>NC_080715.1:9485822-9797072 GCF_019097595.1 Hemibagrus wyckioides | reverse complement strand
AAATATAAATACATTATATCATGTATTTTAAACAATATAAAATTTTGTTTAAAAAAAGTGCCTTTTTGATGAAGCATTTTTCTCACATTGACAATAAGAGATAAATCTAACCTTTCACCAAAGTAAATATATTCTCAGAAAGATCATTATAAATAAAAATATATTTTTGAAAAGGCATGTTTCACAACTGCTGACCCGCCTACAGATTTTCATGAACAAAATAAAATGTAGTTCATATTTTTTATTTTAAGGTCACTTTGAGGTATAAATATGAGGTGATCATAGAGGACAAATTTTTTTAGTCATTTTTTCAGTATGAGGAAAATTAGAGAATGTATAAATGAAAGGATACCTTAGTATGATGATCTCCATAAATCATTCGGATTACAATCTCTGTAAATAAATTTTTATAACGTGGAATATTTTTTTCTGTTGTATACATAATAAATAAATAAATTAATTAATTAATTTATAAGCAAATCAATAAATAAGGAAGTTATTAGACACATAAATAAGCAAATAAATAAATAAGTAGTTAAATAAATAAACACAATTTTGAAAATCATGAGATTTTGTGCTTTTTGTATTCACTCAGACGAGGCCTGATCATGGGGCTGTGGAACTCTCACACCTCTGTTGGGAACATCCTGGGTTCCCTGATCGCAGCATACTACGTGTCGTCAAACTGGGGGATGTCCTTCATCGTCCCTGGCATCATCATCGCCGTCATGGGCATCATCTGCTTCCTGTTCCTAATTGAGCGTGGGTGTTGTTTTTGTTTGGTTGTTAGTTTGTCTGTTGGATATGTAACCTTACTTATTGTATTCTCTGTTTTGTCTTTTTAGACCCAAATGACCTGAAAGCTGCTATGACTCAAAATGCTGTCAATAGTAACCAGGCAAGTACACACCGAATAATCTCTTCTGAATACAATATTGTTGTGTGTGTGTGTGTGTGTGTGTGTGCGTGTGTGTGTTGGCAGTGTTTAGACATCATGATTAGTAATACTAATGTTACTGAGGATCACTGAGGTCAGGAGAAGAAAAGAAATGTAAAATAAAACACACACATTATTACACGTTTTCTAAACTGTGTCGTGTCTCTGGCAGAAGTTGAACAAAAGCTGGAACGGAGTTAACGGCCATACAGAGCTGTACCTTCAGTATAAACAAGGAGCCAAAACACAGGTGAGTCTCCTACACTGTTGCCCGTTTTAACTGAAGAATATTTTTTAACTCACAATAACATGCTGTGTGTGTGTGTGTGTGTGTGTCAGAGCTCTGATACAGAGCTGTTGTTGGGTCAGGACAGTGCAGGAGTGTGTGTTCCCATGCAGCAGGTGGTCGTGGTGAAGAGTGAGGCCGAGCCGGGTGCCATTAGTTTCATGGGAGCTTTACGCATCCCGGTCAGTGACATCACACACATCTCTTATACTTGCTTTTATTCATTCCTCCATTCCCAGACAAAATTCTTTCATTCCATCCATCATTTAACTATTAGATTAATTTTATTCATCTGTCAACCAAGTAGAGGAACAAATTACATCTAACCATCTATAATTATACCACATTACAGAGTGCATCTATCTATCTATCTATCTATCTATCTATCTATCTATCTATCTATCTATCTATCTATCTATCTATCTATCTATCTATCTATCTATCTATCTGTCTGTCTGTCTGTCTGTCTGTCTGTCTGTCTGCCTATCTATCTAACCATATCTAATATACTATATATAATAATATATAATATTCCAGAATCTATCCACCCAATATTATGTAAAATTGCACAACCTATCCATCCATCCATATGAATGTACACAGTCCATCCATCCATCTATCCGTTCAGCCGTCCATCCATCCATCTGTGCTATATTATTTTAAATTGTTTCCAAAGTTAGCTCCACCCCATTACACCATTACTGTGATTGAGTGTGTATATTTTCTATGTGAGCGTATATTTGTGAAAATACTGTAGGTGATACAAATATTCAACCCTGTGTGTGTGTGTGTGTGTTTAGGGTGTTGTGGAATTCTCTCTGTGTCTGCTGTTTGCGAAGCTGGTCAGCTACACGTTTCTGTTCTGGCTGCCCCTCTATATCACTAAAGCAGGTGAGAGTGTGTTGGGTCAAGATGTTCTTCTTACGCAGCTGGAATGTGAAACATCTTTTTCTTTATTACGCAAACCTGTTAGACTGCTCTTTAATGGAATGCTGAAACACTCAGCAGTTTCTGATTGCATTGTTCTCCTGTGCGTCACAGCTCACCTTGATGCAAAGAAGGCGGGAGATCTCTCCACCCTGTTTGACGTTGGAGGAATCGTCGGTAATGGAGAGCTACCTTTGCTTTCTTTAACACCTTTAGGGATCAGGCACTCACTTACCTCTGACGACGTGTGTGTGTATGTGTGTGTGTGGGTGTGTAGGTGGAATCCTGGCAGGCGTGGTCTCAGATAAAATGGGAAAGAGAGCCACTACGTGTGCTGTAATGCTGCTCCTGGCTGCTCCGACAGTATGTACCATTTACAAGAAACAAAAACCTTGTAATAGAAAATAAAATCTAATTAATAAAAACATTAAATCAGCACTGATTTATTATATTATTATGATTTAACTATTCAGCTCTTGAATGAAATATAAACCTTCATATTTTTACTTGAGCTCTTTACACGAGTTTATTTTATTCCCAAACATTTTAGAGTAACACTGTGTTAAAATGTAGACGTGTCATTTTACAGCACTCTTCAGGCTTAAGTAAGTAGCCTAATGATTATGATGTAATTAATATTAGACCTATTCGACAGTCAGTTAATCTTCGAACTCATATACTACTGCAATGATTAATGAATACAACATGACAGGCTGTGGGCTTATCAGAAAATAATCAGCAGCAGGATGGTGTAATGCAGTCTGACATAAAGAAGAGTTACTGTAACTGCTCCAAAGATTACTTTCCTACAACAGCATGTCCAGAAGTGTTTTATTCGTTTTTTATAAGACACAGCAATTTGCAGACAATTACCTTAAAACTCTTTTTACCAGAGGCCAACATAATTAATTTTGTGGAGTTCATGTTCAGCATTGAATGTCTTTGTCATGTCAGACTCCAAAGTAGTGATTAATGACTTGTATGAAAGTAGACACTCAGGGCTTTAAGAAATTGTAGTTTTCACCTAGCCTAGTTAGTTTGTCCACCCCCCACACACACTCACACAAACACACACACACACACACAATATATTCATAGTAAAAGGTGATTTGAAACCCATTTCTGCTCTCTGAGATGCTTGTATTTAAGCCTCGAAAATGTGAAACTAAAGTTCTGTGTACGGTTATCCAACAGAGAGAAAACAAACGCCTCAGACTTAAAGCCAGCAGAGACCTGACTCATTTTATATCAGACTCGCGGCGATAAAATAACTCGTTTATACTGCTGGCTAAATAGAATGCCAGTGTACCGGTAGAAATGGTTAAAGAATCATATATAACGATACATGTGATGCACTTTTTATCCATTTATACTTTATAGCCATGTTTAATGTTTGTTGAAGATCCTAAAGGAAACCTTTATTTCTGATCATCACGGATGGTGAAACATTTGTTCCTTCACCACACTCTCTCTTTTGTCTTTCATAGTTAGATGAAATTGTTGTCATGAAACCAGAAAGATCTCATCCCATTTCAGAACAAGCTTAAAGCTTAAATATATATATACGTCTCCTTACAGAAAGATTCACGATATCAGTGACGACAGGTTTTATTCAACCATGTGCTGTTAGGCTTCATAATTCCATCTCTAACCCAACGTCCCTGTTAATATTTCAACAGCAAGCATCCATTTTTAGGATATATATAATACTTTCTCGTTATTGTCGTTACGTGGCAAAATAAGTTTCAGAAATGTTCTCACGTTTTTGTTTTAAGTTTCTGAACTACTGCATCTGAGTAGCTTGGAGGCAGCGATTACAATGAATGTTATTCTTAACCATCTTCTTCCTCGAATATTTGTCTTCACCTTTTGTCCTGCTACCATTTAACTATTAGTGAATCAAATATGTTTTAATGACATTGCAAAGTGTCGTATTGATGCTGAAGCGTTCCTTTTAAAATGAACAGGAAGTGAGTAGGAAAACATAACCATAGTGAGTGTGTGGAACAAGAAATAAATATTTCAAATCATTCAAAGCGTCTAATACCTGAACACTGATAGGTGGCCATACTTTAAGCAAACAATGTTAATGAACTAGTAAAAGTTTGAACTAAATTAATTGCTTCACCATTTATAGTGACAGTACAGAAATAAAGCCTTGGAGTTTTCCATGTGTTTGATTTATTTAAGGTACAGTTATACATATTTTATTTCATTTTAATTATTTTTTTGTATACTTAAACACATTTCAGGTCAATAGAGAGTAAAGCTGTTATCTGGAGACATTGTTGGAATTCCTGTGACTGATGAAAGTTAATTTGTGACTGTTTTCTAGCTTTATGGCTTTTCCATGATGAGACAGTTTGGCCTGGGACCCACGATCGGTAAGACTTTACTCCACTGTCTGCAGCACTAACATGACTGTGACGTAACATCTCTGTTATCAGTTACTCTCGTGTCCCTAAAGGTTTCATAGTTCACATCGTAGGTGTAGAAATTTCACCCAGAATTTCTGAAACGTTTGTGTTTTTTTATCAACTTAATTCAACAATTCAAATATTATGTTTATTATTTTATATATGTATATAATTATGTCATATATTTTGGCTCTAACTTTCTAACCAGGTGTCACATTCAAAAATGTTATTATTACTTATATTGATAATGAGCATGATTCCCACCACTAATCATAAAAGATGGAACTGATTCAATAGGCAGTATCAGTATCGGGTTAACTCCAGCAAAAAAAACAGTGGGTTGGATATCAGAAGATTGGATTTGGAAAAGAAATTTATTTTGGAACATATAAAGAACTTGACTACTTTTGTTAGTATTGATTGATTGATTGATTATATTACTATTTTATACTTCATTATTTTTATTACATTTACAAGGTGAAAGTCATAATTGTGTAAACTGTGAAGTGCTAACAAATAACATTATAAGCTTAGTAGCTTTTAAAGAAAACAGTACTTGATGGCTGTTAGTGTAACCCCCCCGTGTCCTAGTCACCAGAATGGGAGGTGGGCACTCTATCAAGGAGGCTAAAGACTGCAGCCCCTAGTTCGCCTCTTGAGATCAAGGGAGTGAGGTTTACCTGCACAGCACCTACCGCTGGCCTCAATTACTCTCATCCCCCTAAACATCACTCCCATCCGGGTCACAGCACCAATGTAACCCCCCGGGTCCTACTCGACACCGCTCCAAGCGGGTCTCGAACCCGGGTCTCCAGCATGGAAGGCTATATTATATGGTTATATTATATTATAATAATAATATAATAAATAATCACCTCCACTCAGTGTCCTGATATTCAGTGCATTTACTTGAAAGTCATATATGAGGCATATGATTGAGTGTGTGTTTAATGTAAATACTCATACAGTGTATTGTGTCGTGTATTAAACCTATATGAGCTGATGAACCGTGTTGTCTCACAGGCATGCTGCTGGTGTGTGGAGGCTTAGTGAACGGACCTTACGCCCTCATCACGACCGCTGTGTCTGCCGATCTGGTGAGTGTTCGCATGCTCGTGCCTTTATCCCTTTGATACATGCAGAAATATTTTTGGCTCCAATCTTACCCAATATTGCTGATCTTTTATCTTTTCAATAAAATTACAGGGCACCCACAAGAGCCTAAAAGGTAATGCCCGCGCTCTGTCAACAGTTACTGCCATTATTGATGGGACAGGTTCTGTTGGTAAGTATATCGGATCTCTGTCTGTGATATTTAAACCTGTATTAAGTGTTCCTCTTAAGAGGCCGGTTTCCCTTTTAAGTCTGATTCCTCTTTAAGATTTCGTCCTCATGGCGTCTCAGGGAATTTTTCTTTTCCCACTGCCTCTGGTTTGCTCATTTGAGATATAAATCTCCATCTGGATTTCTGTAAAACGTCAGTATATAGTCCGTAAAAGCCGTACTTGACTTTGAAGGTCATTAAAACCAAGAGAACAGCTGCTGAAACCAGGCTCTTGGGTGTTTTCTTTCAAATCTCATGATAATTTACACCTTATGAACAATCTGGAAAATGTTTTCTATGGAAACATTTGAGCTCAAAGTGTCTCTTAAGTGACAGAACACAAACATTTCTTTTGACATGTTTTATTCACCCTTTTCTCTAAAAACTACTCGAAATAAACCAGTCAGATAAATTAGAATTAGAATAAAGATGCAAGATCAATAAATGATAAGTAACAGAAGACAAATGTAGTTCAAACAAGTTTATCATCATTCCAAGCAAGCATGTCATTTTTAATTCAGTTCCATTCAGTTTTATTTGTATAGTGCTTTAGAAAATGTCACAGAGCATTTTTACAGAAATGGATAGACTCAATATATAAATTATACATTTTATATTTAAATTTATCCCTAATGAGCAAGTCAGAGCTCTGATGGTGGTGAGGAAAAACTCACTGAGATGATATGAGGAAGAAACCATGAGAGGAACCAGACTAATCACCAGCGCAATTATAAAATATAGTGATAGTATTAGTGATTGTTAGTGATATGATAGTGTTATTTGTTAAAAGTGCTACACAAATCAAATCAAATGAAAGTGAAAAGTGATTAAAAAAAGTGAGACTGGCCACTTGAAGTATAAATCTGATACAGATTTGAAAAATCTGGATCCAATGGAGAAGATGTTGAGCAAAATCTGAAAAAACGTAATGCAGCAACTGAGAAAATGTGTAGAGCGTTTAATTGGACATGTAGCATGAATGTTTTCAATAAGAAATACAAAAATCAATGATGTATAGCTATACAATCTTTGCTTCCTGACTTTTCAGACCCCCTTTGTACGTTGAAAAACATTTATAAATGCTTATAAGCTTCTTCTTGTAAACTTTATTTAATCAACATCTTTAATGAAGGTCTCATTGTATCTTGCGTAGGCCAGTTTTCACTCATTTCCAGTGTTAAATGTTGTCTTACCGGTGTATGTGTGTTTCATTACTGTAAAGGCCTGGCAGTTATAAAATGTTATGAGGTTTTTGTTTTGCTACAGTGCTATAAGCTATAAGTGTGTGACTTCTTGATTTTCTTTGTGGTATAGGTGCTGCAGTAGGCCCCCTGCTGGCCGGGCTGCTCTCTGCACACGGCTGGGATCAGGTCTTCTACATGCTCATGATGGCAGACTTTCTTGCACTACTGGTGAGTATGGTTTAGATCAGACGTGAGTGCAGTTACTCGTGCTCTCTCGTGTTTGTATAACGTTTATTATTGTGTTTGCCTGCAGCTGTTGCTCAGACTGGTGTTGAAGGAGCTTAGGGCAGTCAAGAACCGTCCGAGAGCATCTGTCGAGTGAGTTCATGTTCATAAAGCACATTTCTCTATATCTACATCTAAATCCAGCGCCTAAATCAGCGTTTTATTTTTCTCTATTCCAGACTGAAGGAGCACTGAGCACTTTGCACTAAACTTGAGTAGACTCTGGATGAGAGAGCCTCCTACTCTTCCCCAACCGGGACCACAGCTTGAATCTGTCCTCAGAACCAGACCTGCCCTTTGACTTGATTCTTTCCACTGTGCTTTGTGCCACTCTAACAGTGTAATGGGACAAAATTGAACCTTGAACTCTTTACCGTTGCTGTAGCCCTGAGTAGCAGCCTGTTACAATCCTGCCTTCTTATAGAGAGCTGAAACCCTGCTCTACCTACTGCTTCAAACCAATGAAGTCCTTTAGACATTTTGATCTACATCAGATCAGTGAAGAAATCGAGCATAGTAGAAATATTCATCACTGCCATCACTGTCTGTTATTGGTGTAAGTGTCCTTGTAGTAAGGTTCCGCCGAGTTAAATGGTACGAGGTACAGGTATTTATTTTGATGCTGTAATATTTATTCATGGAATACAGTAGCTTTTCAGAAATATACAGATATATAAAGGTACAGTGTGTAATTTTTTAGTTTCAGACATGCTTTAGGTCTGGAACCCTCACAATATTTGATGGATCTTGGTAGTTTCTTCACCTTAGACTGCTGATTTAATTTATTTCTGGCCCTGAAAATTGCTTAACAAAGCTCAACCCTTTTCACTCTTGAGGCGAATGCTGTTCCAGTAGAGAGTGTGAGGTCTTCGTGACGGCAAAGGCTTGTAAAAATGTTTTCATTACAGTTGCAGTTCCTCTTGGAGGCAGCGAGAGGCACTAACAGTTGCAAATTGCACCTTTAATAGTGTATTTTCACAGCTAATAAATCTATTCATGGGATAAACCTAATGGGCCTAAAAGATTAATGAGCTTAAACTGGAGATTCGAAAGCAAAGAAAAACTGGAGAAAATAGACACAGTGAGCACGCTTGCACATTTGGGCTTGATGAGTTTTATAAACCAAACCAGTCTGGTGGATTTCTGGTCTTTTCAGACTTCACATGCTGCATCAGGCGCATCCACAAAGTCCAGGCCAGGTATTAGACAGAGAAGACTCAGAAATGTAGCATACATGGCATGACCAAGACTAGGACTGTGTACTTCCTCATGTTGCTAATAATCGATGAAAGCGCCTACTTGGTGCTAACCAGTTTCAATAGACTTCCATTCATTATTTCCTTTTTATTTTTTCTGCCTGCATTTAAGTCTTTCTCCGTTTGCCTGCCGTCAGTATGTGGATGCTGTGAGTAGGAACAGTTTCTCCATCTGTACCACTAAATATCACCTTCACACGTGGAAACCGTACAGATAAATGTATATACGAGGGTGTTATTAATATATTGTTCTTCATTCACCTTTGCCTTTCTACAAACCAAAGTCTTTGTTATTTATATACAAAAGTTATATTTGGTTATTTAAATGCTGTGTTTTAAATGCCGTGGTCCAGAGTGCGTTGAGATTCAGTGTATATTGCAATTGCTTGGTTTTGTTTTTTAGGAGATTCAAATGTCAAATCGTTTTGCTCGGATGCACAGCGAGTGTGTGTATGAGTGTGTTCTGTACTGTGGTGTCATGAAGGAAGCCACTCGTGGTTTTATTTTTTATTTAATATATAATAGAGACATACACTGTTGTTTTTCAGTAGTGAGTGAGTGTACACAGTAGGCAAACACAAGAGAGCTTAAAACACAATTTGCCATTAATCTGGACCCTTGGGCTTGAATGCCACGATGGAGAATGATGCAGTCAGACCTGCCCTGTGACCCATCTGTGAGTGGACGTCACACTATAGATGGTTGAATGTATTTTTATGTGAATAAATCGCATCGAATTCTTTGCCTGTGTTCCGACATGACTGTGCCTTGTTTTTTCTATTTTATTGTGCTTTATATGGGTTTGTTTGTCATTTTCAGACTGTTTTAGAAACTCATTGCAGTAGCTGTGCACTGTGCTGGGAAGTCACTTTGTATTAGGAAAATTCTAAAAAAAAAAAAATGAATGTGAACAAATCACATTGTTAATAAAGAGAAATATCAACTGTTTTAATTGCAATATTTGTCTGATTCTTTACTGATTTAAAATGAAGTAGATATGGGTATGAACAGATAGTGATTATATTATTTCCACCTTATTAGATTCACTGACCTTGCTCATATTTACATTTCTAGCATTTGGCAGACAGCCTTACTCAGAACAACTTACATTTTATCCCATTTGTTTTTAAATAAAATGGAGCAATTGAGAGTTAAGGGCCTTGCTCAAGGGCCCAGTAGTGACAGCTTGGTGGACCTGTGAGTTGAACTCGCAACCCTATACTCAGTAGTCCAACAATTTAGCCACTAAGCTCCAATGAAACATTTCTGGCATTTGGCAGGCTTACAATTTATCTAGATTTATACAACTGAGCAACTCTGGGTTAAGGGCCTTGCTCAAAATGTCCAGCAGTGGCAGCTTGGATTCAAACCAGCAACCTTCTGAGCAGTTGTCCAACACCTTAACCACTAAGCTTAACTTACCCACATCTGCTTATATACCTTAGCACATTTTTTCCATGCAAAGTGTGTGCATCTTTCTCCATCCTCGCAGTCAGTTTCCGATCCACAACATTGCTGTTAGTTCATTCATAGTTCTAGTACATTCATTCAGTTCACATCCTTATACGGATTCTATCCCTCTTATGTTCCTCTCCTGTACTTGTAATAAAAACTGGCCTCCTGAATTTTTTTATTATTTATTTATTGGTAGTGGTGTTATGAATCTAAGCATTACGTCCTCCCTCTCCATTGGGGGAACTCCTACAATGCTTGGCTGTTGATTGACAAGGGTGGGGCACTTCCTGGGTGGGGAGTATAAATGAGAAAAAGAAAGGAAGATAGCTGAATCTCTTGTGTTTGAGCTTAAGAAGTGAATGTTGGTTAGTTATGTTGGCGTCACCACTGCCTGATGAGGATAAGTACTTTTCACATTTCTCCTGGTTTTAGTGTTTAGGAAGGATTTTGTAAAGTCTAATTTTTGTTGTTGTTGTTCATGTTTAGTTTTGTTTGTGTATGATTTGGCCTTCCCTACCCCTGGAGAAATGGCCTCCTGTTTGTTTGGTGGCAGACTGAATTATTCACTTTTTAAAAATCTTCATGTGTTAGAGGTTTGTGGTCTCAAATTCACATGACGCATTACTCAAGCAACATATAATATACCGTCTCTCCTGAATATGTGATCGTTGCAGCCAAAAATCCTTGAGTTTGCAAGAGCTTTTTTTGTGCCTACTTGAATAAATGAAGTGCAGGATTCTTCCTAATAAAATTTGTGATGTCAATTGATGAGCCTTGGTCCAAATTGGTGGAAATATCTGAGGAAAAATAGAAACATCGAAAAATCACAAGCTACTCTGAATATCGTGGAGTTTGCTTGATTTTCTGCAAAATTGTGAAATCCTGGATGGACTGAATATAATTGTTCTTTCTACCTTTTAACTGATTGTACATAGTAGAGGACAGTAGTCAGTAACTGTACATGTACAGAGTGAGCAATATGGTAGGTTTAACTCAAACTGGTAATTAGTAAACGGTTAGATGTCATACTACTCCATGTATTGTCTGATACACAAATTAACAAGTTTACTCTGTGAAATGTATTTAGACTTTAAGTTTATTACCGAATTAAGATTAGAGTTGTTTTTAGGATTGAAAAGAGCAGCATTCTGATCTGCTCTCTAGCCAAAGGTCAAGTGTTCGAGTTCTCACCTGGAGGTGACAGGTTACATCACACCAGGAAGCAAATGTATAGCACAGTTCATTTCTCTTCATATTGTCCCGGGTGTCTGGAAACAATAAGGAAACTATAAAAGTGCATACTTTCATCTTGTTGTGAACAATTATTCACAATAAACTGCTCTACGTGTTCACCCTCATGATTTTGCAGACACCCTATAGATCCCATCACATGGCTCTGGTTGTTAATAAATAAAGTTGTTTCAGATAACAGCTTGTTTTTACATGAAGTGAGAAATGGAAACTAGATATGATTTGAATACTTTTGCTAACCTGAATTCGTCATGTAGATTTCTTCTCCACAACATCAGAAGGATCTGGCCACGTCTCCCCACGGATGCCTCTCTCATGCTTCTGCAGTCTTTTATCATCTCAAGACTGGAGTACTGTGATCTTGCTCTTGGCAGGACTTTTTCTGCACACTGTCCAACTCCAGTAAATAGTCAAGAATGGCTTTTTAACATCTTAACACTAACCCTGTTGTGTTTCCGTCCTGATTTAAAACCCTGATGCTTGCCTACACGGCCCAAACCAGACCGGCCCACACCTACCTGAAGGCACTTCACTCACCTCTGCACTGTGCTGCCTTCATACTTGACTACACCCACTATCTCTCAAGATACAATGAAGACACTCACAAGCACACAGGTGGTGAAATGAATTTCCTTAGGCTGTTTGAATAGAGGAAAATTATATAAATAAAACTTGGACTCGTAGTGTTTTTGTTGCTATACCAACAAGACCCTACACTATTTGTACTAGCATGAGGATATGTCCCTCTTGCAAACGGTAAATGGCACATGTATGAAGTGTGTAGGAGTAAAAGATCCCTCAAATACATGACATGATTCTACTAAACTCCACTCCAACTCTCTACACCTTACATACACATGTTTCTAGACTCCTGTAGTTTGATTTTACACTAAAATAGAAGTGAAAAGTTTGTTTGTTTCTCTTTGCAGCCCGTACAAGTTTTCGTTTGTTTGTTGATTTGCAAATTATTTTATACAATTATTTTATTTTGTTTGAAGGTTTTTAAGTAATTCCAGTAAAGATTTCTTTATTTTTTCCTATTTTTATTTTATTTATTCTTTTTTTGTTGTTGCATGTTTTATAAATACTCTTTTATTTTCACCAGTGATTTCTGCATAATTAATTTATTTCCACATGCCAGGTTTTCACGTATAGATGAGAGTCATTTCTCCTTTTCACATGTGATGTTCACGTGATGTCACGCGCGCACTTTCACGCGGTGAAATGCACCTTCACGGGTGTTTCCACACGTGATCCCATCTTATTAACCAGATCCCAGTGTGAACCGTTTATGATCACATGCAATTTGCGTGATTTTCATTTTAGCCGGTAAGGTGATGGGATGGGTTTGCCTTTATTTTTGCTGTATAGAACGACAGTGTACATCATCCCAGGTATGAGGACACACGCAGTTTACACGTGGGTGGGGAATATCAAGGATGTGACCCTCGCGTAATTGTTTCCCCGTGCGCGCGCGTGTGCGCGCTGTGTATGCGCGTGTGTATGTGTGTGTGTGTCAGAGAGATGGGTTGAGAGCTCGATGTATTTGCGATACACTGCTGCTGCTCATTTCTTTTTTTTCCAGGCTGGAGTTCGGTCTGACAGAGAGTGAGAGAGAGAGAGAGAAAGAAAGAGGGAGAGAGAGAAGGAGAGAAAGAAATGGGCTCCGCGTCCTCCGCTTACAGGATCATCTATCTGGACGTGGACGGCAGGATTCAGAAGGTAACCAGGATGAATAATAATTTAAGGCACCGATTATTTTACAGCACAAATCCTCATGTCCTTTGCATTCACTGCATTCACAAAAGAAGTTGCTTTCATCAGATCAGACTTGTTTAGTAGCTATAAAAGCAGGAATTAAATTAAGTTTAGTGTCCAGTGGAAAATTAAAATGTAAAAAGGTCATCATACATCCATGTGTGTTATATATATATATATATATATATATGTTTGTATATGTGTGTGTATGTGCATAGCTGACTACAATTTTATACTATGCATTGATGAAAGTAATCAGTTATGACAGATAATAAACAAGGATGACATGATGCTGGATCTACTGTACAAATTCACATTTTGCTGTCATCCTGTCTCCAGTGCAAACCAGCCTACATGTAATACTTACCAGACTGTGCACGGTTCATAATCACATCATTGTTATATGGTTGATAAGCCTTGTCATGTCACGAACAAGGAAACTAGTAAGCATGCATATATATTTGCCTTTGCAAATGTTCAACTATAGTGAGCACAGTGAAATATTACAGTGTACAATATCCAGCCTGTCACCTGCAGGTCAACGAGCCTGATGGATACAGATTTTACCAACATACCGGTTCAGAGAGAAGGAAAGGTTAATAAGATCAAGGTTTACTGTTATCATAGCTACAGTGAAAACCAGGAGATAAACACCATCACAGCTTATATTTGATTCATACCAAATTACTGCATGCTTCATATTCATTTTCAAATTAGATAGATAGATAGATAGATAGATAGATAGATAGATAGATAGATAGATAGATAGAATTTTATTGTCATTGCAAAGTACAGGTGCAAATAGTGGAACTTGTGCAAATGAGCAAGTGCAGATAAATATGTACATCAATAAACAAGGCTATATCAGTATGTGTAAGTTGAATTTACAGCAGATAAAGTGTTAAGTGTAATTATATATTGTGCAAAAAATGTGTGCATTGTATGTACAACAGTAACAGCATATGGATCATGTGTGCTATAATGTCATATCCTACTTTTATACTGCAGACGCATCTGCAGTAGACACACAAAGAAACTGATGACCTGAAAATATTTGAACTAGAAAGTATGCCTTTGCAAATATTTTAGTGTAGCGAACAAAGTAGAGTTGTATGGAATACGCAGCCGGTCAACTGCGAGGCACTGAGCATTGCTTTATATTAACGTACAACGTCAGAAAGAAAAAAATTCTGTTCGTCCGTCTGTTGGGTCTTGATGGCTGAGAAACCAGGAGATGAACCCTGTGAGTGTAAATTAATATTAATTAGTTGTCATGTTATCTAATTATCATGTAAATTAATACTAATTATCAGCTGTTATGAGAGTTTAATGTTTAGATCTATAGATATACCATATGTAATCAGATTTGTTTACATTTTACATTTATCATCAGTATCTATATACAGTGTGTATGTACAGTAGGTTGGAAATATCCTGGTGTACGGTTTGCTGTGTCTATATAAGGTCATATACAAAAGCTAATTCTATTGTGTGTCCTTACGGTAAATCAGAGTCATTCTTCACTGATCTCCACTCTTTAATAGTCCCCAGTCATCTCGTAAAGTTTTGGTTTGTGGCTGGTGGTTAGACTTCATAGACAATTAGGGCTTTATGAACACTTTTCTTGGTGTTGAATTGGGTTATTATCAGGATCAGGACAGCGTTATAAAGTTTCTTGTGTAGCTTTTATTTTTTCCATGACTGCTTTCATGCAGAACGTTTCTTTTGTGCACTGTGACCATAATGAGTCTAAACGAGTCTATAATCATTGAAAATTATATCATTGTGTGCTCTGGATTCCAGCTGACTTGCAGTCATATTTATGTAAATGAATTGGGTAGGATTAACCAAAAAAAAAAGAAAAAAAAAAGTTCGTCATCAGTTCTGCCACCTACCATTCCTCCTACAGTTTATTCGGGGTGGGTGAGTGATTAAAATACACTAGAAGAGATTGAAGTATCCAGTTTGCCTCTAAAAGCAGCTGAGAGAAAGACCCTTCGTGGATGTTGTGTCCATTTAATATCATCTCGCAGTCATCTGACACAAGCAAACAGGGACACTCCGTGTTTTAACCACTTAGATATACGGAAATGAGGTAATGCTTTCTCATTTAGTGACTGCAATCTTCTGGACTCAACCATTCTTCTAGTCTTGGGGGTGGAAGCTGATACCAAAGTATTGCGTGGTTCATTTCATTTACATGTTCGTTACATGTTTAAGCTACCTTATCAGATCATTTCTACTTCATTAAAGTCTTCATGGTTTTAAAGCCGAATTCCTTAGAATAGAAAAATAGGATGTAACCCAAGTGGTTTGGTTCCCCCTCTGGGCATAGTTAGCCAGTGTACTGTATGTTTGTTTCTCCGTGAAAATGATAAGGAGTCAAATTAGACACAGCTCAGCGATTTGCATTTTCCATTGTCCTTTTGTTCAGTCTGCATTCAGCTGACCGTCTGCATTTTTTTTATGTAGAATTCATGTGATAGAGATAATAGTGATTACTTAAAACTGTGCTGTGTATTTGTTGTAACAAAATGTCCATGGCCGTTTTAAATTATGTTAGATTTGCTAAGAAAATGAATACAGCGGATATCAAAACCTTATGGTCAAATTTCAATGAATTAACAAAATCCAAAGCTAATACTTTGTCTAAAATATGTCTTATCACTTGCTTGGTTAACATTCACTGAATCAACTATCCCAACCCTGGTCCTGCTCTGCGTATTTTTTCCTGCTCTAAACTTTCCCATGTTGACCTGGGATGTAAGGAATAAAAACTATGGGCCATAATGTTGTAGGAAAATAATCAACTATGAGGTGATTAAATCCATCATAAAGTGTATTTTGAATGACACATACTGCTTATCCATTCACAGAACCAAGCTAGTTCCTGATATCACTTATATTAACATCTATAAACAGCCTTTTCTAGTCTCTCTTGACCTTAATGAGAGAAAGTTACTGCTAATATGTCGCTTTCATGTTGTATTTAGTCTTTCCCATGGTTGAAAATTTAACTGCAGCTTTACCTCTGACTCTTATTATGCGCTGATATTGGAGACTCCTTCCAACAATACTAAATAAAACATTTAAAAAAATCTGCTTTCTGTACCCATCCCTGTGTACATCGTAACCAGGAGTGTTGTGGTGTAATGATAGTTATTTGTATAAACTTAGAAAGTGTGTTCTCTTTATAGGTCTCAATAAAATCATCCAGCACTTATGTCCTTTAAGATGATTTATACGATCTTTGTGTTATCAGTCATTCATTACAGTTAAGTAAGTTAGATAAACATTAGGTTTTCAGAATATTCCATTAATTCATGTGTTTCTTTCCGATATGTCTCTCATGCACATCTGTATGTAAATGGGACTCCAGCTGCAACTCGGCGTTTGCTCCAAATAGGGCGACGCAATCAGCATATTAATGTCCTCGGCTGATTGAAAGACAATAGGACTCAGAAATGTTACACACTCGTACACAGGTGCACACTCTCTCACACTGACCCACCTCTACATCGTATATAAATGAGTGCCAAGTGATGACACAGATATTGCTGCTAGCAAACCAAATGTAGTTTTACATCTCAAGGGCTCTTCACTCAGGAAAATTCACTAGTAATCGTTCCTCTAGAGGAGATTAGAAGCAAGACAGACTGGAAAACTGCAGAGGAGTATATTCAGGAAAAAAACAGTTTGAATGTCCAGGAAACTGGACATATCGATTTATCAAAACGTCTCTCTCTTCATTTAAGAGATTTATCACTTTCATAGGGGTGAAGTTGTGGGTGGGATATTAAGGGAATACTCCAGATTTTAGCCAAAACCTCTTTCTACCCCATTTGTAGCATGTGTATGATTATCACATATAATTATTTTATACACCTGCACTGATTAGAACCTCTTTGTACACAAAACTTGCTTATACTATAGGTCGAGGGGCAGTTGTTGATTTTGTCAACGAACAGTCTGTAGTTTGTAGTTTTGGGAAAATGTAAATATATATATATATATATATATTACTGAATTACCTTTTAATGTTTAGCTTCATTACATCCTAAGAGCTATATCATTAGAATATAATATTTGTATTGCAGTTCTAAATTTCTCATCTATAGTCATGGATATTTATTAATAGAATACATAACTGCCCTCAGACTTCAATTATAATCAAGTTTCAGGTTCTCTGTCTGGTTCTCCTGTACAGGGAAATGTATTGCAGTAATCACAGAGTAAAGAGTAAACAGAGTTTAGGTTACAAAATGCTGGAGTTCTCCTTTAAGGTTTGTTTGAGATGTCTGCAATCTGAGAGTATTTTGAGATTTCACATGAGCTGATTTCCATATGAGGATCTTGATCATGTACTTGGTCTGTTTGGTTTGTGTGATTGTTGAACTGTAGGTAGGAGCTGGAGCTGTGCTTCGTGCTGTCAACTGTCAATCACTGCAGTTGGTTCTGTCCAAAACACCTGCTGCGTCAAGAGCTCTCAGTCCTGACATTCGCACAAACACTCTCTCTCTCTTTCTCTCTCTCTCTCTCTCTCTCTCTCTCTCTCTCTTTCTCTCTCCCTCTCTCCCTATCTCTCTCAGGTGCTTTAATAGCATGACAACTAATTATACATTTGTATTGCCAAGTGCAAAGGAAGGGTAATGCAAAAATGTAGAAATAAAATGAAATACAAAGAGAAAATAAATGACGATGGATGCAAATGATGTACATAATTAAGGACAAAGTTGTCAACACTTACAGAACAATTGAAACAAGAAAATAAGTAAAAAATTACAGAATAAAACTAAACTGTAAACTGTAAAAAGTAAACTGTACTTTTCTTACTAATAAAGCAACAACAATAACAAAGAAGAGCATACAGCAGTTAGAAGAAATACAAGGTCAAGGCAGATCCTCATTTTGCTTCTCTCTCTCTCTCAGAACAGTAGAGATTGCAGTTAAGTTTACTGATAATATGATCAATTTTACATTGTGTGTGTACCAATTCATTGTTACTTATAACAAAAAAATTTATTGGTTGTGTTCACAAATCTTTTTTCCTTCATTTTTGAAATAGCAACTACGTTTTTTTTCCTCTCTTTCTGTCTTTTCTGTGTGTTTGTTTGTGTGGCTTTTGCCCTATAATTTTATAGGAGAAAGGCCATCAGTATCATAATGTGGTATTTTTCTTGCCCTGGACAGGACAGTAACACATATAATCCCTTTTTTAGTAGCTCGTTCATATTATATGGGAGAATCAAATAAAAATCTAATTTTTTCAACTGATGTTTATTGAAGATATAAATCACAAAAGAGTGTCATTATCTGCATTTGGTTAAAGTTTTCCAGCTCTTGACGAGCGTCCGGATTCCATTTGGAAGAAATTTGATTATAATCTAATTTATATGACGTTTAAACTACTCGCATTATTTCATTCGGCTCACTCTGGGTACATTCCTGACAAGTTTCATTAAGCTCACAGAATACTCTGTCCGTGTTCAAAGTATTGAAAGAGAGGCAGCAGGAGAGCGAGAAGAGGAAAGAAATAAAGCACATGCCTGTAATTCCTTCAAGGTTTAATATTCTTATTGATCTTTTGTATTGATTAAGTTTCTTATGTAAACCTGGCTCTTTTTTTCTTCTCCCTGCCTACCTGTCTGTCTGTCATTCACTCGCTCTCAGCGCTTGTCTCCCTGTCTTACTCTCTCTCTCTTAGTCAGTCGCAGTGCTACTTGTGTTTGGCACCTGCTTTTGTAGCTTTGTCGTGCCTGTCTGCGCCATCAGAAGCACACGCTCCGGTCTGATTGGGTCTCAGGGTTGCGTATAAAAATGACTGGATAGCTCATCGGTTGAAAGCACTCGAGTGTTTGTGTGTAAATCAGAAGAGAAGAGATCGATTCCGATGTCGCGTTTGGAATTCAGCAGGAAAGATGTGCACGTGTTGGATGGAGGCGCTTGACAAGTACATTATTCACACACTAGATTTAAAAGTGTGTCAGATTATCATATAAGACATGTGTTATGTGTCACACAGATAATACAGATATTATATTATATGCTGTTTAGATTGACGTTAAATTCCAAGCATTCAAGAAAGTGATGTGGGTGTTTCTTTCATTTTTTTTTAAATCTGTTCACTGTATATCGAAAAAATGAGAATTTTTGTTGTCTTTTAAGAAATTGTTCAAATGTAGGCTGGTAAAATTATATTTTGTTTGTTTTAATATGTTTTAAATGTAATTTTCTTTATTTCAACATAATTTACTCTATACTATTTGACTGGGGCTGAACAGACCCTCATCTACCCCACCCCCTGTTGTAAATGAACATTATGTTTTGTACTGAGAAAGCCATTTCCTAAAGATGCCCATGCAATGGTAATATTTGAATATTATTGTCATGTTAAACTGTCTTTGCTGCCTAGCAAGAGTCACTGTGAGTTAAATTATTCTAAATATATATATATATATAGCACCAAGCTATACTTTTTAATCCTGTTTTGAGTCTTGAGCACCGAAAATGCTTAAGCTTGCTACAAACTAACAGGGTTTGATTATACAGACACTGAGATCTGTCTCTCTCAGCGGAAATCAATTATGACAGATGGCCAGCCGTGTCCTCTGGGACATCTAGACATGAGGGATCCTTAGCTGTGATTCGAACCAAAAGTCAATGACTCTGTCATTTTAACCCTGGAAGATCTGAGTCTGTGTCAGTATGAAAATGTATTTTTATATGTTTAGCATATTTCAATGCATTTTATTATATTTGTGATGTACAGGTTGTTAGAAAAGTCTTCACAAATAGGGAAAATGAATACTTTTTTAGCAAAATGTTATGAATCTATTCCATTGTTTGCTCCCTGTGTGTGTGTGTGAGATGTGCTTGCCATGTTTCTTGTTAAAGTCCATGGCAACCTTCGGACCGCTTGTTTGAGACAGCTTACACACACACACACACACACACGTAACGCGATAGAACAGGCTAGGTGAGACAAATACGGTTTTAAAATGAATTTAAAAGCATGCAGCTATTAAGCATTCCTAGTGTATTCTACAGTTTATTGGCTGAGCTGATACTAATGATAGCAAGTTTGTTCCTCATCAATACTAATGAAAATAACCAAAAATTACATTAATGGAATGCAATGTCTCAGGTTAAGGCTCTGGGATGTAAGTCACAATTGGGTCCTTGTGCAAGGCCCCTAACCCTCCCTGCTCCAGTGGTGCTGTACCATAGCTGCACCTGTTCTCTGAGCCCAACCTCCAAAGCTGGGATATGTGAAGAAAAGAATTCCACTGTGCTGTAATGTATGTGTGGCGATAATTAAGTCTCCTTGTTCTACTGATATTGCTATTCAAAATGAATAACCTGTTCGGCATTAAACATTCAGGTGCACAGTGGAGTGCATTGCCTTTAACAGCGGCAATGAAAAGCACACACACGCAATGCACTTGGTCACTAGCCTTTGTTCTAAATATAGTGTTAATGAGTTGACTTTGAATGCATTAGCTAGCTACTTTATGTACCTTGGGTTAAGCAGGGTTACAGTGTAGAAGAGTGAGTTTTTCATAGTGCTTCTATGCATCTGTAAGTAAAGTACATATCATTTACACTTGGCAGATGCCCTTATCCAGAGTGACTTACATACATCTCATTTATACAACTGAGCAGCTGATGAGTAGTAGACCAAGGTCCTAACCATTTAGCTACCCCTTACCACCATTATCTTCATTCCATAAAAAATCATTTGTCAATAACTGATGGTGGCTGAAGGTTAAGAACAATATGTCTCATCTAGCATTGCCTAGAAATCAGGAAATACATCCAGATTGCAGTCATGTCATGTGGTCATAAGTGTGACGACGTACACTAATGATATAGTGTTATTGTATGAACACAGGTAAATAAGCATGATGGCATATGATGCTTATTTACCTGTGTACATAAAATGAAATGTCTATAGGTTTGTTATATTCTTATGACCGCTCCAAGTGCTTATTTATGGATGAAAACTATAACCCATGTATAAGACACCTAAATATCGATGTTTATTTCTTTGATTATGCTACAGTTGAATCTCACTTCACTTTAATCTTGTATAATTGTGTCTTCAGCTTGTTTTAGATGAAATCATCTACTAAACATATAAAGCGTGGTGCAGATATATTTTTCCTTTTCATTCTGTCTTTATAATCTACGTCAGGTGTGTCAGTCAGGTAAACAAGCATGCTTCAGTTAACTTACCTGACTCAACTCTTGGACTCTTTCTGGTGTGTTAGAAACCTCAGTGCGGTCGAAGGTCACTGTTACCCATACAAAGACTTTAATTGACATGAAGGAAGGAGATATTAAGTAGAATTTCAGTTACAGTCGAGTGCAACCCACTTTTGTGTGCGTGTTTATTATGATTTGAATCTGATGTCTAAAAGCTGATTTCAGCTTCAAGGCTGTGTTGTATAAGCTTCAGATCCTTTCAAGTAGGTTTTATTAAAGTGGTGATGTACATGGACATAGTTCACATGCCATAATTTAAAGCTTTCTTACTCTTATTGGCTTTTTTTTCTATTGATGCCATGGCTTAGGGGGAAGTGGTTTTAGATGTTGAAAATTGGATTGATTTGCTGAATGAAACTGACCTTACTCTTTGTGCCTCTAATAGGTGGTTTTCAGCCGGTTCTGTAGTCCCTGTGATATCAAGGAGCTCTTTTGCACAGCCATGGGGTTGCCCAGGTAACGCGTGTGTATGTATGTGTCTGTGTGTGTGTGTGTGTGTGTGTGAGAGAGAGAGAGAGCGAGGTTGAGAGAGAGAGAGAGAATTTGTGTGTGCTTGTCTGTCCTCTTTAGTTGAAGTGTTCCCATATTTAGCATGCGCATCTGCTTTTGACAGGAATACATCCATTTCGCTCCTGGACTCTACTGGAGCTATGGTCTCCATCGACCCCACCATGCCGAGCAACTCGGAGAGGTAATCACCCCCTGACCCCTCTCGCTCTTTATCCTGCATTCCTACACTTAATCCAGGAAGTGTATTTCAAATGGAAAAGACATTTTGAGTCAAAAAGTCAAAAGACTTACAAAGCCAGGTTTACACTGTAGGATATTCAGATCAGTCACAGGCACAATCATACATGGTAAAGGATCATTTTTGTTTGTGAGATCAGTTCAGTGGTTTTAGACTGTGTATTATCATATATGATTACACAGGGGCAACGGTGAAACGCGAAATAAAAGATATTGAATTTAATAGAAAAGCTGTTTGTTGAATTGTGGCAACAGAGATCATGTCTCGCATGTCTCATCAAGGTCACAGATCATGACACGACAGTTACAGCTTCCATGTGTGTAGCTAGCTCATTAGAACACAAAGGCTCTGGACATAGAGTTTATTTACTAATATGACACCATGAAAATATTTTTAACTGTAGCTTTCCAGTTAAACAGTCATGGGGATGTGGTAGCTTAGTGGTTAAGGTGTTGGATTACTGATCAGAAGGTTGTGAGTACAAATCCCAGGTCCTCCAAGCTTGTTTAATCTGACATGATGAACGCTGTGCCACACAGAATTCTTTCTGGGATCATCTTGTACAGTTTGACAAGTAATAACGTAAAAGCACACTGGAGTTACACAGCATAAAACCGGCTTTAATCTGTCAGAGGCTGACGTTACAGAAATAATATTTGTTCATCGCTTTGTAAGCAAAAGACTGGCTTACGAATATTTGCGCTCTGTCACTACACCATCAATTACATTCCTTCTCAGGCAAAAGTAACATTATAGAACTGTTCAATTAATTCAACACAATAATATCTAGCTGTATCTCTCACAGACTAACTATATGGATCATCAGGCTAGAGGAGAGAAGGTATAAAATAAAAGAGAAGAGTCTACAGAATGGGTGTATTTGAGAGGAACATATGGATGAATCCATTATTGAGATGCAATTGATTTTTGTTTTAGTTTTTGATACTCGATCTAAGAAAACATGTGTTTAACATAACCCTTATCATGTATTATTTTTACAGGGTTTCTTTTCTGAAAGTTTTGACATCATCAATCAGTAGCCTCTCAAATGACTCACTATGTACACTAGTGTCTAGCACTTGTTGGCCCTGCCCCTCTTCCTATACATAAGCAAAGCTGTGAACTCAGAGTACATGAAGTGTACAACATTTTATTCAGTTCAATAAGTGCATCATCTGAGTACTTATATAGACTTTGTCTGGTTGGAATTTTCAGTGAAACATACTACTCTCACTAATAATACCACATAATGGTGTTGAATAGTGGAGAAGTAGGCGATTTGGGACGCACCTAAAGGATGAGTGAGAGAGAGCATACTTCTGTTGACTTGAAGAGAAATATTTCAGATATTCCATAGGGGTGAATGTGTTCAAGTAGCAGACATTTTTTCTGAAACTCTACTGAATGACTTATTGTTGTAAAGGATATTTAAAAATACCTTACCATACCCTTCTATAATGAGGCATGTGACTGTGCTCAGAAGTAACCAAGCATATCTGAACTCATGTTCATAAGTCATTATCATACATCTGTCGATACTGAATGATTCCGATTAGCTGTTTCTCTTGGATTTTCTTCACATGTTCTTGGATTCCTCTGACTGTTGAAGGCAAAGAGCTTACAAATGCATGCCTGATATTTCACTTGCTCAAAGATATCGATTAGGTGAGGCATAAAATGGAACGCCGTAAAGGCCTCCATTAAGAAATGGAGAAAATGGGACACCACAGTGACATTACTGAGAATGGGACATCTCTCCAAAATGGATGAAAGCACAAGATGAAAGCTTAGCAGAAAAAACCCTACAACATTAAAGGAGCTGTAGGAAAATCTGGCAAGAAATGGTCACTCTCTACATGTGATAATCTCTTTTAATCTTTACATGTCTGGGCTGGTGAATAAAAAAATAAATAAATAATAAGAATAAAAAAACATCTAAGCTCAACTAAATCACCCTTAAACTGTTATGTATCTGATGAGTCTAAGGTGGATCTTTTTGGGCATAATAATTCTTCAAAATCTAAAAAGTCCATACAGTTTTGTATTTGTACAGAGAGACATTGTGCTTAGTGTTTACATTTATATAAGTATAATGGCAGTATACTTAACACAATGGATTTATATTAAATGTTGTCTTCCTCAATAACACAAGAATGCTAGCAAACATCAGCTAGCTAGATGTTTGTGTTTTGGTTTATGTTAATCAGCTAGCTCTCAAACATTAGCAAAGTTAGCATGCAGTTATCCTGCTTAGCGTTTGCTAACATTTCATTCACTGTGTTTATAGTAAATATTTAAAGAGCCAGTATGAATAAATTATCTCTTCCCTGTTCATCTCTTTAAAAGAGAAAAACAAAACTGAGGCTTTGCTTGTTATGGGCTTTTGGTTGTTTGGTTAGAAACCTGCAGCCATGGTTAATAACTGAGGACA
Organism: Hemibagrus wyckioides; assembly: GCF_019097595.1. Lineage (NCBI taxonomy): Eukaryota > Metazoa > Chordata > Actinopteri > Siluriformes > Bagridae > Hemibagrus > Hemibagrus wyckioides. The sequence goes on along the minus strand of NC_080715.1, from coordinate 9,772,548 downwards.
TACCCAGAAAATATGATGGATTAAACAGTCTAGTTATACAGTTTTGAATATTAACTTAATATGTTATTTAACAACAGATGAAGGCAAGGGCAAAGCTGGGGAATTTTCCAGCAGCTGAATGAGTTTGAGGAAGTTTTAATGTAGCACAACTTACCGAATCTAGAATGCTTGTGTCAGGTCATAGATACAGCTATCATCCTCCAACATCCCCCCCAAACACACAAACACACAAACACACACACACACACACACACACACACACACACACACACACACACCACAATTACTCATAATTCACCAAATGCATGTCTTTAGATCATCCTGTGCATATAAACAACTCCTGCTTGTTAAGATCTTTATCTTAGCTGAAGGTCATATTTAAAACGACCATGTTTACACAATAGATATTATCAGTCATCCACATAAAGGAATGAGGAAGGGGCTCATCTACATGTAACAGTCATGAATCATCACAAGGGTGTCCCTGAGCCTGGCAGCAACAGTAGATGCAATCAACACTAATCACTACCTAAGGCTGAGACAGAAGCCAATCAGGGCAGTCATACTGCGGATAGGAAGAGCGCTCACAGAAAAGAGGGCGCCTTTTGGCGTGACACCAGCTGCTTTGTAACCAGCTTGTGTTTCCCCTTGTTCTTTTTTTTAAGGTCACCATACAAAGTGGTTCCCCTCACTGGAGGACAGCTGGCTGGTGAGTTTTATACTATGTTGTTTGTTAATGTTTCTGCGCAAACATACCTGGTTGTTCAAGTATAAAAACGTCATAAAATCCACCGCCTTACAACACACACACACACACACACAAACAAACACACCTACTGCATAAAGAATGCTATAAACGAATGCAGTGTGTTTTATACACTACCACTCAAAAGTTTGGGATCACTTGGAAATTTCCTTATTTTCCAGTTGTGCACCGGGGCCTCCCAATCCTCCTTCAGTTCTGATTAGTAGTTCACAGCATGGTAAGATAAGTTCTATCGATGAAAAGAGAGAAAGTTTTTTCTTTTTAGCCATTTTCAGCCCGTAAACAAACCCACAGCTCCTAATGCTCCAGACAGTACACTAACCTAAAGAAGGCCACTTTTATTGCTCTATTGATCAGTAGAAAAGTTTTCAGTTGTGCTAGCACAAGTGCAAAAGTGCTTTCTAATCATTTATAAAACCTTATAAAATGATTAACTAGCAAACATAATATGAGATTGAAACAGAGGACTGATGGTTGCTGATAATAGGCCTCTTTGTGACAGTCTAGATGTTTCTTTTAAAAATCATCGGAGTCATTTTAGGTTTTTGAAATAGATAAAAGTGGGTTTTTCTTTGGAAAACAAGAAAATGTTCCCATGAGCCCAAATTTTTTGAACAGTAGTGTATGTGGCAAGACAGGAGAATAAATATGGCTTCTTGAGCCAACTAGGTTTGAGATCAGGATACACATGAGGTGTGTAATATATGTCTCAAATTGCATGTGTGTACTATTTTAGTTGATCACTGGACATAACTATATTAGAAATATACTGTTTATTTATATTTACCATACATAAAGATAGGTTGTTTACCCTGAGAAATCCAGTACAATAAAAAAGATTCATATGATAAAATTTGTTTGCTGAACAAATGAAGTGTCCCATCATGTGGCGCATAATGGAAGGGGAGGGACTTGTAGCAGATAACACACAGAACAAACATGACTGCTGATGCAAATCCCAAGTCCAAGTACGCAAATCTGAATACAAGACCTGAATGCTGAAGATTCAGTGTTTGATTTTGAATACATTCACAGACATTACTAAAAACATGTCTTTAATTGTAGTAATGGATTGTGTGGAGATTAATGGATGAAAAGTATTAGAAGCTTTAAAGTTAGTAGTTTACAAGTGTTCGAGTTCATGAGCATGTTCAGACTATTAGATTCCAAGCATTCGTTGTTGGTTAGAAGTCTTTGAGTGCTAGTGCAAAACTTTCGTGAATATTAGGGTTAGTAGGTTTGGGGTATTTGGGTTAGTACCACTGACTAGTTTTTTTTGAGTGTCTTGAATTAGTTTTTAAATATTACGGTTTAGTAGTTTTTGAATATTAGCAAATGTAGTTTCTGAGTATTTGTGTTTATTCGAGTACTAGGGTTAGTAGCTTCTTAACTGGTTCTGAGTAATATGGTTACAAGTTTTTGAGTTGAGTCTTAGTATTAGCATTAGTTGTTTCTGAGGGTTTGTAGGTTTTGAGTATTAGGGTTAGCAGCTTCTTAATCAGTTCTGATTGTTAGGATGAGAAGTTTATGAGTATTCTGGTTAGTAGGTCCTGAGTATTTGGTTCATACCACTGACTAATAGTTTTTGAATATTAGGGTTAGTAGTTTCTGGTTTTTAGCAGAAGTAGTTTCTGAGTATTAGGGTTAGTATCTTATTAATTATTTCTGACTGTGTAGTCATTCATGAGTATTTTGAATATGTTTCTGACAATTAGGGTTAATATGTTCTGAGTATTAGATTTTCTAAATTTTAGGGTTAGTACTTTAGGTTGAGGTTAAGGGTGCTATTGGACAGGGGTGTGAGATTTGAGATGCACCTAATGCTTTTTTAATTAATTAATTATAATTTATTTGTACATGCATGCTTTTTATGTGATACTGTCTATCAGAAATAATGTAAACATGACCCTAACCTAACTTAATGATCATATAATACAAAATTAATACAGTTAATATGTGTGTTTCGAAAATTCAGGGATAAAATAACTCAAATAAATGTAACGAATAAAAATGGTGACGCACATATTTGTCTAATGTCCTTAATATTTATATTCAGTTTATATTCTAATCAAATTAATCTATAAGGTTGCGCAGGTCAAGTTGGTGTTAGTAGGCCTAAAGCTTTATAAACTCGTAGATGTGCGTGCAATCAGAAGAGGAAGAGTTTTTATTATCGCGTAAAAACATTCCTACTGTGTGGTTATAGGCTGGTTTTTTATTTGATCTGGCTCTTATCACTAGTACATTTAGAACTTTAAACCAATTCTGAAAAATGTCTGACATTAATAGAATTTACACAGTGTCAACACGCGCGCACACACACACACACACACACACACACACACATATATAGACAAAATTGTATTACTATCTTCGTGTGGAAGTATTGTAGTTGAATAAAGCTCGGCCTAACCCTAAAACTAACCTCACGAACACTAACTTCATTTCACACTTAACTTCAAATTCAACTTTAATACTAATCCCCGATAACCCTAAACTTGATAAACCTAACCTTGTTAACCTTAACCTCACAAATCCTACCTCAAACATCATCATTAACCGTAACCTTGAAAGCATAAACCCTACCCATAATCTCAAGAATCCTGAACTTGAAAGTTATTAACAAAAACCCCAAAACTCTTAACTAACCTCACTAATCCTCCCTAAACCTAACTCTAAACCTCATTAAATCTAAACCTCACATCATGTACTGTTATCATCCACACGCATGCACACACACATGCGCACACACACACACACACAGACTTAATTAAAGCAGATATAATATTTCTTGTGCTGCTCTTTGTGTGTTTAAACAGGTTTTTATATAAAACATTAGGTCTCACTGCATATAAACTGAATGACTGGTTTCAGGGTAAACAATCCAGAAAATTTCAATTATGTATGAGTGCTTTACGATTTTTATGATGTGGATCCTCGAGTGACTGTGTGAACCTTAACCTACCGCTTTCTCTATCTATAGAGAAGAAAGCCATTGTGCACTGAAAAGCAGCCAATAGAAAATGTTTACTGTCACCTGCTTTTCTCTGTTACTGTGTTTTATTGGTTCACTTGGGTGAACTTTGTCCACCATTTCTCTATGGACCAATCAGGGATGAGATGTTTGCGTATGTGTGTTGGTGTGTATTCTATGTCTGTGTGTGTGTGGGAACTGAAACTGAGCCACCATTTAACACCCAGAAGAGAATATCTGTAGTACATGATAAGGAGAGGTAGAAGAGAGAGAGTGTGTCTTTCGTCCTGTGCCTCTCGCTTTTCCTGCCCGGTTGCACGCCGCTTCCATTAACTCTCCATCTCCTCTGTTTGCCCCGATGACGTCGTACACACTCTGATGCTTTCTGATGAGGAACTGTAATGCCTGTTCTGCTGCCGACGGCCCACATTGTGTATTTTTCTGACAGCGGGTGACAGTGTTTTGCTGTTTTTTCCTTTTGTAGATAAAGAAGAACTTTTTCAGAATGTACTGACTCAGGTAGCGGAGCAGTTCTCCAGGTACTTTCTCTCTCCTTTTTTTTTTCTTCCTCTCTCCATCTCTCTCTCTCTCTCTCTCTCTCTCTCTTTTTTCCTTTGTGATTTATCACTGCTAAAATTTAACCATGCATTGCATCCCCAAGCTCAGTGCAATATGAAGCTTACTATCAATCATCATATCAAACAGGAAGTATTCGTTTTAAACTCTAAAGGAAATTTTTCCCCATCACAACTTTCCCCTTTTTCATTGCTGTGTCGTAAATTACGCGTAATGCAATGAAGCATGTTTTACCGTTCTCCATTCTGCCTGTTTGCCATAGTTACTGCTTTACAGCTGCTGTGTGCTGTTTTATGTGTTTCCTTGAGTGGATTTTAATTGGTTTGTTTCACACATGTCTCCATATTTCTTAATCTTTTTTATCAGGGCTTTTAAGATCAATGAGCTGAAGACTGAAGTGACAAACCGCTTGGCCATGTTGGAAAAAAGAGTTGAATGTAAGTTATTATCATATTTAATAATCATATTGTGAATTACATAACCATACTCGGAACAATCATAGTCTTTTGAGATCTTATTGTCCTGCACTCATCTCACACTATTGTGTATTTGCATTGTGTGTAGTCTTGTGCACAGTTACATGAGGCACCATGGGTCTGGAGAAATGATATTTTGTTATAAGGTATACAAGCTATTTAAAGGAATGACAGTAATCAATTGTATTGGAATGCAATAAAGAAAAATAAAGATGACTTTTCATATTACCTGCAGTAAGACAAGACGAGCTTAGATAAAGATTATCTTCATTTCCATTCAAAAGTTTGAACCGCCTGTACATTTTTGGATGGTCTCAGTTGTAATGCTCTAGAATTAGGAAATCTAAGTAAGAAATAGTAAAAATGAATTGAGAAATGTGTACTGATTAAAGACTTTTTTCTTTATTTTGGTAGAAAAAAATGACATGGCGCTGCAGCACAGCTCTAGGGTCTTAAATATGATCCTGTGCTTGGGTTACTATACATAGAGTATCTGTGCATGTTTTTCTCTTTGTTTGTTTAGGCTTTATCCAGGTCCTCTGGTTTTCTCTCACCTCTCATAAACAAGCCAGTAGGTTAACTGATTGTGCTAAATTGCTATAGGTGTATCCCATCTAGGGTGAAGTCCCAGTTTACTGCTGCTCTGCCCAAGATAAGCTCTGGGATGGATGTGTTTTGAATTAGATTTTCATTTATGAAGACATGGTTTGTCAAGATTTCAAGTGGCCTGTATAAAACCCTGACCTCAACCCCACTGAGCATTTTCAGGATGAACTGAAATATCGAGGCTTGCTCTCCAAACTTCAGGGCTGATCTCACTAATGTTCTTGTGGCTGAACGAGCACAAATCCCCAAAGCCACGCTCCAAAATTTAGTGGAAAGCCTAGATAGATAGATAGATAGATAGATAGATAGATAGATAGATAGATAGATAGATAGATAGATAGATAGATAGATAGATAGATAGATAGATAGATAGATAGATAGATAGATAGATAGATAGATAGATAGATAGATAGATATTGACATAGCAACGAAATGCTGTTTAGCATCTACCAGAAGTGAAAATAGTAGAAATCGTGCAAATGAACAAGTGCAGATAAATATGTAAATATGTGCATTGATAAATAAGGCTATGTTAGAGTGTGCATAGAAAAGTATGTGCAGGTAGTATTTACAGCAGATAAAGTGACAGGTGTATTATAACAACAAACGTTTGGCCATAAAGTGTAAATGTCACTGAGTTAAACAGTCCAGCAATCCAAAAATGGTCACCTGAAGTTCAACACACTGTATTGAAAAAGATGGGCTTTATTCTCTAACAAACTCCAGGTATTATTAAGATTTGAAAATCCCAGCAGCTGTAACGCCTCTGAAAAATGAATCCAAATAACAAAATGGTGACCACTGCTATACATGGAAGAGCACATAAGCAATAGATGGAGTACAAGCTGCAATTTTACATCTACAGTGACCTAGAATAAAATGGCCAATGAGTGAAGATACAGTGAAGGTGTACCGAATGAACTTTCTATGTTTGATTAAGATAATGGCAGTTAGTGATGGTAATGTTGAGAAACTGATGTCTCGTACCACAGTAAGAAAAGGACATTAATAGCTTTCAGGCACTGGTTTGCGCTCGTCATCATGCATCGTAACTTTTACATGTAATCGGATCATAAGTCACACAGCCGCTGTTTGTTTCATTCTTTCTGAGAAGCTATAAAACCTGGCATTTGACCTGTATCTAACACTACTGTGAAATACATGCAGCTTATGTAACACTGGGTGGAAATCATTATTTATAGTATATATCATGTGTGTGTAATGTAATGTTTATATAAAGGGTGAAGAGAGGAAGTTGGCATAGTTTTGCATGTGACTGGGTTATGAAACAGGATCAGAGATGTGGTGATGGCAATGTGTTGTCTGCTGACACACACTGGACCTGATAACAGAGAGATAGAGACGATTACAGATTATTTACTGTTCCATATTCTCAGGATTTATTATCATAGTTTATCAGAACCATAGCTGCTCAGGTGTCAAGCTATTGGCAGGGTGAGTTTTGTTCCAGCTTGAGTTTTGAGTTCTCCTGATAAGGTTTAGCACAAAGGGAGCACATTGTCTTGGCTTTAATGCCTTTAAACATTCATTTTTTCTCAGGGTTTTTGTTCTTCTAGAATGGCACCATGTGATGTGGAGATGCTCTATGGTCTTTGATTTGGTCAAACATTAACTGTTTTATTGAACCTGTGTCCAGGCTCTTTCCACACTTATGGAGATATTGATAATCAATAATAATTCATTGATTCATTCAATTTTCCTTCCATTGTTTCTAGCAGGAAAGATTTCTAAATCTCTATCTTTGCTTTTGATATCTGATCATTAATTTATATCCAGGGATGCATTTCCTATGCACTACAGTAAATCGTGTCATTAGCTACTGGTATCTCAAAAAGATATATTTTTCTTAACAAATGGCCTGTTGTTAGTGAGTAATTATTCTTATTCTTATTCTTATTCTTTTATTTTACTATTCTGCTACCTCTCATTCAGCAGACGAATACATGTTTTAATTTTATCTTTCGTTCCAGATTTTCTTTTCAGGCCAGGCCTATCGATTGAAAACTGTATGCAAGTTTTTCTCAGCTAGCATGGATCCATGGTGTTATGTATTATTTGGGATAAATGGCTCATGTGTGGAGAAATGCCTCCTAAGCCTGTCAGTTGTTGAAATAATTAATAATAGTTCAAATTATTATTATTTTTTTTAGATTTTGCCTTTAGTTTGGGACTTGTAGACTTCGTGTTGGTATGATAAAAATTCTAGTGTAGAAATTCTTATTAAAATGACCTCTCTTTGTTTTTTGTTTTTTTTAACAAATTGCACCCTGGTTGCTACTAAGAGTATGTTTAGTGTTATATTTAAACGCATGGCCAATCTGCAAAATGATCCATAAATCAAAAATATTGAACCAGTGTTAATGTATTCATTCATAGAGACTTAAAGCACTTTTGTACGTCACTCTGGATAAGAGCGTCTGCCAAATGCCAGAAATGTAAACGTAAAAACATCTAATGTTATTTTATTGAGCTGATGCATACAGCAGTGATGCATATATAGATGCTTTTATGAACCATAATATGCACAGACTGGCTGGACAATACCACCTGAATTAATCAAATGTACATTGTTTTAGATGTTGAAGATGATGTTGGAAGTGTCTTGCTCTTCGTCAGAATGCTCAGTTCATTGAGTTTGCATATTTTATAGGCTTTAAGGTTTGTTACGATAGGTTCTCGTGGTATACAGAAGACTCTGATGAAAGCTCTTGCTGCTCTCCTTGACAATACACTCTGGGGCAAAAAAAAATAAATGGGCCAAGCAAAAAAAAGTGACTGTTTTTAACTTTGTTATAAATCAAAAAGTTCATGATGCGATGTGTACCTTACATTACCACAGAATATCTTTTATACTTTTTTTAAATTATTTGCTTTGTTTTAGTGTTGATTCATTCAGTTTTATCTAACAGGCAGTGGCCGTGTCTTTGAATGTTCTGCGACACTTTTGTGGCAAAAATAACTTTGTCCCATTTGTTTCTTTTTCACTAGACTTTAATAGAAGCTGTCCCAGAAATACTGAATACTGAACAGAAAAATACATGGTGCTCAAAATAGTAAAAACAATATCTATATTTATTTATAATTTTGGCCGAGTTTGTTGCTTTTCTTTTTGTTCCAGGTTACCTTTTATGTGTTACAAGGCACTCTTAGAGAGAAGAAGATTAAAAGCACTCTTTTAAAGTTTTATATGGAATCCTTGTAGGAAGCTTTGAACCCTTAATTATCAGAAGAACCCTCGCTGTGCGCTGCCCGTTGTTGTTAAATGAATCTCACCTAAGAAGGCAGTGTTTACTCGGTTTTCACAGTTCTCTGGACTCATTAGCACAGTGCACGTTGTTTTTTTGCTGTAAAATCATTTGACTCATTACAGCTTTGATGAATTATGAGGTAAAAAAAAAGAGTTGTGATGGAGCACAGAATACACCGATCTGTGTAGTGAGACCTTTTGAAAGGTCAGTGAATCCTGTTTTGTAGCAGGAAGCATCTCATTTGCATCATGTCTTGCTGCTCACGGTAAATAAGGAGCTGCCTTTAAAAATGTGCTAATGATTTATTTGATGGTTCTGCTGAACATTATATACTTCACTGTTACCATAAATGTACTATAAAATAAACTCAGTTTTTTTTGTTTAAATTTTAACTAGTAAACATTTATTGGATCCCTAATCTACATAAATTTTCAGTAACTATTTTTGTCTGTCCTTATCTATTCCTCCTTGATAATCTGCTGAAAATACGAAAAATGTGGTTGAAAATGTACTTGGTTTTTTTTTATGCCCGTAATATACAATTAAACTTTTTGAAGCTATAAATATATTTCACTGAAATGCTGTGGAATGGTTTTTCTTTAGGCTGTTATTTAACTGTGTTTGGCCAACTTAAGATGGCTCATTGGTTAAAGGCTTTGGGTTACTGATTAGAAGATTGGGGGTTCAAGCGTCACCAAGCTGCTGCTCTTGAGCAAGCCCTTAATATAAAAGAGATAAATGTAGAAAATGCCACAAAATGTAACAAGAGCAGCAAAAAAGTCATTTCTGTCCTCAAATGTCTTAAACCCTTGCTAGTTTTTCACTCACATGGTAAGTCTCATGCCTTGATAATATTGTTGGATGGCTTTGTGCCACAGTGAAACAGATGTCCATGGTGCTCTTGCACCACATTTGGAAAGTATCCTTCTTTCCAAAGAAAAGTAGTTCTTAAGAGCTATAAATTCTAAATCAACGTTTCACCTTGTTAAGGGTTTTCCCAGGATACAATGCTAACCAAAATATGACAAAAAAAGGACTAATCAGTCCAGGAAGTGAGTGTTATTTCTAAAAAAAAAAAAAAAAAAAGAGGCTTAGACCATCATAAAAATATGACTGTTATTGCCTCCAAATAAACAGAGCAGGTTAGAGAACAGCCAGTAATAGTGATGATTATGGTGTTTGATGTCATCCGGTGTTATAGTGCTTAGTATCTGGCTCATGTGCTCTGGGGGAATGACCTGTCCTGCTAAAAGCTGGCTGAATACCAGGAAAACTGGGGAGCTGTAAAGCCGATTTTACAGGAAGCTTCAACAGCTTTATGTCCGTCACTTGTCTATTTGCATGCGTGTTCAGCTGATTCTTGCTTTGATTCTCAGCCATCACATTTTCTTCATAGTCTCCTATTTTTTTAAAAATAAACTTTTTTTCCTGACATCCCATTCCCTCTTGTCCTTTCCTTCCTCTCCTTATTACACTCTTTCTGTTTGTCTTCTCAGTGGAGGGGATGAAGGTGGTGGAGATTGAGAAATGTCGCAGTGACATAAAGAAGCTGAGGGAGGAGATGGCCTCCCGAAACAACAGGTCTGTCTCCTCACCTTACAACAAATTAACATCTCAGTCTGTACGAACAATGGTAACTGAACAAAATCAATAATGTTTCAGCTGAAGAATTGCCCCATTGTCCAGTTTCCACACTGTAGTATTCTAGTGCAAGAGAATTTCTAGTAATTCACATGAGAGTGAAAGAGTGAATTGCGATTTTGGAGTGTGATCACTACTACACTCTCAGAAAGAATGGTACAAAACTGTACCTTTTAAGGTACAAATGGCCATCGCTTGGGTGGTACCCTGAAGGGTACAATTTTATACCTCTAGTCAGAGGCTTTGTTAATCGTTTTGGGAACATAATTGTACCCTAAGGACCTATTGTGTACCTTTTAAAAGCACCATTATATTTTTTGTTCCCCTAGGAACAAAATTGTACCTCTGGGGTACCCTTTTTTCTGACGGTGTATGACAAACCCCCAAGAATACAAATTCACATACTGTTCAGTAACACAAATATGCATTTGCCTGGTATTTACCTCTCCTTGATCCTCAGCTACAGTGTTGTTGTTTTATGAAATATCATCTGACTGCAAGTCGAGGTTTCCATGGAGAAAAGTGAAGGGAGGAGGAGCTCAGTGAGGGGAGCGAGGTGTATGATTGAAGTGGATGCGCTGGATATTTTCACTTCAGCTGTCTCTACAATCAGCCTTCATGTTTCAGTACTTCAAATGATGTAAACGATAACGTTTAATGAATAGCAACACCAATTTTCACATGTATCTAATGTCATGTACCTCATTGGACTGTTTCAGGAACATTTTATTAGGGCATAAACAAAAATGTAATCATTTCAAAAGTAAGTTTTTGGTGGCTCAAATTCCTGATGACCAGTAAAAAGATCCAAAAGATTATATATAAGTGTGACAATCTCTGCAAATCAGTGATTCATTTTAGACTTAATTAAGGATTAAAGGATTAAAAGGATACTCTGTCTAGGCTAAAAATACACATCATAATCCTTTTAGTGACTTTGAGGCAAAGAAAAATGCAAAGATCCTAAAAAGGAGAAATTTAATAAAGCACTAAACAGAGTCTGAGTGCTAGGTCAGCTCTAAACCACGTCATCCAGGACACGGTGTTCCCCAAACACCCAACAAGTCCTCGGCCTGGTGCTATCACAGCAAGTCAGTTGGGGTGAAAAGAGTCATAACAATTATCATCCCAAAGAGGATTGGCGCAATCACCGCATCCAATTCATTCCAGTTAACTCAATGGTAGTTGCAGGCTAGCCGTCAGTAGTGAGCAGAGGATTAGATTTGTGCTTAGCTGGCTCTTAATAAGGGAACTAATTCAGGAGAACTGCTTTATCCCCTTTAGCGTCTTGATGAGCTGACTAATGAACACATACTCATCTGTTCTCGTACCTGAACATTCTCATTAGTGAGGCTGCTCCATCCTTTTGGGTATAGCTCAGAAAACAATGATTTTTCTGCATGACTAAAATGAGTTATGTTTTATGCCTCTTATGCCAGAGGAGTTTACAAGTCACTGTGGTGTTTTTATTTATTGAAGAACAACACACCATTCTTTTAATTTGTTTATTGAATTCTAGTTATCACTTACATTATAAAAGACATAACCCTTGTCATGTTACAGAGAAAGTGAATAGTCCCTTATCCTGAAAACTTTCCTATGTTGGACAACTTTGTTAAATCTTCTGACTGTTACAAAACTTCAGGCAAACCAGATATGGTCCACCAAAGGGCCGTCATTCTTTGTGGTATGTGGGCCGAGTGTAAGTTCATTGTGTGGGCCAGATCTGGGCCGGACCTATTTTGCTATCTGTGAATCAGGTATAATTATATTATGTCATTATATCAGTCTCCTCATTGTTCTCACTAGAGTATGTTCTCTGTCCTTTGCAGTAGTTTCCTGGATGACAACAAGAAGCTGACTCCTCGCAGGGATGTGCCTTCATACCCAAAGGTAAATCTACAGACCCGATTTATATGTGTGCAATACTAGCATTGAATTTATTTCTTATTTATTCAGTAAAATGATTTGTAGTCAGTTCTGTGTTGTGCATTTGACCTATCCTCAACACTTGGAAATTATGAATAGGATCTTCATTACTGCTTTATTTTATTTTTTTATTTTATGAGTACTCTAATTCTGTAGACGTAATCAGCTGATGAGATAAGCCTTGATGGATCCTTTGAGACAAAAGAGACAGAAAAATAAACCAAAAATGGTGCAGTACAGTTTGTACCCAGGAATTTATTATACTTTTTGACATTTCCTGCTTTTTATTACAGTTTAAATCCTGTTGGCCCCACAGACTAAGCAAAAAAATGTGGAATAGCAAGTCAGTTAAAAGATTATTTTGGTCAGGTGTATTGATACACTAGGCTCATCCACAGTGCTAGTGTTAACTGTAAAACAGAAATACATGTTGGGCTCCAAGTGCCTAATTAGAGTAATAAAGATTTTGGCATCTGATTAGATTAGATCTAAATTGTTCCTAATAAATGAATCATTTCTAACATTTCACTAAACGTTCATGATTCACGTATTCTAAAGTTAGGTTTTGACATTTTGGACTGTTTTATGTGAGGTTGTTAAAAGCAAAATCTTAAAACATGGTGTGTTCACAAACTATTTACAGTCTATACAGCCATCGCATGATTTGTAAGAGTCATATAATGTGTTTGTGTCATGTCAGAGTTAAGGTAATTACAGTAATTGATGTTTCTGAGGTTTTACTCCGAGCTGTTCAGATTCTCAGCATTGGAAATTAATTGTTTCTATGGAAATGCACACAACACTTCAGTTTATTTCAGTTCCTGGAAAATAAGGAAAATGAACAGTTTTATCAGACACATTTATTCATTTTGTTCATCTTCAGTAAGCACGTATCCTGGATAGGGTTATGGTAGTTTTGAATAGCCAGAGCTTCATAATGACAGCAGAAGGTTTGAACTCCATAGCAGCTTTTATTGCCAAGGACCACCCAAAAAGTCATCTGACTGACATCTAAAACAACCAGTCACTGTTAGTTTTGTTCAGTGCCATGTTTAGGGGCATGAAAATGTAGAGTTGATGTCCCAAAAAAAAAAAACCCATCATTTGGAAAATTCAGGTTTTAGCTGATTCTCATAAGCACTCATGGCTTACTTCTTCTATAAGGGAAGTAGAGGATCATGACAGCTTTGTTTTCAGGCAGACCTTTTAAAAAAAAATAAACTAGAATCCATTCTGAATTCTTATTCTACAATAATTCTGACATGACCTGAACACAGGAATGAGTGTGATGCGTAGCAAGTGTGTATCAGGTGTGTAGTGGTGGCCCCAGCCAGGCGTTAGGAGCAGAGGGTTAACTGGGAGCTCTATCTGCCTGCAGTACATGCTCTCGCAGCAGACCATAGATGCCCTCAGAAAACCCGCCTTCGACGTCTGGCTGTGGGAATCCAATGAGGTAAGATTCACTAACGCTGTACTGCCTGTCTTTTTCCTTTCTTGTCTCGTTTGCTGTCGTTTTCCTCCTCTGTGTGTTTGTGTATGTATGTCTGGATTGTATATGGGTCTGTGTGTAGTATCACCTGTCCAAAGAGACGATAGACGCTTTGAGACAGCCGATCTTCGATGTGTGGCAGTGGGAACCTAATGAGGTGAGGCCAGGGAGGGCATTAAACATTTATTGTTCCCTGACGTTTAAACATTCATTAATAAATTAGATGCTAAATATTTAATTTCCCACAAAAGAAGAACTTATGGTCATCTTTTATGTTAAGATATATCATATACAGGCCTCCTTATAAAAATATTTAAAAAGTAGTCTAGGTTCCTGCTTTGATTTTAATTGTGATTAAATCACCTCATCTCCTGAAATCCACTCGCTGCTGTTGAAGATGGCCTCAGAAAGACAGACTAATGATAAATGAGATTATTGTGGATTGTGCCACTTAGAAACTATAAAGATGGATTTGGACTGTCATTGAACAGATGATAACTTCTAGCAAAAGAGACTTCATATTAAAACGAAAATGAATTTATTCTGAAGAAATAACTCTGCTCACCACCGTCACCTCTGGCTTGATCATTAGGGATACATTTATAAATGTAAAATTTATATTTCTATATTTCTGTAAACCTGCTTTGTGACAAAGCCCAGTGAAAAATGTTATTTGTGAAATTCTTTTTGGTCTCACCTCCAAAACAATGTCATATTTCTTCAGGTGCAAATTGAAATTCGATGTAGCATCCAAAAGTTTTTTTATCCGTATAAAACTCTTGTAGTCACTCATGGGAATGAGGACACGGGGGCGATGCTTTTTATTTTGATTTTGTATTCTTTAAAGCATGTGATTTTAAAAGTAATAAAAAAGACCTCCGCAGTGCTTCGTCTTCAGTTTGTTCACAGACAAGGTCACAGGCAACTCTCTGACGTCATCTCTCTCTCTCTCTCTCTCTCTCTCTCTCAAGAAACAGATGGCCAAAACCAATTCACTGAAAGAAAAAATATGTATAAATACACTAAAATATGTTGTTTTAACATGTGGAGCATCCACCCATGCAAATTAGTCATCACTATAGAAAGATTTGTGTTAGCTCTAAAGTATTCACTTAATATAAAGTTGTGATTTGCCTTGTAACCAGATATTGTGTTCGAGATGCTGCTGTAGGAAATTAATCAGCATCTGATTTTCTGACCCATTAGTTTCAAGAATTTGACAACAGTGGTGTTTTACAGTGCCAATAATCCATAGCTCAACATTTTTCATCAAGCTCCACATTGCGACGATCCACCAAAGGAAGGAGTAGAAATAGCCTTTTTTTTGTCACATATACATGACAGCACAGTGAAATTCTTTCTTCACATATGCTATCGGAGGTTGGGGTCAGAGCGCAGAGTCAGCCAGGATACAGTGCCTCTGGAGCAGAGAGGGTTAAGGGCCTTACTCAAGGGCCCAACAGTGGCAACTTGGCAGTGCTGGGGCTTGAACCCCTGATCTTCCGGTCAACGACCCAGAGCCTTAACCACTTGAGCCACCACCGCCCCAGTAGTTGCTACTAAAGGTTTACTTAGTCATGTCTTGTATAAATTAGAAAGCTTTAAGCCGAACATTTTCCTGAGAAACTGTACATTTCTATCTCAGGTGGCATTTGTGCTTCTACTGACGAGATAAGTTAATAATCTGACACTGTGTGTGTTTTCCAGATGCTCAGTTGTCTTGAGCACATGTATCATGATCTGGGTTTGGTCCGAGACTTTAACATCAACCCGATTACACTGAAGAGATGGCTGGTAAGGAAACCTGTACAATGTACTGATGAAATATGCTAGAAAACAATCTTTATGAAGTTCTTAAAAATTCTTAATTCTTAAAAAAATCGAATCTGGTCAATTTGATTTTGCTCAAATACTTTATTCCTCAAGATTACAGAGTAACCCACCTAGGGCTATAACTTGAGACTAAACATTTTCCTGCATAAATTGTATACTGTATACTGTACTATAAATGTATACTGGTCTGCATACATGCATTTAATTGCATAAATACATTTCTTTGTTTTACTTGCCAGCTCTGTTACACACACAGACAACTGTACTGTACTAACATTGAGTGAATGCCCTATTTATAGATGTGCAGAAAGGGAAAAGAAATAGGTGAGGGAGTAGCCTAAAAATACCCCAAAATGTTAAATAATATATGCTAAACAACTCCACTTTTTGTAACATAGCAAAATGAGAAAGATGCCATTTGTCCAGTCACCACAGCTATCACTACTCTCTAGAGTTCAAAACAGAGAAGCATCATGTAAGCTTTTTCCAATCTTCAGCCCTCTAAATTTGTTAAGCCTGTGCAAACTCTACCTCAGATTCCTTTTTGTGTCTGAAAGGAGAGGATCCTGATGTGGTCTTCTTCTATTGTAGCCCATCATCCAGATCATTTAAAATGTCACGCATTTTGGGAGACCTTTCTCCTCGCCACGGTTGTAAAGAGTTTTTATTTTATTTACTGTAGCCTTCATGTTAGCTCAGATCAAACAGTTCTCCTTTGAACACTCTCTCTCTCTAAATCTCTCAACCATGAGTTTCAGAATTGTGCTGATGCCATATACTGTAATTGGCTGACTGGCTAATTGTTTGAATAAGCAGGTGTACAGATGTTCCTAATAAAGTGCCTGTATTGTCGCCTTCACATGATGGACCCTGGATCCCTGACCAGAAAGATGGAATGAATAATAAATACTGAGGTGGAAATGTACTGATATTCATAAAGAATTTTCTATACAGTGCGGTACAGATGAAAGACCTGTGACGTGTTATATAGAGTGTAATACAGTGAGATATTAGCACTGTGCAATGATGCAGTAATTTGTAGCTGTACATGGTACACGTGATACACTTTGTGCAGATGATGCAGAGCAAGGAAGGAAGACTAAAGTGCCAAATCTAGTCATGCACGTGACTGTTGAAGTTTAATGCAAAATTAGTGCACAGACAATGTGAATGAATGAATGAACTATTCACTGTTGGCTAGGATGAATCTGTTAACACGCATCTGTCTTTCTGTATCCTCTTACACTCCTTTAATTTTTTTCTTCTCTTTTTGGTTTTATAGCTTTGTATTCATGACAACTACAGGAACAACCCATTCCACAACTTCCGCCACTGCTTCTGTGTCACACAGATGATGTACAGCATGATCTACCTCTGCAACCTACAGGTAAGCACTTCCCATTACCTGCATCCTCTCATCCTACGTACAGTCACAGACAGTTTATCTTCCAGTAACATTTTGAATCCAATTAGGAAACAAATGAAGAGGACAAAGTAATTCCATTCATAGCAGCAAGACAATTGATGCTTTTAGTTTAATAGATTTTTCCTTTATTAGTATGAGTAACAGAAATTATTAGGTACACGCTTCCTTTAGATATTGTACAATTATTGGATGTTGTACAAGCTTCAATTCCGAATATAATACCCTGTCTGATGGCAATTCAAAATGTTTTGGATGTTTTTTAATCAGTAAATTGTATTTTATTTCTAATTAGAGCAAAAGCATTTTTTAGTTTTTCCATTCACATAAACATGGGGGGTACAACTTTTGCCCTCAGCTGTAAAAGCTGTTTTAGATTGATGTTCAAATTTAATGATTATTACAGGTAAATGGTTTAATGATATGTAGATGATGATGGTGGTGGTGGTGGTGGTGGTGGTGGTGGCTAGCACCCTGTCTTCTGTCAAGCTCTTCTAACATGAACAAGACAGTCAAGATTAGAGGAAATACACAAAGGACAAAAGAACGATTGCAGCAGGGTTAAGGAGTGGAAAGGATATAACACATACAGGCAGTTGTAATATCCTAAGACAATACTGGACTATTTATAGATATGCAGAGATGTCCATGAAATACACTGGGTAAGAGAGTAAACTAACCTAAATACCTAAAAAGGCTAAATAATTTATGCTAAGTGGGAATGAAAGGATATGAAAGGCGGAACGTCAGAGGAATGGAACGGAAGGGAGGAGTGGAGAGAGGGCGTATGAAAAGGTGGAAAAAAAACCCCAGATTCTGCCTATTTAGAGATGCTCTTTAGTCTCTCATTTTCCTCTTTGCGCTTCAGTTGCCATGGACATCTATTTAGAGGGTTTCTTCTTAATTATCCAGTCTTTAATGAGTGCAGCCACTGGACAAAAAAATTGCTTCCTCTTGTTCACAAGAACAGGGGAAAATTTAAATATCCTCTACCTATACACACATACACACTTGCATTTTGTATTTCCATATCCATAGATAAATAATTATTCACCTCCATCTATAACCTTAACCCCTAAAAATCCCAGGTTGTTATATTATTTATTTAGTGACCCAAATGGGAAGGGTGTGCATTTTTAAAAGGAATGGAGGTCTGAGTGTGTTAATTAAAAGCAAACTTAATTAAATTGCATGTTTACATCAAGGTGGTGTGAGGATGTGGATTAACTCTTAGCATCCCAATACTGATTATAAATAATAGCATATTCCAAAATGTGTTTTATACCACAGCAATTTCCCAGTGCTAACCATTGTTCTACTATTCTTAAAGAATGATATGCCAGTTAGGATGCAGTTAAAAGAAAAACAGGTCAATATACATCATACAGCACTCATATTTTACACTGTATATGAGTGCAGAATGGTGTATATTGATGTTTAAAGGTCTGTCCTTTTCAGGGGTAGGACACAGGCATATAGGGATAAAACAGTGAGCATAATATTAGTAATCTCACAGTAAACCATGTGTCTTTTATAGGAAAAGTTTACACAGGTAGATATTCTGATCCTCATGACTGCGGCTGTGTGTCACGATCTAGATCATCCTGGATACAACAACACGTAAGATAATCCTAATTAACTTTTTTAAATCGCAAGCATTAATATAAATGTTATTATTCTGTATTGTTCATCTATTATATATCAGAGTCACTGCAACCCTGTTCAGGATAAATCAGTTACCAAAGACTGAATGAGTACTCTCACTCTCTCTCTCGTTCTCTCTCGTTCTCAGGTATCAGATAAATGCACGGACAGAGCTGGCAGTAAGGTATAATGATATTTCTCCTCTGGAGAACCACCACTGTGCCGTAGCCTTTCAGATCTTCTCCCAGCCAGACTGTAACATTTTCTCCAACTTCGATGCTGAAGCCTTTAAACAGATCCGTCAGGTGTGTCTGAGTGTGTAATAAGAGGTTAATGCAAATAAATTCAAGTATCCCCGTGACTCTAATTAGGAATAAAGCGGGTATAGAAGATGAATGAATGAATTTTGATTTTGTCCTAATGCTATGGAAAAATTTGCATAGCTGTATTTGAGAAATAAATGTTTGTTTGCTGCTTTGTGGCTTTTAAAGTTCATAACTACTTACTTTAATCATTTCGTACCTTTAACTTTCTTTACCAGGGCACCATCACTCTGATACTAGCTACAGACATGGCTCGTCATGGCGAGATTCTCGACTCCTTCAAACAGAAGGTGGAGAACTTTGACTTCACCAATGAGGAGCATGTCACCTGTGTGAGTACTGAATAAATACTTTTCTTTAAGAGCATTTAGTAATAGCACAGATGTTTATGGGTACACATAGTGTCCTGTGATGGACTTTGATGGATCTACAGCCATCCAGAGCAGGATAAAAATGCTCACTGAAGATGGATGAATGAATGAATGAATGAATAAATAAATGAATGATGTAAAGTCCCAGATGGATACTGACTGCAGTTGTTTCTGTGTCTGTTAGTTGAAGATGGTGCTGATTAAGTGCTGTGATATCTCCAACGAAGTTCGGCCGATGGAGGTGGCCGAGCCGTGGGTGGACTGTCTGCTTGAGGAGTACTTCATGCAGGTGATGGAACTGAAAAAAGTCCTCTATTGAAGAAGCTGTAGCCATTTATTTTCTGTTAATTTTAAATTTTCATAGTGTGCATTAGTGTCCAATAGCCATTAAGATTATTCAAAAAGCTTATTTGGTGGAGATTAACTGAGCATCTTTTCTCATCCTAATGCAGAGTGACAGGGAGAAGGCGGAAGGCTTACCCGTCGCTCCCTTCATGGATAGAGAAAAGGTCACTAAGCCCACGGCTCAGATCGGCTTCATTAAGTTCGTCCTCATTCCCATGTTCGAGACAGTGATGAAGGTGAGAAGACGATCAGCGTGATGTTTATGAAGAGATCTTGTACCGATTGCGCTTATTAAAAATAACCATTGATCTATCTGTTCCATCTCAGTGCATAATGATGCTTTTTATCATCTGTGTGTTCCAGCTGTTTCCTCAGATCGAGGAGGTGATGGTTCAGCCACTCAGAGAATCACGGGACAGATATGAAGAACTCAAACAGATTGATGATGCCATGAATGAGGTCTGGCAGAAATTGTTCAACATATTTTTTTCGTCTGTATCTGATTCCTGAAGCTCATCTTCGTTCTTTCCTTACAGGTCCAGAAAAAGAAGAGTGAGAACCTCACCATGGGAGGGAAAAAGAAATGAGGTGAGTGTTAAACTTTTACGGCTCCTAAACAACAACAGTGACATACCAATCTCAGTAAATCATGTCATGTACTTCATGTCAGAAGTTCAAACATTTGCATCTTCCCTGGTCTCTGAATGAAAGGGAAAATTCCTATATATTTTAACATCTAAGTTACTGAAATAATGTATAAAATCTTGATAGAAAGTATCATAAATAATGAACAAAAACATTTAAACTGAACTATCAAAATGATTGAATTAGGCAAAAATCAACAGAAATAAGAAAGAAAAGTATGCTTCTATAGTACCGAAAACTAGGACTCTGAACATAAGACCACAAATAACAAGAAAACAATTGGCCAGTTGAGTTTGAAAAGAATATTTCAAGATGATCAAGGACAGAAAATTTGTTCCACAGAAATTAAACAAAATATACAGCTTGAAAACCTTAGATAAAGCAAATCTTTGGAAAACTATATATATAATATATATATATATATAATGTGTGTGTGTGTGTGTGTGTGTGTGTGTTTGTATTTTTCAGTCAGAAGAATCAGCTGATTCTAAATCTGGATCCTGTAGTTTGGAAAGCTGATGAATGTAGATTGATGTGATGTGCTGGAAAACTTCCCAGACAATCCAAAGCCTCTTTCAGGGACTGTGAATCGCGATCAGCGCACACACAAGACACCTGACATTATTCCATAGATAATATTCTCTACTTGCCTTGTTTTTATTTGGTTTTATATATATATAAATATATATAAGATATATTATTCGGGTTGTACAGATTTTTAGTCACTTTTGTCCTTTATTACAAAAATAAAACGTTTTAAATATAATGAATTTTTGTTGCATGATACTTTTAGGGTTAACTTTTTGGCTGTTGTTATGCACTTTTATTTTTTAACAGGTTTTACCAATATTCAAGACTGTGAAACAACCAAGATCCAATACTCGAGAAACTAAAGAATGTGAGCCCAAGTTCACAGAAAAGGGTCGTTTCTCTTTTTTTCCTTGGGCTCATGTGAAAACAGTTCAAGATTTACAAATCTAAACTGTATTATAAACAAGGATGTCAAAAGTCCTGCCAGGAAGAAGCATCAGAACGCAGTACTGCAATAGAGCTGCAAACGCTCTTAATGAGAATTCAAGCTGCAACCGCAAGAGGAAAAAGATTGGTTAAAAAAACCCAACAAAACTTATATTAGTTGACTAGATAGCTAGTTATAGCTATATCGATGGACATGGCAGCTAGTTAGATAGCTATATTGGTGAACTAGACAGCTAGTTAGATACTGTAGCTATATTGGTGGACTAGACAGCTAGTTTGTATGCAACAGATAAACATCCAGTGTCATCAATAAGCAGCTTTTACTAGCTTTTTTTTTTCAGCCAAAGACATCGCAATCCTTCCTTCTTTTTTCTGTTGGCTCATTTGGGGAAAAAAGGGGCCTTTCACTGGCCGAAGTTCACCATGCACCAGGTGGAATTGAAAGTACCTTCAGATGTTAGGGAGTGTGTCATTTCCTCATTGTCCTTCTTGATGGCTGAATTTTATTTGCATTGGTCAGATTGCTGCTTCAGAAAAATGTAGATTTCAGGTCTTCTGTACCAAGAGAGCATAATAAATGCCATGGCTAACCTGTAGATAAGGGCAATATTGCAACAGGAGCAAAAATACTTAAACATATTTTAAGAGAAATATTCTATAATTTAAGAAACATTTAGATCATTCAAAAAAAATTTGAATGAATAAAATGGGCTTGAACCTGAGACAAATCCAATATCAAGGGTCTTAGCAATCCACTCTCTTAAAAAAGAAAGAAATTAAAAAAAAGAATCTAAAACAACGAATGAATCAGTGTTTAAAATGATAGGAAAGATGTCACAGGATAGCAGCTATCAGGATTGGCTTGTTGTGTAACTCGCTCCACACTGAAATTTCACAAGTGCTGAGAGAGAAGTGAGCGTTTTAATCAAGCGTGTAGGCGCCACAATGAAAATATGGTTATGTCATCCAGCACTTCTGGTGTTTTATAACATGTCTGCAGTCAGCCTGTTCAGCATGCTGCCACCATAAACTAGAAGGGGGAACAAAAAAACAACAAAACAGTAATGTGATAAAGTGGAGCTGAACTTTAGTGTTCAAGAAATGGAGCTTTTCCATTAGCACCACCTGCTGGATCAAACCTATAACACTTTGCTTTGACTATTTGGCTACAACATCCATCCATTACATAAACCTCAGTAAGGTTTAGTGATTATGACTGGTATGCCAAAACACCAGTGCTCCTGGGTACCAGGGTCCCCTGTGCTCTCCAGACCTGATGCCCTTCTGGTTGGAGTCTCATCACCTGGAGGCTTGCTGATGCTGAGAATGGCCAGCCTGGAGGTATAAAGGACTGCTGCGGATAGAATCACTTGGAGATCATAGCGGTTACTTCAAACTGATGGGTTTTGCGCTCAGGTCTCCATCATTTGATGGAAGGAAGAAGGAACTTATGTTAAATGAAAACTATGAAATCAGAATTTATGCTGTTGCTCAGAGGCTCCTGGTTACACAATTGCACTTGACTATATAGTGTACAGTTACAGAAGGGAAATGATTTATAAATCTCACACTCTGGTGTCACTCAGATAAGGATGGGGTCCCCTTTTTAGTATGGTTCCTCTCAACAAAAAAAAAAACGTTTCTTCCTGATATCATCTCAGGGAATTTTTCCTCACCACCGTCACCTCTGGCTTAATCATAAGGGATAAATATACATTTTATTTTAATTTATTCCTGTATAGATGTTTTGTGACAATGTCCATTGTTAAAAGCACTATACAAATAAAATTGAATTATATGCATATTCATAAATATTCACACTCTGCTGGTTTAAAATGGAAAATTTTAAGTAATTGTACTTCAGGGCCGAAAGTACAGCAAACAAAAAAGCATTTATTTTAAAATTCATTTTCAATCTTTGTGTATTTCCAAAAATATAATATGTATAGAATGTGAAACACAGGATGAAATCTGAATGGAGAGGTATTTCCACCAAAATTCCAATGAAGTCATATAAAAAATGAAATCTGCTGCGTCTTTCCCAGGTCCTAGCTCTCGGTGCTGCGTTTCTGAGAAACGTCTCCGCTTTCATTCTCCGTCTTGCTTTTCTTCGCTGCCCCATTCGACTGCCGTACTGCTCTCTTCTTTCCTCCCTGCTGATTCTGCTGCAGCAGTCGCTCCTTTTTCTTCTGTAAGTACGATGCCATGTTGTCGAAGTTCACCTTGTAGAGGTGATGGAACCGACTCTCCAGACCGATGGAAGCTGAGTGAAAAGAAGAAAGAAGAGAAGAGATTATAAACAAAATTACTTGCTTCAAAATAAAAACAATGAAATTTAGATTAATAACTTGGGTTGTGCTGCAATAGAAAAATAATACATGATAGAGTAGTGATGTGTGTCCTGATCCAAAATGAGATCCTCTTACTACCCTGAAGTGGATTATTTTCCCCATAACAGCATGTCCTAAAGTGTTTTACTCCTCTCATACCACATGGATTTCCAATTATTAATTAAAGACCGGCATGACAATAAAACAAATTAGTTTCTGTTATCACTTATAGCAGCTGTAACCAGTCATTCTCTCACCGGTGTCTCTTAAGGGGATCTTGATGTAAAGCATTAGGATGATGCACTTTACCTTTAAAGAGCTCCCACTGGGTGTGCAGTGTTTCTGATACTCTCTGCAGATCAGGGCTTTCTGATTCACTCTGTAAAACACACACACACACACAAACACAGCATGCCGTATCCAAGTCAACTTCAACATTTAAGTGTCAGGTTCTCCACTGTTGGAAAATTACTAAATAAAAAAATAAAAAGAGGAAATTACTTTCCAGAATATTATATTCTACATGGCAGCTGTTCACAGAAAAACCCTGACCTTAGACAGCAAAATGACAAATCTTAAAGATTTAAAAAGATTTCGGATATGTGGAAAAAACGACCTAATGTTCAGAAATGTCCTATTTTTCAACATGACTTACATTTCCATTTTTAACATCGGAAGAATAAACATTTTCCATGAGTGGAAAATTAGTGGTTTCTCATGGTTTCCATATGAAAACTGTGTGTGTGTGTTTATAGATACATACCTGCCAGCGCTCCTCTTTGTGCGTGTACAAAAGTACATTTGTGTCCTTGTTCTCCAATAAGACCCAGAGTCGACCTTGAGTGTCAAAGGTCATATCCCAGGGATTCTGGGGCAGAGCGAGTGTCTCAGTCGGAGTCAAACGCCCATCTGATCCTTCCTCTACTGCAAACAGCTGAATGGAGGGAAACCTTTAATGAAATAGAGAACAAAAAAAAAAAAAAAAAGACAGTAAAGAAAATCACATCAAATCCGGTTCATCTGTTTTTATACATGCTAATAATCCGATTATGATCCAAGTTCAGCAGTTAAGGTAAATCAAGCAGTCGTATTATGACAGGCTAAATCTACGGCATTTTTTGAGTCACACATAAAAGTATTCAGGTTATTTATAACAAGCCACCTCACTACTTAAAGAGTGTATAATATTAATACTCATACTGCTAAAACATCTGATTTTTATATTTATATATGTATACATTGATCTGAATTTCTATATTTAGTTTCATAGGAGACTTCTGTACTGTAAGTTCTACACTGGGCAGAGTAAAGAGTAAAGTGATACACACCTCTCACACTGCACAGCAACGTGGCGTCCGTCCGGCGAGCTGATGATCCGACTCACTGCAAACCTTAGTGGCTAAAGATCACAAAAGGTGCTCGTTTATAGGAAAATTTTTAATCAGTTGTGTGTTTTGTAACACTATTGATATATGAAATATGACTTTGTGCATGGTTAAAATTCTGGAAAAAGAAATAGGAAAAAACAATATCATGTGACTATAATATATATATATATGCAAAATTCCTATTAATTAATAATTGCTAATAATTATAATTGCTAAGACTGAATGTATTTGACAGGCAGGTGCATATTTGTTGCCTCTGCTTATACCATTTCATTGGACATAATCTATTAAAGACAGCAATGCCTCAATTGTTCAACATTAGAAACATTAGGAAATGTATATTTTTACCTTTTCAGTGTCTGTATCAGAGCTCTTTGAAAAGCCATGCTGCTGTAGGTCGATGCTCTGTAACCTCCGGCCAGACTCATAATGCCAAAGTTTCACTGTACTGTCCTACCAGTGCAAAAAAGAAAAACAAAAGATTCAGTAGAAAAATAGACTTTTGCATAATACTTTCTCTCATTTATTTGCTTTTCTGTATTACTGTTGCACCGGACTTCTGATCATAAGGTTGTGAGTTAAAATGCCAGCAACCCTGAGCAAGATCCTTAACCCTCACTGTGTCAATGAGATAAACGTGAAGTCGGCAAATATAATAATAATGGTTGTGAACACATAAAAACAAAAAGTCCAGGTGTTCAAATATATTTGACTGCAAGTATGCAGTTATATCGGTTATATAGAACTTTAGCTTTCATGTTCAGTTCAGGTCAAAATGTCTATTTTACATTGTTCGTTCATTCATTTATTCTTCATGTTTAGTGGTTTCATCCTGATCAGGGTGGCAGTGGATTCAGAGCGTTCACTAGGAACTCTGGGCATGAAGCAGGAACACATCCTGAAAGGGACCCCCAGTACATCAGAGGGCACCATGTGCACACTTTGCTAGTCCACATACTACTGGAATTACCATGAACAGGTTTACCCTCAATCAGTGAACAGATGATTACTTCAACAACACAGAATTCATCTTAAAAATGGAATGAATTCCCTGATTACACCTTTTGACCAGACAGTACTCAGTTACAGAAGGGAAATGATTTATATTCAAACTATGCCGTGTCAAGCAGATGAGAATGAAGTTCCCTTTAGAGTCTGGCTTCTCATATTTTCTCAAGGAGTTTTTCCTCCCCACCATCACCTCTGGCTTGCTCATTAGGGATAAATGTAAAGTTTATAATCTATTTCCTGAGCTTTGTACTGTATATTTCTGTAAAGCTACTTTGTGAAAATGTCCATTGTTAAAAGCGCTATACACAGAATATTTAATTGAATACTAAAATGTTTTTGAAATAACCCAGCGGAAACCCAGACACAGGGAGAAGCACATGAAAAGCTACACAGACAGTAACCTGAACTCAGGATCGAACTGGGGACCATGGAGCCATTAGGTGGCAATGCTTCTCACTACATTTTTTACATTCGAAATATGAAAAATATAGTGGCTTAATTTGCAGTGGCATTTATTTATTTAACCAAATATTCGAATCCTACCCCTGAGCCTGACAGGAGCCATTCAGGATGTCCAGCTGGAACACACAGGGCACTAACAAACCTGCAACAGAAAACGAGACCAGCACATAAATGAAAAGTCAACTTCTGCATCCATGTACTTATTAGTTACTTATTTGTTTCATGAGCACTTTAACCGATAACTATAAATTACCTGACAATATATTACATGGATATAAAAAAACAAAAAACAAAAAAAACAGGTCTGAATGGATTATATTTTTGATCTATTGACATATTATCCACATTAAAGCAAAACTTATTGTGAAAACTTGCTCTGTACTTACTCTCCATGTCCCAGACAGAAGGCCTGAATGTTGTATGGAGATTTGCAAAGGCTCACTCTGATCTTCTCATCACGGTCTGCGGTGATGATGTACTTATCATCTGGAGACAGAGTCTGGGGAGAAGAACGTGGGACATTAAAGCAAGTATAACAGAAGATATCCTCAGGATAATCATGGATGTACTACAGTCATTTTTACATCAGTGTATGTAGAAAAATTTTACAAAATATTACAAGAGTTTTCGAACAATCACCTTTCAAAACACACTAACAGTGTGAATGTAACCTCATAGAACAATGTGTTATATATCTGTCTATTTCAATCTATAAATTATACAACTAGGGTGTGATAGTAAAGGAAAATAATCAATGAATGTAAGATTAGATCCCAATTGTAAAAACATTGCAGAAATGCAGAATGTCAGAGCATGAATCTCTGTTCTAATATCCTTTCATTTTAAAGAAAAAAACAAAACAAAACACTTACAACTCCTAGTAGCATGGAGAGATGACCCAGCTTCAGCTCACCCGGTTTCTGTGGCTCCAGAAGAGAGAATGAATAGACATCTCCAGATTTATCTGCCACAAAGAGCTCATCCTCAGCCTGACTGAACACCAGAGAGGTACACCTGCGCACTACCCACCTGAAGAGCAGAAAGATCAGTATTCACTTCAATCAAATCTTCAGATCACGTGACTCTGATACAGAACAGCTGCAGATACCTTGTGCTGATGCACTGCCACGATGGTTGGGTGCGAAATAGAATCAGCCTTTTGTTGTCATCCGTCAGAGCAGCGTAACATCCTGACGCTGACAAGCCGAGAGCGAGAATCTGGTCACTTCCTTTCTCCTGAGATCCTCCACCGTCACTGTACAGAGTGAAGCACTAAACATGAGCAACGACTGTATTCAGCAAAATCACCTCAAGTTCAAGTGTGCTGGTTTATATAATTGTTTCTATAGAGAGTAAGGAAAAGATTTAATTCTACAGTAGAAAATAAACTTTCGATACTTACAGACATAATATTTATCGTGATATGTAACACTGCTGTTCATTTGCATTAACAAAAAATAAAAAGAGATGTTTTCCAGATCATGGAAAAACAAACTTTACATTATTTAAATCAGGCAAATCAGG
Source organism: Hemibagrus wyckioides (assembly GCF_019097595.1). NCBI lineage: Eukaryota > Metazoa > Chordata > Actinopteri > Siluriformes > Bagridae > Hemibagrus > Hemibagrus wyckioides. Next base: position 9,744,545 of record NC_080715.1, on the reverse strand, counting down.
GGAAAAAATGAATTATTTCTTCTTAGTGATTTACAGCAGAGCTCAAACGTATTGACACTTCGATATCAAGACCATATTAGAAACACAAGCATGGTTGGTTACCTTTTGTCAGTTTCAGCTTCCTTTGGTTTCTGCTCTGCTTTAGTGCAGTCAAACACAAACGGTTCCCTTTATTAAAAGGACACAATATCATCTTTATATATGAGATCCATCATATTTCATCTATAAGAACATATGTACTACTTTGACATCCTGTTTTCTACTTGGGATTTTGGTCACTGAGCTGAAACATCTGATTCAACACTGATCAGCTGATTACCCAATACTTTTCTAGAGGAGTTCAACATGTTTTATGTAGAATACCTACAAACTGTTGACCTACAACCAAGAACTGCTGTACTTTCCGCCAATTAATAAAATATCTCGTATTCATGACAAATAGGAAGATGAAATCAAATTCATTTTCACTTGCACGAACAGATTTTACTCTCATTTTAACACTGACTCCACCAACAACGAGTATCTACACTAACACACACATTACGCCGTTTTTACACGGTTACATCGAAATACAACTTCAGACCTGCTCTCTTTGATATTCACAGCTATTAAATGATGCGAGCTGCTCATCACCAGCCATTCTCCCGCACAACACACAGCAGCCATGATAGCTACTACTCACGTGTGAAAACCCGGGTCGCATTATTATTACGTCATCCATATGAATCGCCCGACTTACGCTGTGATAATAGTCACCGAAAGGTCTCAGATTTACACTGATTCATTGGAGTCTGTGAAGATTTTAACATTTTTTTAAATATAAAAATTAAACACTAATAAATACTTAAAAAAAACAATAATTTTGCGTACAGAATTTAAAATTACTGAATGGTGGAAAAGATTAAAAAACAAACAAACAAACAAACAAACATTAAAACCTTTGCAGAGAAATGCTACAGTGGGATAAACCACTTTCATTTACTTTTATATAACTTTTTTTGATCACCCAACAAATGAACGAACTAACGTCCCACCGACCAATCAGAGTGCAGCGGGATGAAGAAGTGGGCGTGGTTTTGACGAAAAAGCAGTGAAGTAAACAACGCTGCTGACTCCCATGTTGCCAGGTTTAAGAAAAAGGGGTTTCCAACGTTTTGCAGCCAGGAACCTATTTAAAATAAATTAAGTGAACCCCTCAGTACTGATTTATGAACATTATTTAACAATGTCATATAATATTTTCAATTCCTCAAAAAAGAACATGTTAGGTCTGTGCTTTTTATGCTTATCCCAATAAATAATAACTAATAATTTCACCACTATAACAGAGAACTCTATTCTTATATCTATATACTTTAAACTACTATTTACAGACCCCTGGAGGTCCCTGGATCTCAATTCAAAAATCAGTGTTAGCATTTTAGAAATTCTGTTATAGGAAAATACACTATATTGCTAAAAGTTTGGCAATATAGTGACAATTTCATGCTCCCAACTTTGTGGGAACAGTTTGGGGATGACCCCTTCCTGTTCCAACATGACTGCATGCCAGTGCACAAAGCAAGGTCCATAGACCAAGACATAGATGAGTGAGTTTGTTAGGGAGGAACTTGAGTCCTGACCTCAACCTGATAGAACACCTTTGGGATGAATTAGAGTGGAGACCCTGAGCCATTCCAAAACTGGGACATCTGCCTTTACATGCACATGAATGTAATATGGGGATTGCCTGCACTTTGCAGCTATAACAGCTTCAACTCTTCTGGGAAGGTTTTCCACAAGGTTTAGGAATGTGTTTATGGGAATTTTTGACCATTCCTCTAGAAGCGCATTTGTGAGGTCAGGCACTGATGTTGGAGGTGAAGGCCTGGCTCACAGTCTCTGCTCTAAGAGGCCATCACCAAACTGTTCCCACAAAGTTGGGAGCATGAAATTGTCCAAAATGTCTTGGTACACTGAAGCATTAAGAGTTCATTTTACTGGAACTAAGGGCCCAAGCCCAACCCTTGAAAAACAACACCTGAATGTAAGGATTTGGAGGGGTGTCCCAAAACCTTCGGGAAAATAGTGTACCTTTTCAGTAATTAGACAAATCAAATTGAGAATTTAACAGCGCTGTAGCTGGAAGACACTATATGAAACTTCTCCATGTCAATTAAAGTAAGCAAAGTAAACTTGCACTAAACTAAGTTACTTAATTGTTAAAGAAGCAATGATATTAAATGTCAATCTTGCAAATTACTTTACAACAAATATATGATTTTTTATTTAAAAAAAAAGACTTGTATAATTCTTATAGACTATACTGTAGTCTATGTTATTAGGCATGCATGAGAGATTAAATACTTGATGCCAAAAATGATTTATATTAAGTGCGTTCTAATACAGCGATGCATTTGTAATCTGTAGCGCTGCATAGTATTTTGTGAATTTTCTGTTTTCATACAGATCTGGCAACCCCTGTACGTCATCCTTTGGGTTGTACTGAACGTCATAAATAAACTATTTATCCACGCATATATTAATATGCTTTTCTTTACAATAAAACGTGGATTGTTAGTGTGCATTGTAGAGTATTGATTATGATCGTTACTGATGCATTGCATGACAGTTTTAATACTTAAAAAGAATGAAAGAACAAAGAAGTAAAATGAGAGAAGATGGGTGGAGTAATGTAGGATGGGGGCGTTTTCCCTGTTTATGAAACTCAAGGCTCAGAGACTTGGTCGAGCTTTGGTCTGAATTTACCTGCCTTTGATTGCAGCATTTCGAAGGGACTTTAAGCTGGACATTTAACCTGGTTTGATTTTTTACCTTTTCTGTTTGCAAGGTTAAAACTTTTTTCTTGACAATAAAACTTCATTAGTGCAGTTGTATAAAAAAAACATACACAGTTTAGCTGAAGAAAGTGCAGATTGTGATCATGCAGTCAACTTTATGACAGGGTTAAGTGTTTAAGGGTTATTCTTATACTTTTCTATAGGAAGAGCTTGAAAAGCGAACACATGGCAGCTTCCTTGCTCAGATTTGGGCGATTGGGATCTCTAAAGGTAACAGAAGTACTTTGTTGTTGTTTTTATTGTTGTTGCAGTTCATCCGAACGCATGCATAACAAGAAAAATAATCACTAATAAAAAATAATCATTAATAGTATGGGTTTGACCCATATGTGTGTATATATATATATATATATATTATACTTGAATTAGGTACTTAATTCTGTTATATGTGAAGTACAGTCTTATTAATAAAACAAAAATACGTCTTTGAATATTTGTGTATTTGAATATAACTGACTTCAGCTGATGTTTATCAAATTAACATCTCGAAATTATGACTTATAACTACAAGTTTTACTAAATAAAGAGATTTCTATCGTTATTGTTTATATTGATCCATAACTGCTACATAATGTCCAAACCCAGATCACGTGACCACGTGTTTCTCTGCTTTATGTCAATTTCACTCAAGGGGTGCTGTGAAATGTGTGTATGCAGTTAGCAAATAATTTTATTTCAGCTAATATATGTAGTGTGGTGGGTTGCATGTACCAGTTTACACTGACCAGCCATAACATTATGACCACCTGGCTAATATTGTCTTGGCCCCCCTTTTGCTGCCAAAGCAGCCCTGTCCCATCATGCACTGTGTATTCTGACACCTTTCTATCAGAACCAACATTAACTTCTTCAGCAATCTGAGCAACAGTAGCTCGTCTGTTGGATCGGATCACACGGTCCAGCCTTCGCGCCGCATGTGCATCAGTGAGCCTTGGCCACCCATGACCCTGTCTCCGGTTCACCACTGTTCCTTCCTTGGACCACTTTTGATAGATACTGACCACTGCAGACCGGGAACACCCCACAAGAGCTGCAGTTTTGAAGATGCTCTTATCCAGTCGTCTAGCCATCGCAATTTGGTCCTTGTCAAACTCACTCAAATCCTTACGTTTGCCCATTTTTTCTGCTTCTAACACATCAAATTTGAGGACAAAATGTTCACGTGCTGCCTAATATATCCCATCCACTAACAGGTGCCATGATGAGGAGATCATCAGTCTTATTTGCTTCTTCTGTCACTGCTCATAATGTTATGTCTGATTGGTGTATTTTCTTATCATTATAGATAATAACTGTCAAGTATTGTATGTACAGATATTAATATTGATATAATCACAGTTAAATAAAATCCAATTTTACACCAGTATTATCCCTGATAATCATCATAGAGCATGTCTCGATTTTTTTTTGTTTTTGGTTCCTTTTTAAACTGTTGTTCTGTTGAAATGTAAATAGAGATACACCAATCTGATACCAGATTGAGAGACTATATACTGACCTGAAACACTGGATCAGTATCAGAGCAGGTCTAATAAGACATTAATGTGTTATGTTGACTAACACTGTACATCTGAATGCATTGCATATCTCGTGTTCTCACACTTTACATTGTTTGGTTGCACTATTTGAAGCTTGTTGCATGTTGTTATCACTATTGTTTTAACATCGTGGAATACTTGCAAATAAATTGTGAAATAGAGGTCAATTTACCCCGTTTCCTGTCCAAAAACCAGCTGAATATGCACACATTTTCACTAAAGTGTGAAATAAATGTAATTCACAAAAAGCTGAATTTCTTCACTTTATTTGCTCAGATGTTATTTCATTTCAGATATGACAAGCTTTGATACAGATCAAAACCAACGAAAAATGTGCAGAATTATGAACTGGAACACAGTACAGAGACTAATTTCCTTTCTTTTATTAGGCCCTGCAGGCAGAGAGCTTGAGTGCATTACCAAAAGCCCCAGCAGTCGCTCTCAGTTCAAAATCTGGGGAAGGCAAGAAATCCAAAAAGTCCAACAAAGGTACGAAAGAATAGAATACAGTGAATGAATACAAAGAATGCATTGTTTTCTTCTTTATGTCTTGAGATTAATACAGGTGTATCACACATACACTAGTGATACAAAAATATGATAGTAGATTTGTACACTATAGACTGTAAGGCAAACCTTATCTGCAAAGGGCTGGGGTGGGTGCAGGTTTTTCATCCAACTGAGCAGAAGCCACACCTGAGTCTACTGAAAGCCAAAATCAGTTGATTTAACAGGTGGAATCAGGTGTGGCTCCTGCTTGATTGGAATGAAAACTTGCACCCACCCCAGCCCTTCCACACCCAGTTCTAGATTTAGTCTCCTCTGTTTTGTTGTAATAAACTCCACTGTTCTGGGAAGGCTTTCAACTAGATTTTTGAGCATGGCTGTCATGATTTGTGCTCATTCATTAGTGAGAGATCATTAGGCACCATAGCTGGGAGAGAAGTGCTGGTGGGACTGTCTGCATTCCAGTTCCCAATGTTGTTCACTGGAGTTGAGGTCAGGGCTCTGTGCAGGACAGCCAAGTTCATCTTTTCCAGCATTGTATTGCATTTTTTGAACAGGTGCCTTGTCATGCTGGAACAGGTTTGTGCCTCTTAGTTCCAGTGAAGGAAAATTGTAATCCTATAGCGTAAAAAGTCATCCCATATAATTGTGTGCTTCCACATATGGGCACATATGGGTGAGATGGTCAGATGTCCACACACCATTGGCATGTTAACAGCAAAAAGTGTGGTAGCAACATTTTTAATTAACCAGGTAAATAAAATAGCAATTGTGTCTAAACAAGTAGCTGAACAATGTGAAATGCATTATAGTGGGACATTTTTTTAAAAGATTACAAAGGGTAAATTTCTATCCATATAATTAAATGTTTAAATACATTCTGAAATATGGTCCAAGATATAATTTTTAAGATAACATATCATAGAAATAAAATAAATAAATAAATAAAGACAGAAAATCAAAGCAGTTTTATTCCCCACTATAGAAAAATAGTGCATGGAGCTTGCCGAAAATAAATGTGTGTATGCGTCTTATGTTATGAAGATGGCATACCACATCCACAAACTTGTCTTTTGTACATACCGTCCATAGGCAACTCCTGTGAATAGCTCAACAAGTGTTAGGTTGCGTTGTTTGTTTCTAAGAGTGGATAGCACGTCCATCTGACATCACCAGAATGATCTATAACCACCACCAGGACTAAGAATTGCCACAGTTTTATCTGAAAAGCTGATAAAGAATATCTGAATCAAGACAGAAATGGTAATGCAGGACAAATCTGGTTTATTCACTCAGATCTTCACTCACAGAAAAAGATCTTCAAAATAGAGTTTAGCACCATAGTGTTTATTTGTTTCAGCAATCTGTCCATAAGGTGACACTTTGAAGCCTCTGAAGCTAACACAAGACCCAAATTAAGGCAACTGGAGCTAATGTAAAGGTCAATACCACATTCCTATGGTTTGCAGTGCTTTTAAGATCGATGCAAAATCAAGCCTCTGTATAATTTTCTTGGAAGATCAAGAGCTACAGGAATTTCTATAATATCACAGGATGGGTATGAATGTATTATCCTTACTGAATAATAATAATATCAGTTAAAGATGCATGGTTATAGAGTATATTGAATAGTTCAGATGCAAATCTGATTGTTTTCTAGGTTAATGCATTTTCACTACCATTCACTTGAAGTAGGCCAGTCTACCAATCACATTATTTGCTACCCAGCCTCAAGTCTGCACAAAGTTACTGGAGTTTTTGTACCTCTACACTCGACCAAGATTACTGAACTCTTAATCAAAACAGACCCAGCTTGAAAAACATGAATATTACTTCATACTTGCACCACATTGTCAGAGCTAGGGTTGGCTGATTTAATAATCTTTATATCTTTGCCCTCCTTTCTTTTTGTCACAGAAAAGTCCAAATCGAAAACATACTTTGATATAGAAAAGCTTGTCCAACACAAATCCTACCCAGAAGTCACCAAGGAAGTTGTAACACCTGCTGCTGCTGCAGCTGCCACCACTGCTGCTGGAGCTGTTTCTGCCATAGCTACAGCCATTCCCAAGCAAGCTGCAGCACCCCAAACTGCTGAAGCCATTACTGTACCTCCAGCAAGCAAAATCACTGCAGCTCAACCTGCTATAGAAACTGCTGCACCAGTTGCAGAGGTCACAGCTGAAGCTACACCTATTGCTGAAACGACATCAGAAGTCACCTCCCCCGTTACTGAAGCTGTGTTTGAAACTGTACCTGCAGAAGAAACTTCACCAAGTGCTGAAACAACTGCTCCTGCTGCATGTATTACTGAAGCTGCACCCACTGCTGAGGCTGCTGCTGCTGTAGCCATACCCATTTCAGAAGTTACCCCAGAAGCAGTTTTCCCTGTTGCCACTGATGCAGCTCCAGCAGAAATTGTTGCAGAAGTCACAGCTCAAGCAGCTCCAGCAGAATTTTCTCCCGAACCTACAGTTGATGCTGCTACTACAGGGGTTGCTGCAGGAGTTACATCTGGAGCAACCACTGCTGTAGTTGCTTCCGAAGCAACCCCAGAAATTATGGCAGAAACAACCACCACGGCAATTACCCCAGAGTCTACAGATGAAGCAGCCCCCACAGACGTTATCCCAGAAGTTACAGCTGAAGCAGCCACCACCGAAACCGATCCTGAAGTTATGACAGAAGTGACCCCAACAGAAGCTGCAGCAGAAGCTCCCCCCACAGACGTTGCAACTGAAGCTCCATCTTCTCTTGAAGCTGATGCTTCCCCAGTAACAGAAGTTGTTGAGGCTGTACTAGAAGCTGCTGCCGAAGCAGTAACTGAAGTCATTGCAGAAACTGTCCCTGTTAAAGCTGTTGCTGAAGTAGTGGAAGCAATTGCTGAAACTGTAGCTGAAGTTGCTGATGTTAGTGAAGCTGTCCCGGCAGAAAAGCCCGATGACATTGCCACTGTGATCACAGATGCAGCAGAACCTCCTGTCGTAGTGGATGCGCCTGATGGTATACACCTCCACCACCTCCCTTACCTACTGCTCTTTATACTCTAATACTATTATACTGGATTTTATAGTAAATAAATAGGCATAGGCTTACGTCTTTATTTAAGGCATTGCTTCACAGAACTCAGACACTTAAATTTGTTAAACAAAAATTATTTTCATTATGTAAAGCTTTTAGTTGTGTATTGCCAGTGCTGCCACAGCTTAGTAGTGTTACTGCGGCCAAGTAGACTTAAATCACTCAAATTGGGCTGTGTTCACGTGGACAGCAGCAACTTCTACTCAAGGTTTAATCGAACATAAAGGGTCTGACCCTTTGTGCCAAGGGTGTTATGGTCAGAAATCGTCACAGTATGATGACCTAGTCTGAAAATATTATCATTTCATGGCTGCACAGTACTAACTAACCATTTAAAAGTACATTTATTATAAAAAATCTTTGTACAAAAGTCGTGTGGAGCACCATTTGGTCAAATTATAACTACATGCATGTATGTAGGCTTTAAATCTTTTATCATTTATATATTTTAAACTCGGCCAGTACTTCATTTTGCTTTGAATTCTATGGGAAACGAAAGAAAAGAGCACTTCCTGGAGTGTTTTTATACTAAAGAAAAGAGACAAAACCTCTTTCCCCAGAATGTAGTCTTTAGCCAAAGCTATTTTTGTGGAATGATAGTTCCACTGAATATCTTACATTGGGCCATATGCATCAATCTTTCCATAAATTGGACTAAACATTTCCTCTGGATAGACAAAAGATTCAGATTTTACTTTCACTCTAAAACGTATGTCGATGTATGCAAATCACCCGTGTGCACAGCAAGGCTGATTTTGCATTTAGTATTGCCTACAATTCTCCACAAAAGTGAAAGATATTATGACTCACATTTATACCAATAAAAAAAGAGCATATTATTTTCCAGCTTACATTTTCACACCCACTCAGGAGCATGAGTAGTATATTAATGATCTTAATTACAAGATTTTCATGAAAGTTTATTGCGTCAATCCTCCAATGAACAAAGAAAATCCAGTCTTATCCAGCTTGATAAATTTGGCTTGCTGTTTTTAGCATTTTATTATAAGATGAAATGGACTAGAGAGTGGATGTGAGGAAAAGAGGCATGCTGGCCATGAAAGAGGGAGTTGCATTTTAAATAGTGTATTGTATAGTGTATATAGCGTGAGGTAACTAACTCATCATTCACTGTGACTAACCTAGACACTGACACTGTAACAACTCTAGCTTGTACTTGCAGACATTTTTTGCATTTTGGGCTTTTGCCCATGTTCTGGCTTGGATGATGAACATATCTAGTCTATCCTAGTTATATTATCCCCATGCAATGTGTCCATCATGCATCATGTGCACTTTTACTTTATTGGCTTGTAACTCAATATTTCTCACTACAGGGTTGCAAGTGGATCATTGACTTTCAGCAAATCTTGTACATATCTGCTGTACTTGAATTTTGATTTCTCTTCTATTATGTTTAATGACATGTGGTACATGTTAACCTTCCTAACCTTTTTTTTTCTCTCTCTTTCTTTCTATGCCTTGCTTTCATTTTTGTCTTCTCCAGTGCTTGAAAATGCAGTTGTGAATTGGTCTTTCACACATTATTGCAACAGTTTTTAAAAACTGTAGTTAGTAAAGCTTTTGTTAAGATTAGGATGGCAATGATTTCATGTATTTGAAAAATATTGCATATTGCTTATATCATATTGAATTGAAACAAAAATGTTCAATATGGTGGTTTTCTTTTCATTTAGATTTGTAGAACAGACTGGACCTCTTTCATCTTTGCTTGCTCTTTGACACTCTGTGACTTACTGTTCCTTCTGGGGAGATGTGCATGGTATTAGTCATTTAATAATTTTTCCTCTTTCAGTCTGCATGGTGGTACACACACACACACACAATGGTGTGTTTATTTATTTATACAAAATTATACTTTGTATACTAGTATACAAAATTTATTTATCAGAAGAATATAATCTAGGCATATGTAACATCCTTTATGTAACACTCGCAGGCAAAAAGATTTGAACTCTTGAGCTTCCTGCCAATAGCACACAACTTATACATATCAATGTAAAGTGGGTTAATTTCAATCATTTGACTTGGAAAAACTTTAGAAATTCAGAAATTATTAAAAAAAAATATGGAGGGTCTGTGATAATAATATATACCAGGTCGCTAAGGTTCAAAGTCCATTAAGTTTTCCTTATTTTTTGCAATAAAGCAGAAATATTTATAGAAATAATATATAGAAAGCAGTCAGTGGGCTTTAAAATATAGCAAAAAGAAAGTAGGGAAAAAATATGAAGAAAAAAGCTTGAAAGATCTTGAAAATCAGTCTCTAACTATATAGTATTGGCTTTTGGGGAAATCAGTCTGGAAGTCTTCACTAATTTTGTTTTGAAATTCAGAAGCACGACCCTATATTCTATCTATCTATCTATCTATCTATCTATCTATCTATCTATCTATCTATCTATCTATCTATCTATCTATCGATCTATCGATCTATCTATCTATCGATCTATCGATCTATCGATCAGTCAGTTAATATACAGTATGTTTATGCAAGAAATATCCTGTGTATGTAAGAAGATGTGCTAAACACTTTGCTTCTTTCTTTGCCTGTTAGCTGGCTTGGACCCTATTCAGAAGCTCTTCTTGGATTCCATTCGCAGCTATTCCTCAATGAGCACGTAAGTGTTTCTCATCCTGATGTGACAGCTTCATACAGTATGTGGCATTTTGGCCATATAAACTCATTACCACATTATTTCTGAATTTAAATAAATTAACTTTTCACTGCTTTTTGGTAATAATTGTTCAGTCAGTGTGTGTTTACATAACTGCTTCCTCCTGTATTACCAGGAGAACTAGTGGTCTAGTTGACGCAGGTCCTGAATACCACAAGGCCCTGGCTGAGGAAATCGCCAAACTACAAAGACTATATGGTGGTGGAGACCTGGAATCATTCCCAGAGTTTAATTTCCCTGGTGGGTCAATGGTTTATTTTAATTACCATAACTGAGCTTTGAAGCAATGCTACAAGGCAATGCTATTAGATATGGTTTGTACATACCAAGTACAAATACACTGTGTTATTGTGTTGTTTACTTCATCAGAATTTCCCCCTTTTATTATAACGTAGGCAAATCTATTCCTGGGTAAACCTTACGTAAGACTTACCTTCGTAGCCCGAAGCTAATTGCTCATCCCATTCATGCCTCTGTTATTAAAACTATGTTCACGCTTGAATGAGCTCATACAGTCTGATCAACCATGCGAGTAAACTAGTGAGCAAAAGCTGAACGATTAAGCACAAGCAAACCTAGCAACCATATTAGAACTCTCATAATAGTATAACATAAAATTCTAACCTTTTTGTTCTGTAAATACAAACTTGTGTTGTTGCCCATTTCTATGAGGGAATTGTTTGCATATGTTGTGTCTGTATTTTTATTTGAAACAAAGCTTGGGGCCTTCACACAGAGCTGCAAAGGCAGACTTGAGTCATATCAGGGATGTGGAAACATGATTTTAAACTAGAAGCAAATGTCAGCAGTCATTTTAATGACCATGTTATGTGTTAAACCTACACTTAAGGTGATGTGGGCTTGTGTTACTGATCACCAGTGGTGAAAAAAAATACAGAAATCTTGTTCTTACAAAGGAGAGGAGACACCTTAGGTAACGTGCTTCTTGATTAGAAGTAGAACCCTTCTATTTATATTTCTGCTTCAGGTAAAGTACATGTTATTTATCGTACATAAAGGTTTTAGGTGAGGCTTAGTGGTTAGTACTTTTGCCTCCTGGGGCGTGGGGGGAGAATGTAATGAGCATAAATATAATGTAATGGGATGTCTAAAATTTATACAGAACTATGCAGGGTGCAAAGATTTCTCATGTGTATCTGTGTAGTTTCATTTATATAGGCTTTTATGTAGCCTTTAACTTAAACTTTTTTTGCATCCTTACTAAATTATACATTTATATTGGTTGTAATTAGGAGGATCAGTTAAGCATGAAATAAATATGAACACAAAGCTAGCAATCTAGTGATAATCTGTTTCTACATTTAGTAGTAAGCCTGAGGCTTTAATTAAAATGACTTTTTTATTTATTACAGAACCAAAGCTGGATGAAGTGTCCACCAAGTAAACAACCTTTTCACACCATTACACCACCTTGTGCCTCAGCCTGGGATGAGGCCTCTGTTGCTCTTTTTTGCCATATATTTTTATTAGACTGTGAAGCCTTATCAGCATTCACATGAAAACCTGTCTTTGTATATGTATCCAATTACAGTACAGGTGGCATTGTTTCTAGGCTTCTGCATTGTTTCTCAGTTTCTATGAGTGAAGAATGAACTTAATAAATATATAGATGTGTGTACTGTTTTTCTGTGTCTAACCTGGTTATGGACCTTTACAAAAAATTTGTGAAAAATCATTTTTTTTAATGTTCTTCAAAGTTTTTTTTCTTCATTGTCATTACCATTACATTCCAATCAAGCGGGAGCCACATCTGATTCCACCTGTTTATTCAGTTGTTCTTGGCTTTCTATAGACTCAGGTTTGGCTTATGCTTGGTTGGAATGAAAACCCGCACTCGCACCGGGTGAGATTGGACACCGCCATATGCATTGACAAGGTCAGATTTTCAGATTTGCTTCATATTAAAAAGCAATAATTTATCCCTTTAACATTACAACACAATGAAATCCTCTTTTTTTTGCATACCCATGCTTGTTAGGAATTTGGTTTCAAGGGCTTTCTTGCTTGTTTAGGAAGAGAGAGTTAAGGGCCTTGCTCGGGCATGAACCTTGACCTTCTGCTTAGTAACCCAGAGTCATAACCGTTTCTAGAGTAATTTATTTTGAAGCAACCAAAATGTTCTAATTTATATATTTAGTAGCTTATACAATTCTATAATAAATTAATAATCTTATCAGTGTCCATATTTTGTAGACTTTTTGGTTAGATTCAGTTACTGACTGTAGATCTTCTGTTGCAATGATGTACGCACACTTGACCCTTTCCATCAAAGAATAAGGCCCACAGCTGGCCAGATATTATTTGGTTGCTGGACTATTAAAGTGACACTGAAGTAGTGTGTGCAGCTTACTTGCCACTTTAAGGTAAAATTGACCCTGACATATTATTTGATATGAATTCTTATAATTATTATTTTCCATGTTTGGTTAACTACAAGCTAGCTATCTAACTGTGATGATTGAACGTTTCCTCAAATAACAAACTATATATTCAAGCAAATATGTCTGTATGATGATTCTTCAGTCCTTCTGAGTTCTACATATACCCATTTTACACAATGAACTGTATTTGCAGTGATGTCAGCAAGGCACACAACTGCTAAGCTGCATCAAATATACACCCACAACCAGCTTGGACTGTGTTTTGTCAACTTGGGAGCTGGTCAGACTGAGCTGGATTGTTCAGTTACAGTCAGTGTACAATTAGAGACCAGCTCATGCACAGTATGTGTAAATTGGTCTGTGTCTGACCACAGGACATGTGTTAGCTGAATAAATTAGGTGAACAACTGTTTATCTGACATTAAGGCATCTGGTACTTAATTCACCTGCAGGTATCTGGCTACAGTTAATAAATGTGTATAAAGATGTATTACATTATACTTTCATTTAATAAACGGTATCATAGTGCAGATATAATATAAAGCCTATCTTATAGGGGCTACTGAGTGTATATTTACATTACTAATATTCTGTTTCATTATAGTCATATTTGCAAGTGTATCTGGATTGTCGCAACAGTATTAACCTTTGTGATATTGTAAACCATTATATATTGATAGATAGAAAAAAAAATAATGTCTGAAATAAGGAATAAATCATCTTTTCAATTCCCGGAACGCTTCAATTAAAGTCGCTTTTCTGCACGTACAATAATATAAGGAGCACAAAGATGGCGACCTCCCTGCTAAGGCTAGGACGACTCGGAACGTTGAAGGTAAAATTAAAAACTAAAAGATTAAAGTGTGACATAAATACCGCAAGTGCAAGGACAGTTTTATCCACAACTTTGTTGGTTGTTTTGTATTTAATTTTGATATAAAACTAAATGCCAATTATAAACCGTCCTTAATAACCTCATAACGCGACTTACATAATTCGTTACACGATAAATTGTAGCATAAACAAACTACAGTTAAACTACAGTTCTGGCGTTAACCGTTATGGAAAATAATGCTGAATATCACTCTTGCTTTTGTAATCGGTATATTATATGAATTTTGTATGAGTTTTAACTGGATCTAATTAAGACCCTACAGCAAACAATGCTGACATTGTGAATCAATCAACGTGCTATATTGGGAATCTATCTGTCTATCTATCTGTCTGTCTATCTGTTTGTCTATTTCTGTCTATCTCTTTGTCTATTTCTGTCTATCTATCTATCTGTCTATTTCTGTCTGTCTATTTGTCTATTTCTGTCTGTCTGTCTCTCTATGTATCTGTATCTATCTATCTATCTATCTATCTATCTATCTATCTATCTATCTATCTATCTATCTATCTATCTATGTCGAGTTGTCTAGTTGTGCATAGGTAGTAGTTTTTTTTTTATTGTTTGAAATGCACTTTGTGTTGTTACAGAGGAAGCAAGGAATATATATGCAAGGAAAGGAGCCTTATAGCTACCAATTTAGTGCATCTAAATCATTACCCAGTTCCCAATACAGTGGCCTGTGTGAGCTTTAGTAATGAGATATTAGATCAGGGTCAAACCCATCCACAAACGGTCGGTTTGGTTGCTACTTTTCACTTTTTGCTACTTGTCTATTCAAGCAGGAGCCGCACCTGATTCCATCTGTTTAATCAGGTGAGTTTGGCTTTCAGTAGTCTCAGGTGTGGCTTCCTGACTCCACCCAAGACCTTTCTGGATAAGACTGGACAGCCCTGTTTTAGACTTTGCTCTCCAGCACTATCATCAAAACGCCAGCTGAGAGAAAATCTTTAGGAAGAATGTTCATCTCTTCAATACACTTTTAGACATTTGCAGAATCTATGCCAAGGCTGTTCTAGTGGCCCATGGTGGCTACTAAGACACGGTTGCTTTAATTATCACTTGTCATTATATAGTGAGCTAGAACAATGTCTTTTGGGGCTGGTTTATGATAATTGCGGTATAAATTGAGCTAAATTGGTGATCAGAATATAATTGTGTGTGTTTTGTTTCTGGTTCATCTTTTCTTACAAATCCTGAAAGAAAGCTTTAAATGATGCACTCCTATAATAATTTACTCTACATTAAATACTATTCCTTGTTTATATTCAGTGCCTCCGACAGGATGGCTGGGGCTCAGTGAGAACTCCACTCTCTGCAGCTTTCTGCACTAAAACTGAGGCACCCAAGAAACCAACAAAGAAAGCTTCAAGTAAGAGTAATAGCATGCCTTTTTCATTCAATGCTTTGACTTGATTAACAGTTAATCAGTTTCACATATTTTTTACAGCATTTTGTCATCTTTAATTCAGCGCTTCAGCTGCCTAACATCAACACACAGCTATGGTTTTGTTTTTTGGCTTGGCCTGCATAAGGATTTATGGCATAAGTACATGTCTTCATTATATTTACTTGTATTGAGTGTGCAGAGAAAGGTAATATGATCGAATTATATTATTTATTTTTAGGGGAATAATGTATTTAGGCTAATGGTACAAAAGGACATATAAATGTCTGATTTTCTTTATTTTTGTTCACACTGGAAATTGCTTTCATGGCACAAAAGACATTAATGTATTTTCAGTAACATTTTCTGCTTACTCACCCACACAAGTGCTATTTTACTGCAAATCACATATAACTGGGTAAATTTCAAAACTTAAAGGAGCAGTTTGTGATTTGAAAGAAAAATGTTTTTTGAACCCTTTAGCAATCACATAATTGCAAAGGTCTATTAGAAAAAGTGTGACTTGCAATTTTGCCATCTATCAGATATGCATTATTTTTTTACTCAATTTTAATTCAGATTTTATACACAGTATGATGTAGTGGAATGCATTTTAACTCTGTGTCATAAAAGTAGAATAAAAATAAAGTTATTATAGAATTAGAAACAAAAGCAGAATAAGTTTTTGGAATATTTTCTTTTAAAATGTTTTTATCAAATTAAAATTTTCTTTATCACTTAAAGAATCGATAAGAGTATAAAATAAAGAATTATATTTAAATATATGATAAAAAATATACAAAAACAAAAATATACTAAGAATAGAGTTTTAATAAAATTCCAATCAAATAGAAATAATTGCGGGTGGAAAAGTGAAGAAAGTATAAGGGAAAATATAAAAGTGTGTATGTAAAAAGAAAACAGATCAGTGGCAGTATGACTATTTGAATCAAGTGCTGATGTGTGCATTTATGGTGCAGAAAGTTTTGTTTTAAGTTTCTTTTAAAGCATTTGGACAGAAATGCTCAATTTTTTTTACTTTACAATTTACAACATTCAACCCATGAGGCAGAATTAGTTGTCAGCAGAAAGGATGGGGTCAGTCTGTGTTTTCATTTCAATTGTAATTCACCTCTCAGGCAGCAGAGGGCTCATATAGTTACAAACTGCTTCTTTAAAACAAGACCACAGTATATTTGAGAGTGCAGCATGCATGTTTTTTGTCATATGGCATAAATAGAACAGTAGATTTTTTTTTTGCTGTCAACTTTGGTCACAAGGATGTTGCTTCCTGGAGTCAGGATTGTGTGAAAGATAAACAGCTCACAATATGTATCCCATTTGCCGTTTTCTCAGCCTTAGAGGCTCCTGACGAGAGGGCTGCTCTGCTAGCCTACAAGACCACTGTTGCCTTCCCTACTAGAGTTTCCACTCCAGGATCTCTCAGTCAAGGTGTTGCAATAGGCGAATATGAACAAAGCGGGGATCCCGTGCCAGGTGAAAGCACAGTGGCTACAGTTGCCTCAACACCTCAGGTTTCATGTGAAGCTTTGAGTGAAAAAACTATCACTACTGTCGATGCCAAACAAGCTGAACCGGTAACTGATGCTTCTGTCAAAGCCGAAACGGAAAGCTGCGGCGTTGGTGCAGCAGCAGAAACTCCTCCAGTTGCAGAGACATCTAGGAACAAAGATGCAACAAGTCCAACTAGTGCTGATGAGGCACCAAAAGATGATGATGATACATCTTCTTCGTCATCTTCCAGCGATTCTGATTCTGACTCCGATTCTGATGATGAAAAACCAAAGACTGAAATGACCAAACCAGAGGTCCAGACTGAAGATAAAGCCGGACAAGAAGAAATGCCATCAGCTACGATGGAGGAGCCCACTTCAGGTGTGAAGACCGGAGATGTTCCTAAACATGTACAACCTTCTGTTCCTGAAGATTCACCTAAAGGTTCACCTGTAGGAGAAACTGAGGGTTCACCTGTAGGAGAAACTGAGGGTTCACCTGTAGGAGAAACTGAGGGTTCACCTGTAGGAGAAACTGAGGGTTCACCTGTAGGAGAAACTGAGGGTTCACCTGTAAGAGCTACTGAGGGTTCACCTGTAAGAGCTACTGAGGGTTCACCTGTAAGAGCTACTGAGGGTTCACCTGTAAGAGCTACTGAGGGTTCACCTGTAAGAGCACCAGAAGTCAGGGAAGAGGTGACTGAACCTACATCTAATAAAGTACCTGCTTCGAGCACAGCAGCAGCCTCATCAGAAGAGATAGTTGACCCTGCTCCTGTTTTATGCACAGCTGAAAGCGTTAAAACTCAAGCGGAAATTATACCGGAAAAAAAAGCAGGTGTTGAGGTGAAGTCTTCAAAAGTATCTGATGGCATCCCTGAACCTGTCACCGATTCAGCCCCTAGCGTAGCTGCTAAACCCACACCAGAAATCGTCCTTGAGTCTGCTACCAAAGTGGCATCAGAACCAAAAGTCGAAATCAAACCTGCACCAGAGACGACAGAAGCTGTAGCTGCAGCTGAAGAGTTAGTGGACACCGCTCCTGTAATTACTGACGCAGAAGAAGTCCGAGCCGAACCTGAAGCAGCGACTGCACCAGAGGGTACACACCACATCTCCCTTAAAATCCTTTTCACTCCTCCTGAGCGGCCACATAGACACATTATTGACTTTGAAAATACTAATTTGGAAAATACAAAAAGTCCTGATAACAGCCAAAATAGGTGTTTATATTCCTGGTCTAATTCAGTTGTCTTTGATTTACAACACAAATTCAGTCTATATCGAATGAGACTCCGCCTCTTTAACTCCAGCATGTCCGCCTTTTGCCTTTCAGGACACAAGCTTGTGTTCACTTTCCATGCATGAATGAGTAAATGAATAAGTGTTGGGTTGAAAGTCTTAGAAATGACCTCCTCCATTCAAATCTGAAGGTTCAGATTGGTTTTCCTCTCTTTAGTCTGTATTCTTTTACTGTAGAGTTTTGGTCTAAAATCCATACACGCTATTTTCCCTCCATACTTGCTTATTCGAGGCTATCTTGTTTACGTTTACTGGATTTTTAATACATATTATTTACGAAAGTTGCCTCAAGACTAATAGTCCTTTTACATAGCTTGGGTCCTTCTCTTTTTGGATATTTTCACTGTAAACACTGCCTTTTGAAGTAGCAGTTTGTAACTGAAGGCTTTTTTAAAATCCTTTTTTTAGTTTTATTATTATATTTTAATAGATTTATTGTTATACACTGAAATTATACACTGTTAATATACCTTTATTTATACCTTTAATATAACTTTTATCTGTGTTAGAATGACCAAAAATGTAAAAGGACTGTTCTTACACTTCTTACCCAAGCTTCCTTTAGTTTCATTTTCTTTCTTTCTTTCTTTGTTTCTTTCTTTCTTATTACTTCTTGACTGAATGCTTTATGTAGTTGAGTGCAAATGTTTGTGTACTCTTTAGACAAGTCAAGATGTGCTGATTTAGAAAAATAGTTGAACACAGGGGTGGTGGTGTTGTCGCTTGAAGTGAAGCCTCTCTTGAAGTTGATAAAGCAAGACAAAAACAGCCAAGTTCTCCATCAGGAAGACCTTCAGCTTTTGACTGTTAAAAAAAAAAAGTGATGACACTGGAGACTCCTTCCAAAAAAATGCCAAAAGCCATTCTTTTCAAGAAAAAAAACCTTCAACATATCAGAAATGACACACTTTTTAGATCGGTTTCCCTGCTAAACTCTGTGTTTAACATTTGTTTTAAGCTACCGTGAGAGCTGCTGCTGTTGTAGAACATTAATCAACATCTTTTGGCTAAACAGTGTTTCCCGGACAAACACGATTAATATTTCACATTTGCATTTCGTTTTCTCATTCTGGAGCATATAAACTTTGCCCTCAACCCCCCTTTTTTATATTGTTTCTTTTTAAAACACATCTTTTAAGCTATTTTACTGCAACTTGTGCCAGCTGATGTTAAGTGTAGATAATGTTGTTATTAAGATGTTAATTAGTGTCACAGTGTTAGACATCACAAGTGGATGGTGCTGGTTGAAGTCACCTCTTTAAATCGCCTCTTGCTGATTTGTCACCTTTTCTTTTCCTGTGTCTAATTATCATATGATGCCTTCAGATCTAAGTGTTACCTGCAGCCCCACCCTTCACCAACCACGTCGCCTTCTGTTTCCTTTTCAATCTGTTCTTTTTTTTCCCTTAATGTTTATGACCAATTATTTTATACTTGTCACTTCTTAACCCACATATAGCTATGAAATTTACATTTTAGTGATTAAAATGTAAAAAGAGAGGCTGAAATGTGTGCTATTTAAAAAGAAACCACAATTTATTTTCATATAAAACAAATTTCGTTCATACACTACAGCACGTAGATGGGAAAACTGATTTATGTAATTGAGAATTAAATGGAAAATCACCCAGTTAAGCTTAAATGAAAGAAGCTGTGAGTTGTCTGTAGATCAGACATGAGGCCTTGGGCCGTTCACACTCCTTTCAGCTTGATGTTCGTGACAAAGAGAGGCATTTGAGGTTGAGTGACATGGAAAAGAGTAAGAAGTAACTACTGTAAAACAATGCTGGCAGAAGTGTGAATATTCCCATCAAACGTTCCTTTCAAGCCAGGAAGTAAAAAGTGTTAAGACAAACGTTGGATGCATTTTGTTTCTAACAAGCTGGAGGTCTGACACTATAAGGATAGTTTGTTTGCCATCATGTAATATAGTTTTACATTTCCCAAAATCTTAAAGATGGATAAAGATAAAAACAGTTGTATAAAATTTTATGCATTAAGTTTTATCAGTGGTGATTTTTTTGAATAAGAAAGTTAATTATGTGTGGTTGTGTTTTTGTTTTGTTAGTATCAGTTTTGTATATGTAATTTTTGCTATTTTATGCCTGCCTTTTACAGAAGCGGCCCCGGCCCCCGAACCGGAGCCATTCGACAACACCACATACAAGAACCTGCAACATCACAATTACAACATTTACACATTCGTGGACATGGATGTGGAGATGGCCAAGCAACGTCTGCCCCAGCCCTCAACGGGAAGACCCTCACCTAGGCACTGATCTCTCCCTCAGGGGGCCTGTGATCTCCTTCCTGTTCTCCATAGTGATTAACATCCTACTGCTTTTCCTTTGCTCTGATTTGTCTTTCAGAAGGCTAGCCACATTGCAACTTGGTGGTGAAATGCTTGTAATTCCATTAAAGTATATAAATTAATGAATTATTTCCATATGACTCGGAGTTTGTTAGTGATGGCGATGTAAGTTGCTGATGTATCCAAAGGATTTTAGCTTTTTACTAGTTGTCTTTCCAGTCTGGATATATTCATTTCAGTTAAATTCAATTTTATTTGTATAGTGGTTTTAACAGTAGACAAAGCAGCTTTACAGAAATGCAATATATAAAAGCTATGGCATATCGAACTCTAACAAGAGTGTAAAAATGATGTTTCTTTTGTAAACTGATTTTTTTAAGAAGCAATATGAAAGGACTTTCCGTATTTCCAGGTAAAATTTTTATTTTAACCAGCAGCTTTTAGTTTTAGAATATGGTCAGAGATGGGCAAATGTCATTGTGGTTTAAAGAAAGAATTTCATATTTTAATTGATCCTGATGAGTTTGTTTTTTTTAAAAAAGCAGTGTTTTTAGCCACACTGTGTAAATATGGTCATGTACTTTAGGTTTTTGAGTTTTGAATGGGACAACCCATTTTCTTTGTAAAGATTATGCTACAAATAGCTAGGCATTAAGACTCGTCATTATATTGACAAGTGCAATTTAAATACGAAAAGCACAAAGGAGGGGGGAAAAAACAACAAAGAATGTGGTGTGACTCAGTGGGAATGCCAGGGCAGGGGTTCTCCAACATTTTGCAGCCAGGGACCCTTTAAACTGCAACGTAAATTCTACAGACCTGCTCAGTTCAGATTTATATTATAACCATAATCCTGCTATTCAAACATTGATATGCTATCCAATAACATGTTGATATAATTGATAGAACTTGTTATTTACAGACGACTTATTGAATTATTGAACTCCATGCTCCCTGGTTTAGTTGTCAGCTTAGTTTACACCTGGGTGGCATTTCTGTTTATTCTCTTCCCATGTCTATGTGGGTTCCTTCAGGTTCTCTGATTTTCTCCCACCTCGAAATAACATGCCGGTACATGGATTATGTTAAATGGCCCTTAATTTGACTGAACCTTGTCCTGATGAAACAGAAACAGCCTTTATTACAGATACAGACTACTGTCCTGCTTTGTGCTCAGTGTTCCCAGGAAGAGCTCTGGATCCACAGAAACTCTGACCAGGATAAAGTCTTTAATGAAAGAAAAAGAGGTTCAGATTACATCTGTTCAATTGAAGTGATCAGTCAAACAGACTAATAACTGTGAGTCGTCAATAACCCCTCAATGATTTCCACCACTGTCACTGTAACAAAAAAATAATAATTAAAACACCAGAAACTCCCCAGACCCCGTTTTGTGAATCACTGCTTTAGAGGTGAAGGCATGCTAGCTCATCTCCGCCTATCTTATGAATATGCATAAAAAAACATCTTGCGTGCCTTTTACGCGATGACGCACCACAACGATAATAGCCGTCGGTTGCCGCCCACCTCATGAATATTCACATCTAAGTCGTCTTGCGTGCGTCTACGCGATGACGCAAGGCGGCCACAGTGGATCCCGATTGCTGCAGCCGCTTGTCAGTGTGATGAAGATTGGCACTCAGGTAAGCTGTCACTCAAAACTCTGCTTTTTCCTCTTACCTATCAATCAAAACAATGCGTGCAACACGCTAAAAATGCCTCGGCCTCAGCACTTAAACGGACTTGTGTGTGGGTTTGTGGGAGTTCTTTTAGAGGCTAGTGCGCCGCCCGAAAACCATGTTGAGGAAAGAAAGTCATAAAATATGTGCTTTTTGATGAGAGAGGAGGATTTTATTACAAGAGCGATGACCGAGACTGAGCCAAGGCCCAGCTTTAGCAGCACACACTTCCTCCCTCTGTACAGGGGAACGGAAGTGCGTTTTTTATTTAAAAGCATTATTATTATTATTATTAATATTATTATTATTATTATTATTAGATGTATATCGATTGGTGGATTTACTTACATTTATTTAAAAAAAAAACAATAGAGTCGGAGTTTCTAGTGATGTTATATTTAAAAAACAAACACTCTATTTTGGTTTTTTAATACTTTATAACGTCTTATGTTATGGCCGTTATTACTATATTATATATGTATGATATATCTGTACGCACAGCGTTAATGCATTCATTCATATATACATATATAAGGAGCTGGTTAGCTAACTTGTTAGCATTGTTAGCAAATAGAGTAGCAGCTAGCTAGCTTAACTACATTTCCTTTATTCGGTTGATGGTTTGTTTTGTGTTACATTTTGTCCTACAAGGAACAAATAAAACATCTGGCTAGATACACAGTGTGCTGTTTATTGTGTGTGTGTGAACCTATAAGATGTGAATATTTCAAGATTTATGTGTATTTTTTTTTTAAATAAGTGAGCTAGCGGACCTGTAGGCCAGGGATGTTTATATAGTGCGGTGTAGCGGCTTTATTTACATTTTTTATTTTCTTTACTTCTTATGCATTTTGCTGTAGGAAACTTTTCACCTAACGTAGGCGTGTGCGTTAAAAAGTTAACTTTTAATGTCCCTGAGGGTTTTTTCTTTACGCAAAAAAAAAAAAATTCCTTTTGCTTTGGTTTGTTTTTGCGATACAAAGCTAGCGATGCTAATCTGTCTACCATGCGTCGTAGGAAACTCAGGTTCTCCGCTGCTTTTTAAGTCAGTTTACTAACTATTCTATTAACTATTAACTACGCATCAGCATTAAATCTTTAATGTAACGCGTGCAGACTTGCTCAAAATGGTTTTTAAAACGTTTCCAAACAATACAAGCAATATTATGTTGACACCTATACTGTGCGTGTTGTTAGTTAAACATGACCGCAGATGATGACTTTAAAAGTACTGCAAAACTACCTATCATGATAAATTAATAGTACATAAAACACCACGTGTATTAACTATTAAGGGCATGGCTGTGCCGTGGGTATAAAACTTTATTTCGCCTTCCATTTTAAGGATTTTAGCATACCTTCTTAAGTAAATACTGTGCGTGTTCCTTGGCAGTGATAATCTATCTATCATGAACACAAGCAAAATCTAGTCAACTTCACGTCCTCATTTCTTGATCATGGATTTGGTCTACCTGGACATTTCAGTGTTTTCCCTGCTCTGACACATCTACTTTGACTTGAGAAGGGTCGGTTACCAAAATATTCTCAAGCAAGGACAACTTTGTCAAAATGATGAACACTTTAAATGTGGTGCATTGGGAGAGCAATGGTTGAGATCTTGAACGTCTTGCCAGATGGTTGTGAGCTCAAACCCTTAATCATGACCCTTTTAATCCTCAACCTTAATGCTCATTTGTGTAAATGAGAGAAACTTTGTAAGACGTATGTTTTCTAAATTCTCTAAACGTAGTGTTGCCCTGTCACAGATCCAGATTTAGTCTCTGTGGAGTTTTGCATGTACTTGCCGAAGGTATATTGCCCCAGGTATGTGTGTTTGTGTGCATGGTGCCCTGAGGTGGACTGGCATCCCATCTAGATCCAGGTTGTGTTTTTGCCTCATTCCCAGTGATCCTGGATTGGGTTTAGTATCCAGACCAAGATGGAGTTTAAGATGAATTAATTATACCATAACACACTATATGGTCATGAGATTGTGGACACCTGACCATCACACATATCTGTGCTTTTTGTACATCCCATTCCACACACAGTCCACCCTTACTGTCATAATAACCTCAAATTTTCTACAAAGGCTTTCCACTAGATTGTGGAGCATGTTTGTACAGATTTGTGCTGGTTTAAATACAAGGGCTTGAGTGAGGTCAGGCACTGATTTCAGGTGAAAAGGTGTTCAGAGGAGCAGAGGTCAGGGCACTCAAGGAATTCCACTTCAGCTTTGCCAATCCTGTCATGCTGGATGTTGCAATGAAGGGAAACCTTAGTGCTACAGTATTATATACAATTCTGTGTTGCAAACTTTAAGGCAGAAACACAGAATTGTATTTTTAACCCCCCCCCCAGAAAACAATTTATTTATTTTTTTTAATTGTTATTAAGTTTTACATTATTTATAGACTTGTGTGTGTGATTGTGGTACAATTACATCAAACACAGCAAAATATCAAGCTATTTGCAGTGCTGAGGTCTGAAATAGTCAATGATGAGGACTAGAGGACAGGTAACACATCCTATGCATGGACAAAGATCATTTGAATTCCAAAAGTGGGCTTACAGGGTAGTTGGCTTGTAAGTGCACGCAACAGCAGCTGTGATAATATCATACCGGTGTTGATGCACCCAATAACATCACCATTACCATCTGATTTTCTTTACATTTATGGATGGGGTAGTAAGGGGGGTAACATATGATGTATTACAATATATACCTAACAAGTGATAAATGCTAAAATAGTCATTCAGTGTATAATTGATTTGTAATTAAGATTTACGTTTGTTTGCCATCACCTTTCAGCCTGCCCATATAATGCTTCAGTGTTGGCAGTGGCTACAGTGATCACGATGGCAGGCCAGCCTGTGACAATGCGCAAGTACGAGGAGAGAGTTCAGCAGGTGCGTCCATCACGTTTACACACACGTGCAACATTTACATGAAGACTGCTTATTGTTTGTGCCTTTTTATTTATTCTCAGAGATGTAAAGCACAAAAATTCTGCTTTCATACATAACATAAAAAAACTAGTTTTAATTTATCTTGTTGAAAGTTATATTTACGATAACGTGTAAATGTTAGAAAATATGCAGGTAATAAAACCTGAAAACTTGTACAACCAGGTAATAACTCGCTATTTATTTTGTATATACACAATCTGTATCATTTTGTTTAGACAGCACTGTTAAGTGATTGATTCTGATTTTTCAGTAGGTGGTGTTTAATTTTCTGTAACAGTAACTGACAGTAATCACAGGTACTCTATATACCATATTAGTGCACAAGTTATTGTTTCTTTATTAGCCTTATAGTAACTTACACAGGGACATATTAAAAATGTGTATAATTATTGATGTGCTCTAGGTTTCTGTAATATGTTTATGAAACATAATTGGAAGGAATGTGGAAGGAGTCTCCACTGTCAGAGTTTTTTAACTGTCAGAGGTAAAGCTGACACAGTAGGAAGGGCTTTGCTGTTTCTCTGTAACATTTAATTCATTTAAGAGAGTTAACGATGGCAAAATGACAGTTTATAGTTATAGTATGACATGACATTCCTAAAAAAAAAAATCAAATTATCAGCAAATTGCTGTGATATAAGAGGAATACGACACTTTAGAAATAGAATCAGTTCTGATGTGGATGTGTCAGTTCACATCACACCACCCTGTCATTGACCGAGTATTTTCCTGTAGCAGCACAGCTTCAAATGATGTATTCTTCACACATCAAACTATTTTTAGGTCCAGCATTAACAATAACATGTGGTTTACACGCAGGGGATCGAGCAGACAGACGGTGATCCAGACACAGGAATGGGGAGAAACCTCAACAATGCTCTTGCCGAGTCCAATCGCATGGATGCAGATAAAGCTTCCATATACAGGTAATAAGGCATAGCCAGGCATTGTTTTATAACATGCTTAATAAGTATGCCTTACACACACACACTGAACAGAAATGAAGTAAAGAAATCCAAATCCACAGCTCTTAAAGCCTGTTATGAAATCAGTGCTTTGTTTAAGATTAGAATGATATTCAATTCTTCCTATAGCACACATTCACATAACATCTTATGATTGAGTATGACTGTGTAATTGCAGCTTGACCCATATGCTAGAATATCAGCTCCAGTTCAATTTGTTTTCACTTTCATTGTGAATCTAGTCGTTTCATATTTGTTCAGCTTGTCTCATGTGGTGTTTTCTGTGGGCCTGCAGGCATCCGCTCTTTCCTCTCCTCACCCTTCTGTTTGAGAAGTGCGAGCAGTCCACTCAGAGCTCTGACTGTGTCACTTCGGCAAGCTTTGATATCGATATCCAGAATTTTGTACGCAACCAAGAGAAAGACGCCAAGGCTTTCTTCAGCGAAGACACTGAGCTAGACAACCTGGTGAGAATCCCTGTAGTAAAATACATAAATACATTCAAATGCTTACATTCCTGACATGCAACATAATATAAAAATATCTTCATAGAATTATTATAAATATTACAGAAAGTCTGCTTTGTAAAGCACAATCTGAAAGGACCGCAGCCCGGGTTTTAAGATCCCTGCAATATGATTCACCTTCTTTATCAGTAACTACACAGATTACCAGAGTCAACTTTTCTCACTTTTCTGAGATTAATGAAATAAATTGTTAGTACCTCAACAACAATGTAAACATATTCCAGAATTTTCCACTTCTTTCTTTTCCTAATTTTTTTGATTACACTTTACATTAAAGTTCCTTTAACTAACATTATTTGCTGCATTAATTAACATGAATAAACTTTAGCAATATTAATGTTAGGACATTAAAAGGTTGAAGTTTTCTTTTAACAAATGCTGTAATCCAGATGCGCTGACTATTCAATCCAGACTAAAAATAAATCCATATTTATAAAAGTGAACAAAATTACAGTTCAGCATGATCTGAAAATGTCTTCTTTAGTCAAACCTTAGCTTGAAATGTTGGACTTAAGATCAACGTCAGTTCTGAATTTTGCTGATGTTAATTAAATTGGAAGTATTGGAATGAAATTGGAAGGATGAATTTTTTCTCATTGGTGGAATGAACTGATTAGTCTGATTTAATTATTTGGATTACTTATTATTACACCGAAAATGTAAATAATAAGTCTTACTTATGTTGTTAATCTGACTTCTGGGGTATTAAATTCATAGTTTCATCATGTGATCAATATACCATCATAATATCATCAATATTGTAAGCTATGTAAGCTGTGTTCCAATACTACATGTATCATAAAAAAACATCCAGCAATGTATATCAGATTTGCACCCAGTATTACTCGTACAAAAGATATCAGAGCCTTGGCAGCCGTGATGCTGTGCAAATCCGAGAAACTGTGACGATGTTCGAACACCGCTGTAACACCTTGTGCTTGTGTGATCAGATGGTGAAGGCCATTCAGGTTCTCAGGATTCACCTGCTGGAGCTGGAGAAGGTCAGCGATCTGTGTAAAGACTTCTGTAGCAGATACATCTCCTGCCTGAGGAGCAAGATGAACAGCGAGACGCTGCTGAGTGGAGAGACAGATGGCCCCTACTCTCCCCTGCATGCTCAGGTAAGCTTGTAGTAGTTGTGTTCTCATTTATAAATGCCACTAAAAACCTTAAACCTTTTCTATCACTAACCCAGTATCGAAGGATCTGGTGTTGCCCTTTTATGTGGGGGTTGAAGGAAATGATGCTAACAGGAGCAAGTGTTTTTCGTGGCTTGGGTTTTCAGCAGTGTTTATGGGGTATAACTAATGTTTCTAACAGAAAGCTTGCAGAAATACTTTTATTTTTTGATCATGCTGAATTCTATCTATCTGTCTGTCTGTCTGTCTGTCTGTCTGTCTGTCTCTCTCTCTCTCTCTCTCTCTCTCTCTGTCTTTCTTTTTGTATCTGTCTCCTCCTGTATATGCATGCATGTGTGTGTATGTGTGTGTTTGGTCATGCACTATATTTGGCAAAATATTTGCCAGTCCTTGATCCTAGACCTTCTTTTCTTACTATTGATCTTAGTGTTGGTCTTTTGTTTATTTTTATTTTAAAACAGGATACCCAGGGCACTGTGGTTCCTGTCTCACCTATGCAACAAGGTGTATCAGCAGTCAGTCAGTCTCAAATGGCTTCAGGTGCCCTTTCTTAGAGAGTTCTTTTACCATTACACACACATATACTGTTTATATACACACACACACACACACACACACACACTGTTTACACACATCAAACACATACTTGCACCACAAATATATGAAACTGACACAAATATCATGCTTATACAAATAAAGGCCGGGTCGGTAAATGGGGAAAGAGACATATATGCTTTACATTAGTGAGTCTCACTTTGTACTGAAGTTATCTAGATGTGAAGTTTAACCTCACTATTTTGTCACTATTTTATTAATTAAATTAATTTACTTGTCCTGAATGACAAAAACTGATTAGTGTATTCATTATTTGCTGAACACTGATTCCTCCAGAAAAACATCACACAAAAGACAAAACTAGAGTGCAGAACTACTAAACTGCTACCTAACTATCTCACACACATACACACAAAAGTCATAACATGTACACGTGTACACAGATATACTCATAGATTGTATTTTACATCTCCTATGGAGTTACTGTAAAAAGTAGTTTCTATCTTAAAAATGAATTGATAAAGAACTTATTCTGTCCTTGGATTGTTTTCCTCTGTTGTTTATTTTTGGTTTGGTTTGTGGGCCCTCCAGGTGGTGCAGTGTACCAGCCGGTCACATTAGTCACACCCCAAGGCCATGTCATGGCTCAGGCCATCTCACCGAGCAAGATACACATCCAGAACTCCCAGGTGTGGACCTCACATAAGTACACAGCATACACAGATTGCTTCAAAGCAGTCACACATACACACAGCATTAATCAAATCAACACACTGACCTGCTGTGCTTTTTCTCCAAGCATTTACAGCTGCAGATGAATCAGGATTTTGGATTCTTCACTAATGAAGACAGTTCTTCTAAAAACAAGCGTGGCGTCCTCCCCAAACAGGCCACCAACGTCATGCGCTCATGGCTCTTCCAGCACATTGCGGTGAGTTCGTCAGTCAGACGCTAATGTTAATACTGTTAATATTATTCAAGCTGTTGTCTTACAGCTGTTATTTTCTTGTTATCCACAGCACCCATATCCTACTGAAGATGAGAAGAAACAGATTGCTCATCAAACCAATCTCACTCTGCTACAGGTCAACAACTGGTATGTTACACCGTCCCTCTGGACACTCACTGTTGGTTTTATTTCTCTGTATGTCACCTGTGAATAGATTTATAGCAAAAGATCAGATATAGAGACATAAAAACTCTCCAAAATAATACATTCTCAAAAATATATCCAGTACACCATGTCTGTATGGTTTTTATTTTTATGCTTTTTGCTTTGTTGTTCGATTCAAAACCACCTCTGCCTCTCTGCTAAAGGTTCATTAATGCACGGAGGCGGATCCTCCAGCCGATGTTAGACGCCAGCTCCACAGAGATGCCCAAAACCAAGAAGAAGACTCCACAGACCCGTCCTCTACAGCGCTTCTGGCCTGATTCAATCGCTTCCTCTATGTCCCAGCAACAGTTCACCATGGACGACGGTACAGGCTGTGAATAAAATCACATTTCAGCAACCATAACAGAATAGAAATCCATGTTTGGGAGCAGTCTGAATTTTTAGGATTCACAATGAAGCTTTTAATGTTCACTATAAAATTAGGAAAAAATATATTAGTGCTCTGCAGCGAGTATTTTGTAGAAATTATGTAAGCTTTATGTATCCTGTTTTAACCACACACACTTTAATGTAATGTAATGTGATGACTGTCTTCTCTGTGTTTTTTAGTTAACATAGTTACAGTTGGGATGAGCATGGATGGCTACGAAACCCTCTCCTCAGATGGAGCTACGCTCGCCATGCAGCAAGTCATGATGGGTAATCACAGCGAGGAGGAAACAGATGACAGTGAGGATGAGAATGATACACATCTGTCTTCAGCTAACATGACTGATCTGGGTCTGAATACCAGTAACTGACTGACTGACACTCTCACTCTCTCTCTCTCTCTCTCTCTCTCTCTCTCTCTCTCTCTTTCATAACTCACACACACACGCACACACACAAAAGGCTTGACATGGAGATGTCTTTGGCAAATCTGATACTCTTGCACTACTAAGAGGATCTCAGAAATACCCCTTAAAGTACTGTACACACACGCACACGGTTGACAGAGAGCATTACATACAGGTGTGCTAATTTATGAGATGTTTTTAATGCTTAGACGTTTAAGTGAGTGCACTTTTTTTATGATAAAATCCAAAACAGCAAAAAAAAAAAAAAGGAAACAGAATGTCCCCAAGTTTTTAAAACTCTTGTTATTTAGAATTTGTTACACAATTTGCATTCTATGATAACTCCTCTGGATGCCAATTTTTTTTTTTTTTTTTTTTGCAAGTGCTTGTGATGGTGTGATTGTGATTTTTTCCCCCTCTGCATGCTGGTGTTTCTCTGCTGTCCTCATTCTCTCTCACAACCACGTCACGAGAGCAAAAAATGAGAGATGCTTATTTTTATATATTAAGAGCAAAATGTTTATTTCTTTTTTTTTTCTTGGTTTGTTTTATGTTTTATAATATTTATGTACAAAAAAAAAAAAAACATGCTAGTTAGTTGCCCAGTTTTCAGGGCTTTGTAACATTTTATAAGAAAACAAAAAAAACCAAAACAAAACAGAATTTTAAACTTTTTGCATACATACGTTAGCTCCAAAACTATGCCTTACATTGTTCTTTTGTAAAATGAACTGAAGCACATGCCTTGTTGAGTAACTGATGAGTGGCTCCCTCTCTTTCCGCTGCGTTAGCTGTAAAGGTGGGAAATCATATTATACTCAGTAAAAGTAGTTAGTATCAAGCCTCAAGCTACAATTAATGTGTGGTTTTCAATTTTGCTGCACTGTACATTTTTTTTCACTCTGTGTAAACGTCATGTCTGCTAATTAATCATCAGTATGCTGAGTGAACGAGAAATATGCAGAGCACGCAATCCCCTGGAATGACGTAGAGAGCTGCTGATCTAGATCTCATGGGTTTACAGATGAATTTATAAAACTGTCTCAAAATGTTACTTATAAGCATTAAAAACATTAGTGTGTTCAACAAATCTGTGTTGCTTGCTTTTTATTATGAAACACAGTCATAACGGATCTATCTATCTATCTATCTATCTATCTATCTATCTGTCTGTCCTCCCATCTATCTATCTATCTATCTATCTATCTATCTATCTATCTATCTATCTATCTATCTTTCTTTTACTCTTACACTTAAATCTATCTATCTATCTATCTATCTATCTATCTATCTATCTATCTGTCTGTCTGTCTGTCTGTCTGTCTGTCTGTCTGTCTGTCTGTCTGTCTGTCTATCTATCTATCTATCTATCTATCTGTCTGTCTGTCTGTCTATCCAGCCATCTATCTGCTTAAGATGAGCTATTGGTCGTAAGGCTCTAGGTTCAAATCCCACCATTGCCAGGCTGCTACTCCTGGGCCCTTCAGTCAAGGCCTTTATCCCATAACTGAATGAGGCAAATGGCATAAATTTAAATGTGTGCACTGATACTGGGCTTAAAGTACGAGGAAAGAGTTGTGGAAAACTTAAAATGAGGCAGAAACCGAGAGTCTGTTAGATCTTGTGCAAGTCTCACAAGTCATTGTATAACTTGAAGAGCAGCAGTATGGAGATGGGTGTGTAACGCTAGTTTCTGAAGATATTAATAAGATTCTAATACATGCTTACTCAAGGCCTTTGCATTGCTATAGTTCTACTGTTGAACCTGGAGAGCAAATGTGAACAATGCACATTTTATTATTTTTAAGACTTCTAGCATTTCTTATAATAACAATTGGTACCATGTGTTCCTGGATTATAAATGTCTGGAGTTTTAAAAATAGAAAAAAGGCAAAGGCGAGGAGGGTTGGGGACCTTGCTCAGGGGCCCAACAGAGGCAGCAAACCAGGGCCTTAAACACTTGAGCTACCAGTTCCCCACAGCGTGCTTGTATTTTTGTAGTAAATAACAGCTTCATGGAATTAAGTAACATGACCTGGACTTTTTAATTTGATGATTTCAGACTCGACTCATCTTAGACTTTGACCACTAATATTTCAGAATTGTAACTCGAAAAGATTTACCCTCCCACACCCCCTTTCTTGGGAAGCAGGGGAAATGTGGTAATGTTTAAATAGAGGAAGACAGAACAGTTTGGAAACCTGCTCTCAAGGATTATCAGCTTTAATTACAAACTCTAAGCTGTGATCATGGAGCTGTTAGTATGACACTCATGGCTGAGGTTGAAGTTTTATTAGAAGTAGTGAAGCTATTCATTTAACAGCATTGGAGTTAAGATGAGCTGAGATAAACATATACTAAACTCATAAGTAAAATAACAGTACTTAGAACATAAATTAACATAAATAATTCAGTAGGGAGTAAACCTTGATGTTGCACGTTGTAGGAAAATAATCAAAGATCCTGTAGTTGATTCATTCACAATATCACAATGTCACATCTCATGGTTTTATTCCTCTTATACCACAGCAATTTGCTAATGCAACGATTTTAATTCCTTATTAATCAACATCATAATTTTTGGCTGTTTATATTTATTTTATTTAATGGTGTTATATAGTGCTTTTAATAATGTCACAAAGCAGCTGTACAAAAATCCTGATATGGATTAATTCCTGTTTTCACCTATGTTATAGCAGATACACTATATTGCCAAAAGTATTCGCTCACCTGCCTTGACTTGCATATGAACTTAAGTGACATCCCATTCCTAATCCATAGGGTTCAATATGACGTTGGTCCACCCTTTGCAGCTATAACAGCTTCAACTCTTCTGGGAAGGCTGTCCACAAGGTTTAGGAGTGTGTTTATGGGAATTTTTGACCATTCTTCCAGAAGCGCATTTGTGAGGTCACACACTGATGTTGGACGAGAAGGCCTGGCTCTCAGTCTCTGCTCTAATTCATCCCAAAGGTGTTCTATCGGGTTGAGGTCAGGACTCTGTGCAGGCCAGTCAAGTTCATCCACACCAGACTCTGTCATCCATGTCTTTATGGACCTTGCTTTGTGCACTGGTGCACAGTCATGTTGGAAGAGGAAGGGGCCAGCTCCAAACTGTTCCCACAAAGTTGGGAGCATGGAATTGTCCAAAATGTCTTGGTATGCTGAAGCATTCAGAGTTCCTTTCACTGGAACTAAGGGGCCGAGCCCAGCTCCTGAAAAACAACCCCACACCATAATCCCCCCTCCACCAAACTTTACACTTGGCACAATGCAGTCAGACAAGTACCGTTCTCCTGGCAACCGCCAAACCCAGACTCGTCCATCAGATTGCCAGATGGAGAAGCACGATTCGTCACTCCAGAGAACGCGTCTCCACTGCTCTAGAGTCCAGTGGCGGCGTGCTTTACACCACTGCATCCGACGCTTTGCATTGCACTTGGTGATGTATGGCTTGGATGCAGCTGCTCGGCCATGGAAACCCATTCCATGAAGCTCTCTACGCACTGTTCTTGAGCTAATCTGAAGGCCTCATGAAGTTTGGAGGTCTGTAGCGATTGACTCTGCAGAAAGTTGGCGACCTCTTCGCACTATGCGCCTCAGCATCCGCTGACCCCGCTCCGTCAGTTTACGTGGCCTACCACTTCGTGGCTGAGTTGCTGTCGTTCCCAAACACTTCCACTTTCTTATAATACAGCTGACAGTTGACTGTGGAATATTTAGGAGCGAGGAAATTTCACGACTGGATTTGTTGCACAGGTGGCATCCTATCACAGTTCCACGCTGGAATTCACTGAGCTCCTGAGAGCGACCCATTCTTTCACAAATGTTTGTAAAAACAGTCTGCATGCCTAGGTGCTTGATTTTATACACCTGTGGCCATGGAAGTGATTGGAACACCTGATTCTGATTATTTGGATGGGTGAGCGAATACTTTTGGCAATATAGTGTATAAACTGTCATATCCTCACCAGCCTCTCTTGAAGCTAGTAAGAAAAAATTGAATCTTGTCATGTTACAGAACAAGTGCAAACTTCTTTGACCTTCCTATTGGCAGATAGCCTGCTGACTGCTGCAAACTGCTGATACTTGAACTGCTTAGAAAATAATATTCTTTAAACGTTCTGACCAGAAATGAGAATTTATCATTTCCGTAGTATAAGCTACAGCTAAATGTTTTCAGTACACTGAGCGATCTATTCATCCATGAATATTCAACACGACATGTTACTACCTCTGGGGAATGTTTGTTCTCTTGACACACTACAATGTAGTGTGCCTTGGGGACACACTGAAGTGTAGAGTCATTAGTGTGTTTCTTAAAGCAAGAAGAAAGTTTATTTGCTTTGCTAGAAGAATATGAATATAAAAAATGCAAGCTTTGAAACATTGCAAAATTCACTGTAGTATTTTTGTTCATTCAGATGAACCTTTTGGAGGTTGGAAGCATTTTGGTTGTTTTGGATCTCGGGTTTCTCTGAGTAAAGTCATTCAGTCGTATGTGGTTATGAAGCCGGTAGCAGACTGGAGCACATTCCAGCATCAATAACACTGTTTATAGTAATGTACAGTATTTCACTGAGCTGTGCAGGATGAAAAATCCAATACACTGTGGACATGTTTAAAAAAAAAATAATAGTAATAAAATAAGCCTTGTTAGATTTGTCGGTTGTCTGAGCTGATTGGAGAGGGGTTCAGTGTTTCTTCTCTCTGCAAGAAAAAAAAGATGGTATTTATTATTATTTTGTTAAATACAGTAGTGTTATTTTGCCTGTGAGGTGAACTTAAGTTGAATGAACTACAGTGAAACTCTTTCCTCTGTGCCTGACTCCCTTCTGTTTGAACTGGAGATGCTTTGTGTATTGTAAGCAGCTAAGTTCTGGCCGATGTTTATGCTGCTCGTCATTTGAGGGCCAAAAAAATGTAAACAAAAGCCTTAAATGAACAATCTGCCCAAATCCTTTGCATAATTTATTGTTAAATTGTTAACAGTTTTCAAGGTATTATTGAAATTATGTCGTGATTACAGTACCTGAAGCACTTCAAAACTCTTTTTTTATTCATTTTTACACTTCTCAGAGATGAACCCTACATGATGTAATTTTTATATATTTCAGATAATCTTCTTCTTCTTCTTTCGGCTTTTCCCTTCAGGGGTCGCCACAGCGAATCATCTCTCTCCACCTATCCCTATCTTCTGCATCCTCAACACTTACACTCACTAGCTTCATATCCTCATGTATTACATCCATATACCTCCTCTTTGGCCTTCCTCTTTGCCTCCTGCCTGGCAGCTCCATGTCCAACATTCTCTTACCAATATGTTTCAGATAATACAGAAAAATATTCAAATAGAAAAAAAAATCATTCCTTAAACAGACTTAACAACTCAAGCCGCACATTACACTCCTCCTCGCCAGAATAATAACTACTTCCTGTTCAATCTCTCAGTTTACACGGACATTCAAACCGCTAGCATCTCGATACAAAGTATTGTCAGTCTCCTGCATTACCGAGCCTTTTGTATTCCATTGTGTTTACTTTCCATTGTTTGGACCATGTTTTCTGTCTTCCAGTTGATTTTTTGCTTCTTTGGATTCCGTATTTTGGATTATCTGCCACGCTGTCTGCTTTTTTAGTTTATACACTCTATCTGTTTACCTACTTTGCCTTTGCCTGACGTTTTGGAGTACATATATATATATATATATATATATATATATATATATATACATACACTATATTGCCAAAAGTATTCGCTCACCCATCCAAATAATCAGAATCAGGTGTTCCAATCACTTCCATGGCCACAGGTGTATAAAATCAAGCACCTAGGCATGCAGACTGTTTTTACAAACATTTGTGAAAGAACGGGTCGCTCTCAGGAGCTCAGTGAATTCCAGCGTGGAACTGTGATAGGATGCCACCTGTGCAACAAATCCAGTCGTGAAATTTCCTCGCTCCTAAATATTCCACAGTCAACTGTCAGCTGTATTATAAGAACGTGGAAGTGTTTGGGAACGACAGCAACTCAGCCACGAAGTGGTAGGCCACGTAAACTGACGGAGCAGGGTCAGCGGATGCTGAGGCACATAGTACGAAGAGGTCGCCAACTTTCTGCAGAGTCAATCGCTACAGACCTCCAAACTTCATGTGGCCTTCAGATTAGCTCAAGAACAGTGCGCAGAGAGCTTCATGGAATGGGTTTCCATGG
Source organism: Hemibagrus wyckioides (assembly GCF_019097595.1). NCBI lineage: Eukaryota > Metazoa > Chordata > Actinopteri > Siluriformes > Bagridae > Hemibagrus > Hemibagrus wyckioides. The sequence continues at coordinate 9,708,070 of NC_080715.1, read as the reverse complement.
CCAAGCAGCTGCATCCAAGCCATACATCACCAAGTGCAATGCAAAGCGTCGGGTGCAGTGGTGTAAAGCACGCCGCCACTGGACTCTAGAGCAGTGGAGACGCGTTCTCTGGAGTGACGAATCGCGCTTCTCCATCTGGCAATCTGATGGACGAGTCTGGGTTTGGCGGTTGCCAGGAGAACGGTACTTGTCTGACTGTATTGTGCCAAGTGTAAAGTTTGGTGGAGGGGGGATTATGGTGTGGGGTTGTTTTTCAGGAGCTGGGCTTGGCCCCTTAGTTCCAGTGAAAGGAAATCTGAATGCTTCAGCATACCAAGACATTTTGGACAATTCCATGCTCCCAACTTTGTGGGAACAGTTTGGAGCTGGCCCCTTCCTCTTCCAACATGACTGTGCACCAGTGCACAAAGCAAGGTCCATAAAGACATGGATGACAGAGTCTGGTGTGGATGAACTTGACTGGCCTGCACAGAGTCCTGACCTCAACCCGATAGAACACCTTTGGGATGAATTAGAGTGGAGACTGAGAGCCAGGCCTTCTCGTCCAATATCAGTGTGTGACCTCACAAATGCGCTTCTGGAAGAATGGTCAAAAATTCCCATAAACACACTCCTAAACCTTGTGGACAGCCTTCCCAGAAGAGTTGAAGCTGTTATAGCTGCAAAGGGTGGATCGACGTCATATTGAACCCTATGGATTAGGAATGGGATGTCACTTAAGTTCATATGCGAGTCAAGGCAGGTGAGCGAATACTTTTGGCAATATAGTGTATATATATATATATATATATATATATATATATATATATATATATACGATTGTAAATAAAGCTCCTCATATGAATTTCACCTCTCCCTTTTCCTTCACCTCATTACTCAGAACATCTGGCCATACTGTGTCTGAAATGAAATAATAATAAAAAAAACCTCCCACCCTGAATCCTGGCCCATTTACTTTGACCAAATGCACATGTATGTAAGGTTGAACAACAAAGCACCTAGTCCGACGAAATCTAAAGGCTTGTAAAATGTGAAGGAAAAGGATGCCATTTATGGAAAAACAGTGTTACCTCTTATTGTGGATTTCATTTTAGTTTAAGAAAAAATGCTGTATCTTTTAACCAGTGTGAGTGAGAAGATGGTTATATACTAATTTCTTTGTTTCTTAAACTGTTGTATATCTGAATATCAGTACATTTTCTTCAGTCACTCTTGCTTGTGCAGTGTGGCTTAACTGACCTCCATTTGTTGATGAATCCAGGTGAGAGCTTGTGTGATGCGTGTATAAACCCCAGGTTTGTTTCTCTCAGCACAGCCCTGACCCCAACTCGTCGCTCCCACCAGCTTCCACAAAGACGAGACCTCACAGGCCAGAGGACCACCACTGTCCCCCTACAAGATATTTAATGCAATAATATGAATTCCACATAGTGTAGAATATCTCTTCCTATATATTCTATATAGAAAGGGAAAAAGATCAAGCATTTTTGTAGATACAAAAGTGTCCTCTTTGCACATAAAGTGTGTTTTGTCCCAGAAAGACAAACTGAAATCTTTAGTACTTAGAGAATGATACACACCTTACCTCCTTGCATTAGGTTTGTGTTTAAATCACATGTGATTCTATTTAAATGTAAGTACTGAATCTACACTGTATTGCCAAAAGTTTTGGGACACGCCTCCAAATCATTGAATTCAGGTGTTGTTTTTAAGGGGTTGGGATTGGCCTCTTAGTTCCAGTAAAAGGAACTCTTAATGCTTCAGCATACCAGGATATTTTGGACAATTTTATGCTCCCAACTCGCGGTCTCCACTTTAATTCATCCCAAAGGTGTTCTATCGGGTTGAGATCAGGACCACCAAACGCGCTCATCCATGTCTTTATGGACCTTGCCTTGTGCGCTGGTGTGCAGTAATGTTAGAACAGGAAGGGGTCATCCCCAAACTGTTCCCACAAAGTTGGGAGCATGAAATTGTCCAAGATGTCTTGATGACTGGAACTAAGGGACCAAGCCCAACACCTGAATTCAATGTTTTAGAGGATTGTCCCAAAACTTTTAACAATATAGTGTGTGCTACATTAAGAAGTGTCACATTCAGAAATACACAAGATGTCACGTGACTTTACTCCAGTTTGGTCTCAGTTTACAAATCAGAAGTAAATAAAGAAGCAGTTTATAACATGAGTATAAAGAACCTCTCTTGTTTTCTAGCTAAATGTCTTAAGGAAACTCTAAAATCCTAAAATTGCCTGGCAGGAGTCGGTTCCTCCTTCTAGGTATCCTGCACAGATCATGCCAGGCGAGATGTAGCCCTGATAGACTTCGGGCTGACTGCAGGCTTTGGTGGAGATCAGCGGCACCCTTGCAGAATGCAGAGAAACACTCGCTTCACCTGGGCACAGCATACAATGCATTGCATTCTGGGTCAGATTCTGTAATACTTTGCTACATTATAGTAGGAGCAGGAAAGCCAAGGAACGCTCAAAGCTCATTTCAGCACAATGCAAATCAGCTGAATTCAACCTCGTTGGCTCAAAAGACTGAATGAAGACGAGAAAATTTACATTAAGCTGGAAAAACAATCCCTGACAAGATGCAGAGCTTGATGAAATGAATCATCATTAAAAACACCTATAAACTTCATATTATTTAGATTATAAACCTTTTCAACTTTTGTCAAGTTAACTCAGATCAGTAATCTTGTTCAGCATTTTACATTGAGCTCACTTATGATTTACATCGCTTTATTTTACAGTCATATTAACAACTTAATCCAAGAGCATTAAATCATGTGACCATAACGTTACTTAACGTTTTGACCATATTTTTTAATACCAAGTTATAAATTGCTTAACATGGCAGTTTTATTTGTTGTTAGACAACTGAAAATGCAGATTTTCAATGTACATTGGCACAAATAATTAATTTCTGTGAAAATAGCAAAAGAAAGGTGTGTGGTAGCTCAATGGTTCGGATGTTGGCTGACTGACCAGACCTGTTCAAATCCAACCACTGCCAAGCCGTTACCCCTTGAGCAAGGCCCTTAAGACTCTGCTCAGTTGTATAAATGAGATGTATGTAAGTCAATCTGATTAAAGGTGTCTGCCAAATACCATAAATGTGACTTCCAGGAAGGTTCTCAGGATAAAGACTAATTATTATCCTGCAGACTCACCTCCATCCTCTGTAGCTCCCCATCCTGAGATCCAGCATATCTTCCCATCCTCAAACTCCTCTCCAAAGTTTGGCAGGCAGATGGGCTCAATGTAGCCTGAGGAGAAGAAGAAGAAGAAGACTTCAACAAGCATCAAATGACAGCAAATCCATCTCCATTTAAGCCATGAGAACAATTCTGTACAAATCACTAAGTTTCTTGACATTTCTCCAGAGAGATCAGATTTGATAAAGATTACCATTGAAGGCAAGCGGCTGTGACAGTTTAAGCAGGGCGATGTCGTAGTCCAGCCCTTTAGGTCTGTAGCGACCATGATAAATAATTTTCTCCACAGTGAGATACTTGGCTCCGGTGGCTGGCTGCTCTGTGAGTCCAGCGAGAACTGACCACAGAGGAGGATACGCAAAGCTAAGAAAGAAAAAGCAAGAAGTTTTTATTTAAAATGCTATAGTAAAAGAATTTCTTTTCAATTACCGGAGTGAAGATTATAGTTAGATGTAGGTGCAGGGATCGCAATTTAATTGTAAAGTAATTATTATTTAAATAAAGGGTCCTTACAAGGATAGTAAGATATGTGTATGTGTGTGTGTGTGTGTGTGTGTGTGTACGTGCATGCACACTTACCCATACACACAGTGTGCAGCTGTTAATATCCACCGTGATTCTACAATAGATCCTCCACACAGGTGCTCATTCTGGAATTGAAGACTCACCTGCCAAGGAAACTGGCCTTCCTGAGACAGGTTACCCCCCACGATACGTGCACTGTACTGGGGCCGGGAGCCACACTCTACACACACACACACACACACACAAGACAATGTTCTGGTAAAGTATGTAATAAAATGTTTAATAAAATGATTAGCTGGTAAATATTTACCCAGAATTCCAATACTCTAACTTCTACACAGCAAAAATGATGTTTTATATATTGCTAAATTCTGCAAATTTGAATCCAATTGGACTTTTGAGTCTACATTAGATTTCTCATTAATACGTCATAAAAATTCACTGGAAAATAGTGAATGAGTGAACTGTGAAATACACCTGCCTGTTATGCCTTAACTTTCAGATTGTTGAACTTTTATCTCTTAATAAATGCTCATCATGTCATCTCAGGGAGATTTTCCTTGCCACTGTTGCCTCAGGCTGGCTCATTAGGGATAAATATAAATTTAATTTCAATCTTTGTCATTTTTATTCTGAATATTTATATTTGTATCAAGCTGCTTTGAAACAATTGCTCCTCAGCATCAGTTGTTTAAAAGTGATATACAAATTGTATTAAATGCAAGTGGAAATGCAGCTTGTAATGACAGCAGACAACTGCTAATGTCTTGCATTTTTCCCCGTCTGACCACAAACACCCCTCACCCTAATCAGAGTGCTGACCGGTCTGCACCTCTGTTCATCACAACTCATTTCTACAGCTAACTGCTGCTTGTCTAGTCCTGCTGAAAATTCTTCATAATGAATTATTCACAATAAACCTAATTCTGTTATACGCAAAAATTCCACATTCACAAATCTAACTCTAGACTCTAACTCTTTTTGCTGTGTTTAAAAAAAAGAATTTAAGCAATACCTTTCACTAGTTCAGTTGTCACAGATCAAAAAAAGGCGTAAAAACTTTATATGCTTGTGATCTTTTCCCTGTTTTGACACTATGACACTATCTTCTGTTCTGAATTGTTTCTGACATTCCCCCTTGTATCCTTGTTTGGTTGCTATTTTCTTATTACTATGCTTCCTTTTCTTTTTTTTATTTAAAAAGAATTCATTTTTTTCTCAGTTGCTGTGTTCTGATATTATGTTTGCTTGTTCAGTTGCTGTGCATTATTTTCTGTATTTTGTTTCCAAGCAATAGATTCTGTAATGCTTCCAGCTGCAGTTCCCCCTTTGCCCCGCCAGAGGGAGCCCTCTCCGAGTATAGAACGCTTCTGGGTCAAGGACATTTCTGGTTTTATTACAGTGACCGAGAAATGCAAAACAAAATAAGAAAACACAATAACAAATTCCAAAATGGAATAGTTTTATCTGCGTTCTTTAAGTTTTTAGACACCACAAAGTAATCTTTATGCCATGATACGCTATCATTATATCCAAACTCACGGCATAGATAGATAGATAGATAGATAGATAGATAGATAGATAGATAGATAGATAGATAGATAGATAGATAGATAGATAGACACTTTATTCATCCACAGTGGGAAATTTACAACTTCCAGTAGTATCCACAAGCATGGGTAATAAGGTAAGAAATAAAAAATAATAAAATAAAATAAAAATATAACAAAAAAACAAACAAACAACTAAATACTAGAATTTAAGTGCATAAAATATAACAATAATATAAAAAATAACATATAACAAAAAAATATTAAATACTAGAAATTTAAAGGTACAAGAGATAAAGTGCAAAACGGGTATATGCAAAAACTGTGAGTTTACAAATATAATATATTTCTTTATAAATATAAATATATATGTTTGTTATTTTCTTTAAAAGACTTAAAGTTGCACTATCTGGAAAAAAATGTTTTAAAGTGACCGCAGAACTCCACACATGCACAAAAAATAAACTTAGATACAGTACTCAATTTCCTACTGCTTGTCTATCTTGAGTGACAGATGTCTCGTCCAATCAGCGTTAAGAATTTCCATTCACAAATTATACCATTTTCCAGAGTTTGTCTGAATTGCCCTTGTGTTTTCGGATTTGTTATTTTGTTTTGCATTTCTCGGCTACTGTAAAACACCCTAATCAAAGAGCTGAACTGCTTGCATAGCTATTCATCACAACTAATTTCTCTTTTTCACTGTCAATAGTCTATGATTCTGTAATGCTCCCAGCTGCTGTTCCCTTTTCGCGCCGCCAGAGGGAGCCCTCTCTGAGTACAGAGCGCTTCCTGGTTTTAGGACTTTTAAACCGTGCTCACTCTGACTTCGGTGCAAAGTATTGTTTCCTTTTCTTGTTTCCTTTTCTTTTTTATTCTTTTCCTTTTTTCTCAGTTGCTGTGTTCTGATATTATGTTTGCTTGTTCAGTTGCTGTGCATTATTTTCTGTATTTTGTTTCCAAGCAATAGATTCTGTAATGCTGCCAGCTGCTGTTCCATCTCTGCCCCACCAGAGGGAGCCCTCTCCGAGTATAGAGCGCTTCTGGGTCAAGGAGATTCCTGGTTTTATTAAGGTGATCGAGAAATGCAAAACAAAATAACCCGAAAACACAATAACAAACCAGAAAACACAACGACAATTTAGACAAAACCGAAAAGGTAGGAATAGCTTACACAGCTTTCATCACAACTCATTTCTCTTTTTCACTGCCGCTTGTCTATGATTCTGTAATGCTCCTAGCTGCTGTTCCCTTTTCGCGCCGCCAGAGGGAGCCCTCTCTGAATACAGAGCGCTTCCTGGTTTTAGGACTTTTAAACCGTGCTCACTGACTTCGGTGCGAAGTATTGTTCTATCTATCTATCTATCTATCTATCTATCTATCTATCTATCTATCTATCTATCTATCTATCTATCTATCTATCTATCTATCTATCTATCACTATTTTCTTTCTTTCTTTCTTTCTTTCTTTCTTTCTTTCTTTCTTTCACTATTCTATCTATCTATCTATCTATCTATCTATCTATCTATCTATCTATCTATCTATCTATCTATCTATCTATCTATCACTATTTTCTTTCTTTCTTTCTTTCTTTCTTTCTTTCTTTCTTTCTTTCTTTCTTTCTTTCTTTCTTTCTTTCTTTCTTTCTTTCTCTGAATATTTTACTGTAAATCTGCCTCAGCAGTAAACAGATTTTGGAAACTTTTACTCAGATTATTTGCTGTTGTTGTATTGAACTCTACAGTAACAGCCACTCTTACTGTATATACTTACCCAAGCACCTTAAAGTGATGATCTTCCCTGATCTGCATTCAGTTTTACTAAAAACAAGAAAAAAAAAGAAAAAAGTACATTCTTATTCTGTAAACATCATTATTCAATTATTCACATATTTTTCTTAGTTAAATAACACATTTTGTGGCCTCTTCATTAAACAAGTGGAATCGGAATGAACACGTTCATATAAACTTGTGATTTTGTCTTGCTCTTAGAGAAAACGAATCACCACTTCTTAAACTGATCAGAATCAAGAATTCATCGAGAATTAATGGATCAAAAGTGGCACAAGAAATGATAGCCCAAAAACCGTTCACAAGACTCGAATGCTAGAATGCTATTGTTTGGTGTGAAAGATCAAAAATTAAGATTATAAAAAGTAATCAGTGGATTCCTAGCACACAATAAAAAATACACAATAAAAATGCAGTGTTGGGTGTAAAAGTTTGGTTTGACGTACATGTGTGTGTGTGTTTGTGTGTGTGTGTGTTTGTGTGTGTGTGTGTGTTTGTGTGTGTGTGTGTGTGTGTGTGTGTTTGTGTGTGTGTGTGTGTTTGTGTGTGTTTGTGTGTGTGTGTGTGTGTGTTTGTGTGTGGTGGTGGAATGCTGCCAAAATGAATTTTTTATATAGTGAGAAAGTGCTATGTTTTAAATTACATGTTGAAGCAATATGAGCCCACAGAAAGCACAGAGCATTTAAGTCTTTAAAGCGCAGGAGGTTGGAAGCTCTCCAAATGATGCTAAGGTACTATTTACAGTCTAATAATACTTAAATGTTAGTTATGTTCTTTTGTTCTGTTTTATTTATAATACTGAGGATTGCATAATTGTTGTGAAGTGTTTCCTTATTGAGCTTCTCCATATTTTGAGGTGTTAAAAGCTAGAAATGAAATGGACTTAATTAGAATTATACCTCATATTCCTACACAAAATATTCTATATTATTGTAGTGGGAGGAATCAAAATAATTTGTAAAAATTAAGTCTAATTGTCAGTTCCAGGTCGTAACACAGCAAAATGCAGAATTGTTCAAGGCAGGACAATACGTATGCAACACTGTAATTCCATCCATCTATCCATCAATCACTCCATCTATCAATCCATTCAACTATCAATCCATCCATCTACCAATCCATCCATCCATCCATCCATCCATCCATCCATCCATCCACCTTCTATAAAGCCATCCATCCTTATCTGACACAGAGTCACAGAGATGGGGTCTCTCCTTAGAGATAGGAAGGCACAAATCGGGGGACACCCTGGATCTGGATTAGGGTGCCAACCCATCACAGGGCACAATCACACATTTCTTTCAAATATGAGAGGAAACCAGAGTACCTAGAGGAAACCCCCAAAGGACAAGGAGAAACTCTCCACAAGACTCTTCGCTTTTTTGGCACCTTGGTGGTGGAATGAACGTCCCCTATATGTCTGAACAGCTGAGACTTCAAAAAATGTCTAAAGACCTGTTCCTGAACCACTTAAACTAGCATTAAAAAAAGCTTACACAAAACATTATCTGTGCATTTTTTGCAATATTATCTCTCAACACAATTTAGACTGAAGGTATTCTTAATCCATGACCTAGTAAACCAGCATCAATGTATTAATTGATAGAGACTTCAGATGCTCTTCTGTAAGTCACTCTGGATAAGAACATCTGCCAAATGCTGTAAATGTAAATTCCGTCCACACAGGGATGAGGCAGGAGGAGGTGTGAGACATATGTTCTAACCACTAATGCCCCTATAATCCACTATGCCACAACAATGTAATTCTCTTATTGTTTTACGAACAGGACAATCTTTTGACATGATCTCAGGTTGTTCATCACATTACACCAATAGTAATCATCATCATCATCATTATCAACACATCAGTACAAAGTAGTCAATACTGTTACACACCTCAAGTTGGTTGTGTTGTGTATCTTGATTGGATACAGGGGATTCTGCTGGCTCAGGTTGATGGACACCAGGTTATCCTTAAGGTCTTGTTCAATCGAGGTGAGAGGGAGGGAACCAGACTCCACATAACTAAAAGAGGCCAGAAAAGTAGGAAGTTAGGCTGTTACGTTTCTTAGCTAAAAATATTAAAGACAAACAATACAATGGACATCTGGGTCACATTTTTTTTTGATGGAAACTATGAAACTGTGAAAATATAATCAGAAATTCCTTGGTTGAAGTGACAGCTTCATTACATAAAATCCGTAACTTAAGCATAGGATCCTGTTTACACCTTGGGGGGGATTTGCAGTTAGGGGCCTTGCTCAAAGGCCCAACAGCGGCAGTTAGGCAGTGCTGGGGCTTGAATCCTGATCATCTGACCCACAACCCAGAGCCTTAAACACTTGAGCTGCCACCACCAATCAAAGTGACACTAATCATTTGTGGACTTTTACCCTGTAAAAATGTATTAACAGCAGTTTGAAAAGATGCAGTGACTTTCTTTCTCTTGAGGAAAGCTTAAGATAGCTAATATCTAGCTATTGTATAATAGATAATAGCTAGCTTTTGGGTGGGAAGTGGCTTCACTTAGAGCTTTTCATATAGTTTTACCTGGAATATCCCAGCTGTTTGCAGGCAGAGAAGCCCAGATCAGAGTGCCACTTTTCTGAACACACAGTGCTCCAGACTCCTCCACTTAACACCTGCAGCACTGAACTCTTCCCACTCACGCGCACTACGCAACAGAGTAGGAATGAACTGTTTTAGGTGTAGCATCCAACTTTTTGTATTAATGCATATTGATTAGTCACTGAGAGCAGCATTGCACTCACCACAGCTGAGCTCGTCCTCGCCATGTTCACAGTCCACATGCCCATCGCATTGCGCAGAGATGCTAACACAGAGTGAGGAGCTGCACCGGAACTTCCCTCTACAGCTCAGCCCCACTGCAACAGGAGAAAAATGAAAATGGAGATGAGGGAAATATTAGATCAGTTCACCTGAACACTGTAAACATATACCTCCTAAGAACTGCTGGTGTAATAATACAGACTGCCCTGTCAATATCCCAGGATTCTCATTAACAATACATGCATAATAAACACTTAAATGAACTTCATACTGATCAACAATGATATGGGCCCACTTTTACAAGACACAACGAATGCCTAATGAAATCTTGTAGGATATAGTTATTACATTATTTACTGCCATGCATACATCACTAGTTTGACGGTACAGATATCTGACACCACAGAATTGAATCTGACTGTTCAACCATAGTTCCAGGCATCTCAAAGTTTTAGATTGGTGGCCAACGGGTTGTGCAATATAATCATGGCTGTTAATTATTCACATCGGCAGTGGCCAGTAGGTGCCGCTGGACAAGCTGAAGAGTCACACACTCACCTCCCAGACCAATGCCAAGGACAAAGGTAATAGTGAGCAGCACGCAAACTCCAATTAAAAGCTCCATTCTTCGTGCAAATAAACGACCCCTGAGAGTTTTGTCTTCTACTTGGTCACCTTTCAGGGGTGCAGAATAGAGAAGGTAAAAAAGTTACATTAATATTAACATATAATTTTTTTTACAACATACTTCTCCTGCATTCTTAACATGCGTTAAGAATCAAAATCTTAAACCACTCCATGATTTTTTGGCTTGTCCTTTGGCAAACCCTACAGAAGAGTGTTTTTCTTATGAGAAAATCTTCCAAGATGAAGCAAAGAACCCTTACCTATCTACTAAAACAAATGATTAAATTAAAGAGAACTGAGGTTAGAAATACTAACAAAAACTGGTGTGTAAAAATTCTTATTCTTATTCAAAAACAAAAAACAACACTTAAAAATCATTACATTGTTAAGGTTAAGGTTAGGCCTACCAGTGTGTGTGTGTGTGTGTGTGTGTGTGTGTGTGCTCTTTTCAAAAAGAGGAAAGTATTTTTCTTCTTGTCCCATAGGGGCAACCTTTCTGGTTCTTCAAATCAGATTTCTAAAACAGATTTCCCTTTCAGAGTTTCCAGGAGACCATTTTTTTAGCAAGCTAAAGGTATCAGAAATTGTGTCTCTTTGGGTTGCATATGTTTTACATATGTCTACACCGATACGAATATGAATACTTACAAAAGGACAGGTTAAGAAACATGAACAATAAATGATTTGGGATTTTCTTTCTTTTTCATGGTATTCAACTTGTCCCACTGACTAACTCAAACCACATGATTCCTTATGCTTTTTCTTACCTGACAGGAAGGGCTGGACTTTAGTAACAGGCATTCCCGGACTTGGACATTGTGCTTGGGCATTGTTGGTAGCTTCTGTCTGACAGCCTGTCTGCTCTATGCTCTCAGAGCCTGGGTTATTGTTGCTGATTTCTGCTGAAATGCTCTCATTGTGGCTCTCAAGGGGAGGAGTGGAAGCTAGAAGATCCTGATCTCCAATAGACACCACCTCTAACTGTGCATTTTCCATTTGCTTAGTCTCTGCACCCTGTTAAAAATATGGCTGTGGATTGAAAGGACTTGGCTAGTATGGTTAGGAAAGGTCATGCTTGACCAGACTCTCACCTGTTCGTGGGTGACTCCACTCTCTACTCCACCTGTTAGTGGAGCCTCTAGAATTCCATCCTCAAGCTTGGCTCTGGCCTCCGCCTCTGGATCAGCCATGAGTGCCTTCACATAGCCTTCACATAGCCATTAGGACTACACATGATTACAGTTAGTACAGGAAACCTTTGGGTTAGCTGAAACAATTCCACACAATGATGTCCCTTGCATAATGTGGAAACCATGTAGAACCCTAGAGCAGCATATTTTTCCTATCAGAGAATGTTCTAAGATGAACCTCTTCAGGAAACAAAGATTCCTTAACTATCTATTGAAACATTTTAAAGAGTATTAAGGATAGACATACAAGAGACTGATACTAGTCCTGCTAGACAAATGAATAGACTAATATTAGTTTATTTATTACTATTCAGCTTTTAACTCTTTTACCAGAGGCCAAAAATGGTTAATGTCTCATATGAAATAAGATACTCTGGGCTTTTTGAAAACCAAAAATGCTTATTTTGTCCACACAAATATTTATATCTAAACGATGATATAAAACCTATTTCTGCTCTCTGTGATGCCCCAAGTGCTTCTTCAAAAGTATTTATCATTTGAAGGTGTCTTCAACCACTAAAATTCTATCGTAGGTTATCCCAACAGAGGGAAAATGTCTCAGTGTGTCCTGACTCATTTTATATCAGACTTGCAGCAATTTGTTTATACTGATAAGTATCCGATAAGTTGATTTCCATTTCTGGTAAAATAAACATTATTTTTTGCACAGTTTGAAAAAATAAAAGGTACAATACACTTTCAGCAGTGCAAAAATGATATCTTGAATATGGCCAGATGTATATAATATTTCCTATGATGCGATTATTCTAAAACATACATATTATTCAGCATAACAGAAGCTTTTACACATTTTATCAATTATTAGACATTTTTGCTTTTTATTTTAGGAAATAAATGCTTAATTTTTTGAAAAAATCGATTATATCATCAAATTATCTATTTCAGAAAATTTCAGTCTTTCTTTTCATATCTTCTAAGGAGATTTTCCTTGCCATCGTCACCTCTGTATAAAAGTATAAAATGTCTGCAACATATACATATTTCTCTAAAGGTTCTTTGTGACAATGTCCATTGTTAAAAACAGTATACATATAAAATCTAATTGAAATCAGTAAAATGTTTAGAAAAAGCTTTACCAATAATACATTTGGTTTAATGTATCTTAAAATAGGAAATACTTGATTTAAGATATTTTCACTTTCAAAGATGTAATTCCTTGCAGTGCATGTCTGATGTCATGAAGGGTCTGTGTACAACCTTACTATCAGGGGTTCTTCCTGTGACAGTCTCAGAAATAAATGGCATCAAGCTGCACTTTTTCTTGTTGCTGAGGTTGTAGCACCAAGAGTATATTGTTTTGTATGTTTTATATGTATCTTTCACTTTAAACCTTAAATAAAGTGTACCTTTACATATTTGAACCTTAAAGGGCACTGATATACCATCATTCTGCAACTGATAACAGAGTATTGTACCTTTATTTTTTAGTGTGCAAAAAGTAGAACCCATCTAATGAGCTAGGAAGTGTCCCAAAACTGTCATTTCTAAGACTATAGAACAGTTCTTAAATCCTCAGACAACAGGTATATCTTACTTACCTCAAAATGTTAGTATCCCCATGGTTTGTTCATCCACATGTTTGAGCTCTACACACGTCTCTGTGTCTTTACAAATAACTGCACCTTTCTCTCTCTCTCTCTCTCTCTCTCTTTCTCTGAGCCATAGTGAGATACCTGAGCAGGTGAGCACTGAGAAGTTGTGGCACTCTGAGAGGAGATCAGATGACTTCATCTCTCTGGATACATGATCAGGTTACAGATGGACCGGTGTACCTTCAAAAAGGCAGTCGGATGCTTTGTTAGAGAAAATGAGCGAGACAGGACTAGTGTACTGGAATGGTTGTGGAGATGGGAAGAATAATAAACATTATAAGAAATATGTGTACAATCTCTGAAAAAAAGGATGCTTTGCTGTACTGTACCTTGTCTCTGAGTTTGCACCCTCAAGTGCACACCCTTTGTAACTTTAGTATGTGTCATGTATTCTTTAACTAGTGCATATGTGATGTTCTTTTAAAGCTTTTTTTGTACTTTAATACGTACAACAGATATTTTAAAGGTGCACTATATCCACATTTCCAGGTTAAAGCTACATATTAAAGCTACCAAAGGTTAGGGTGTCACCCCAGCGAGCAGTTTACTACCCATTTTTTTGAGTGTATGGGGGTATTGTGCAGGAGAGATAGAAGCATATATAAAGGGTAAAGAGTAACAGATGTTATTCAAGTTGTAACCATAATCGATTTTACAGCAGGGCCCCTAGGAAAAGGGTGGATACATACAATATAACAGACTTGGAAATCTTGCTCTGTAGACAAAAGCTGAAATTTAAATAGCTTATTTAACTTTTAATCCATGCATTAATATCACTGATAAACTGCATTATTATCATCTAAAGAACCTGGTGATACTGAGGACTGGTTTGTCAACCATTATGTCATCCATTACCATTTTTCTTACACATGTGTATAAAGGTTCATTAAACTGGACTAATCCCACAGAAATGCATAGACAATTACATATAAACTTTAACATTTAAATTATCATTTATTTATATAATATAAAAGTATACATACTGTATATAAATACATTGAAAATATACATATAAAATACCATCAATGATGCAAAATATCTACAAATAAATATTGTCCTGAGTTTATATTTACATTCACAGTACTTAACTTTCATTCATCTTCAGTAAGTGTTTTATCCTCATCAGGGTCATGGTGGAACCAGAACGTATCCTGGTTGTGTGGTGGGCCTGTACCCTGGATGGGACACCAGTCCATCTGTGGTATGTGTGTGTGTGTGTGTGGTTATATAGTCATAAGACATGCATGTTCCTAATCTTAAGTGAAGGGAGCATTTGGGGTCCAGTCCATGTTTTATATTGTTTCTCCTTAAATTTCTTTAAAAACATCTGTGTCGCTTGAGACAGTGGTATACATGGGTGGTGTATACCCTTTAAGCATGTACCAGCAATCCATCAGTAAATGGAGAGAAGAAAATGTGTAAAGCGGCTTGAAACTATATCCAGCTTAAACAGTGGTTTATTCAGCCTGTTAGAAAGTGCTTTATTCAGCCTGTTCAAAATAAACCTTGTATCTGGAAGTATTTCTTATCATCAGATGGTCCATTCCTCTTCAGAACAAAAGCAATGGTATATATATATATATATATATATATATATATATATATATATATATATATATATATATATATATATATATATATATATATATATATATATGTATATATATATATATATATATATGTATATATATATATATATATATATATATATATATATATATAGTTGTTAATGTGATGTTGTTTAGCTCATTGAGACTTTGCGAGGCAGGAAGTGACTGCTGGCATGGTGTGGACGCACCAGATCGCCTCTCCTGAGATGTCCTTTTTGGGACAGGGCGAGGTATAGGCCTGGATGAGCTGCAGATGAGTATGTTGTGTAGTGGTTCTCCTGTAGGTGCTCCTTAAATAGACAGTCTGATGAAAAGTGTGTCTGTGGATGAGAACATTTTTCACTTGTTGAGTTGTTACATTTTAAGGAACAATTCACAGGCCTGTAGAATTCAATATCATGAATCAAAACTGATGACTATATGACAGTGTGATAGCAGTACTGTAATACGTTAAGACCATGATATCACTTCACTGAACTTCAACAGGATTATGCAATTACACCCATTTTCTTCCTAATTTGTTTTTAGGTCAATTATCACCCATCAGTCAGTTCACCTCTAGCAGAGACATATACCAAATAAAAGGGTCAAGTCTAACAGATGCTTCCATAATCGTTACTCATCCAGGTATCATCATACAGTATTAAGATTTGAGGGATGTAACTGGTTCCTTTGTGTAAATT
Source organism: Hemibagrus wyckioides (assembly GCF_019097595.1). Lineage (NCBI taxonomy): Eukaryota > Metazoa > Chordata > Actinopteri > Siluriformes > Bagridae > Hemibagrus > Hemibagrus wyckioides. The sequence continues at coordinate 9,692,469 of NC_080715.1, read as the reverse complement.
CAGTTATTATTTTGTCTTATAGACTGTATTTAAACATTGTTTAAGTGAAATAGCTTATTCAAGGCAGAACTAAATAAAAAAACTGCAATTTATAAGATTCCTTAAAGAGGGATGTAAACTTTTTACCTAAACTATAAGCATACATATACCCAAGATTGGCTAGTGTGACAGAGACTGACAGGACAGAGAGAGTGTGCCACCCTTCTCACCCAGAGATTATGGACAATTTTGAGAGCATGGAATTATCCTTGCTACTGATGACTGTGGAATCATCAGGACTTGATTTTTTTGAACACGTTGATACATGTTGTGTAACGGAAAGCATTTTTATAGCCTTCAGTCAATAGTTTGTGTGGTGGTGTAAGAATGCGGAAAAACAGCTCACCATTCCTTGAGCAAATCCTTCTTTATTCATACATAAATACAGTCTGCTCTTCACACCACGAATGCCCACTACTCCAGGCTTCACTGCAAACACCTTTAACCAACCTGAGACAAAAGAACAAGGAGAAAGACAAGAAAAGTTAAGTTCAGCACCAATCTCCAAAACATAATCTCCACCATTATTTTTGGCATTTGTTCAAACAAGTCTTTGAATTATTACCAAGTATTCTAACCCCTTTAACCTACTAAATTCCACACTTAAGATGTGTAAAACGTACTGTGCTTGGTTGGTATATGCACACCCCTTACAGTCCCACTGGGTTGGATCTGTAGATGATAACCAATTCCAACACGGCAATACAGAAGCTGATACGTGTTGACCTTTCCTACTGAATAAGCATCTGTTGAAAGATGTTAAAGATTAATATCTTCATAATGTTCCAAAGAGTGTGTCTTACAATTGTAAGATGACTTATAATCTCCATATAATTATTAACCCATATACTGTATACAATTGCATCCAATTATCCACAGTTTTAGTGGTGTGTGTGTGTGTTTGTGTTTGTGTTTGTGTGTGTGTGTGTGTGCTATGATCAGTTGTAAGTTTTTCAAATATGTATTTCCATTATATTAGTCCTCCTTATTATTTATAAAGCATTGGATTAATATTAATACAAGTATTATTTTTTATGCCTGGCTATTGATTATGTTTGTTTTCATGTTTAATGATTATTTATATCTATTTAATCTTTAATTTATAGCTTCATAGCATTACAGCTACTATGTTGTCTCTGAAATTGAGTCTCATTAGGTTTCTCCACTTGACAGCTAAACCAATGGATAATATTGATGTTACTGGAAACATTGATGAAGACTGGAGTTCATACCTACTGGCTCTATCAATGATTAGCTGCATGATCATTGTTTAGTTCTTTGAAGACATTATTTGTTTATCACTGTAGGCAAATAAAAAGCTATACAGAGACACACATACACACATTTAATATCAGACACATTCCTGTTATCTGTGTATGGTTTGGGGAATACGTCATGCCCATGTCCTTGCGTCTCTGATGATTATGCTAAATAAATATCACACAGAGAAGCTTTGTTTCTGTGCTCTTTCTTTATCACATTCTTTCAGCATCTGTTCTGTGTGTTGCAAAGGAACACTAAAAAATGTCTAAAGCTGTAGACTCCTATTGTTGGTACTCTCCCAGCACACAACCAAAGCTGAAAGAGTGTCACAACCAAAGAATCACAACCAAAGCTGAGAACCTAAACTCTTCTTTTAACTTGTAAGAGATAAAACTATGTAATTCTATATGTTGTGGAGTTAATTAAAGATGTAAATTAGTTGTGTTGTTTCTCTGTAGTGCTATATATTGACACTGTTTGAAATATATATTAATATTCAACATTATATCCAACATTACTATAATAGATCACAACATATGATATAATTATATCCAGTTCTATTGGACAATATATCCTTGTTATCTTTCATTAATTCTCATTCTGCCACAATTGAGTGTGTAAATGTCCAGTGCATTACTTTAATATAGCCAATGTGAATATTATTGTTGTTTGATGTTCCTGTAGAAATAGCACACAAGGGTTGATATAGTGTTTGTTATGGTTAACTTAATACTTTTTAGTCTGCTTAATAACATTCATTAATTTCACGTGATAACTAATTCAAAGTAAAAGTAACATTTTTAAAAAAAAATCTGTGTTATTTTATCACAGTGTAAATATTTGCAACATGTGAACTATGCCTTCCAATGTGCCAAGGAAAAGATCACCAGAGTTGCATAAGCAGACATGCAATTTTGATCAAATTTTCTTAGACCACCCTCACTATAATACTGATGAGTATTGTGGACTGTGCCCTAGTTTTGACTTTGCTAATACTCATTATGTGTAAAAAAGAAAAAGAAAAAAAAGACAATAAGCATTTTGCAAAAGTTCTCATTTTAGACCAAACCAATCCTACCTTTCTGCCTCGTCTGCGATTCTTTGATTGACAGCAGCCACATGTGTCTGATTTGGCTTGCCTGATCTCGGCCTGTGTCCATCTTTGACCTCTCAGACCTCACACACACACTGAGAAGCACTGCCACACACACAAGTGTCCAGCGTAAATCCATGACAGCAGCATCAATTCCACATAAACCCACAGAACCTCCAGGTGAGCCACGGTGCCATGCTGCTTTACAAATGCACAGAACTTCTTTAAGTTGCTTGACACACTACTGAGCCTTACTGTATAATTGGTCCTCTACTTAGTATAAACAGGGTCACTATGCCATCCTCTCTCTCTCTCTCTCTCTCTCTCTCTCTCCCCCTCTCTCTCTTTATATCCTTTATCTTGCCTTATATTCTCTCACTATGATCTCTGATTCCTCCATGACACTCGTACTCGTGAGAACATTCAGAGCAGATGCACAGTACAAGTGTGCCCAGAGAGATAGACGGTTTACGTCTCTGACAGTCCTAAACCCATTGTCAATGTTATCTCTATCTCTGTATCTCTGTACCAGTAGCTTTTCTTACAAACAAACCATGATGTGATAACTGGACAGAGCTGCACTGACTCACAGGTAGGTCTGACGTAAACAACAGTAGACTTTTATATATATATTAAAATAATAATAATAATAATAATAATAATAATAATAATAATAAATAATAATATTGAGTTTGCATATGAACAGTGGCTGACTTCTAGACATGTGGAAATTGTGCTCACAAAATGTGTAAATCATATTTGCTCAAATATCATGACAGAGGCTTTTGTTTTGATTCTCAAAAAATAGATGCTGGAAACCATGTGGAAAGAAATAATGTTATGCATTGTATGTTACATGTATCTTTACTTATTTTAAAACATGAAAAATATAAAAAATATGAGAGTGGTTTTGAACAGTATTTTTAATGTATTATTTCCCTGAGAAATTGAATTTGATAATAAGAATAAAAATAAGAATGATAAGTATAGTCAGGGTCCTGGTGAATCTGGAGTCACTAGGAACATGGGAACACTACGTGTATGGCAGGAGAATTCGCCCTGAGAATTCACACAGACATGCATACTTGGGGCAATTTAGCATAGCTAATCTGGCTACCTTTAGGTTTTCTTTGACAGAGGGAGGAAACCCATTATCAGAACCTAGAGAACACTAATAAGGACACGGGAGTAACACAAGAAACGTCACACAGACAGTAACCCAAAAGTTGAATAATAATGCTACCTGATGTGCCATCATGCTCCACAAATAAATTACAAATTAATCATATACTATAGAGTTTGACAAGGACCAAATTGTGATGTCTAGACCACTGGATCAGAGCATTTCCAAAACTGCAGCTTTTGTGGGGTGTTCCCGGTCTGCAGAGGTCGGTATCTATCAAAAGCGGTCCAAGGAAGGAAGCAATATGATGGCTGTGGCATCTTTCAGCATGATAAAGCGCCGTGCCACAAAGCAGAAATGGTTCAGGAATGGTTTGATGAGCACAACAACGAGTTTGAGGTGTTGACTTGGCCTCCAAATTCCCCAGATCTCAATCCAAGCACTCATCTCAATTGAGCATCTGTGGGATGAGCTGGACAGACAAATCCGATCCACAGAGGTCCCACCTCACAACTTACAGGACTTAAAGGATCTGCTGCTAACATCTTGGTGCCATATCCCACAGCACACCTTCAGGGATCTAGTGGAGTCCATGCCTCAACAGAGGACCAACACAATATTAGACAGGTTGTCATAATGTCATGGCTGTGTGTGTGTGTGGATTTCATTTCAGAACCCGCCATATGATCACCATGATTAGGGATAAGTAGAGGATATCTTTGTTATTATGAACATGGAAATATATAAAAACAAAACTAATATTTTTGTTGCCTGTCCTCACGAAGGCACACGATGTTTGGAGTATGATGAGGGAAAGTGATAATGTCTCCTGTTACAGGGTAAGAGGCAGCAGGGGTTGAGTGGTTGCTATTACAGTGGAAAGATAATCTTAAAAGATTCAAGGAGTGGAATTGCTTCAAGGATGCTGGATCTGGTTTGAACTTTACTTAAACAGTGTTATGTATTTGACAAAACCAGTTTATAAATCACACATTTAAGGCCCATCATTTTTGTGCAAATCGTGGCCACACAGATCAATACAGACCGAGTCTTGTTTACACTTTAACAGAAAGTTTTATAGAGCAGTATTTTCTGTTATCTGATTGGTTTAGAAGTCGATTCCTTATTCGACTCCCCTATAACTCTAGCTAAAATGCTTGGACAATAGTGCTGCCAAAATTCACTCACAGGTTTACCCTCTATATTGATGTGGTTTAAAATTTACAGGGACTTTACAACTTACACCGAGAGCTGATAATTTACACCGTTTTCACCGAAACGAAAACGAATTGAATCGAATCAGTTTAGTATTCTGAATGAACTGACTCTTTTCTGGAATCGACTCACAGACAAGAGGTGAAACGGTCACACGTTGGTTGCTAAACTACGGTAAGTTCCGACTTCCTTTTTTGTTTGGACAATTATGATTGGACGATAGACTGATCGGCTGTATGGATGTCCCGCCCCTTCATGGCAATTGGCTGAAGGAGCCGGCGTAGCAGCAAATCCAGCAAGTGTGTGGAAGTGCCGAATAAAAGCGGACTAAGAGCCCACGTTAAGAGTGTTGTGTTTGGGGACTTGAATTTCGTAGAGAAAGGGTTTTCAGAGTTTTCACCACGCTTTAAAATTCCTTTCTGGCTTCTTCTTGCTCAGCGTGACTGATCAATGCTTATCCGTCTTCAACATGGACTGTCGAGTGCTGTCAATTCAGAGTCACGTGGTTAGGGGATACGTAGGAAACAAGTCAGCCACTTTTCCTTTGCAGGTGAGACTATTTCTGCGAGCCAACACCACGTATGTGCGTGTGTATATATATATATATATATATATATATTGTGTGTGTGTGTGTATGTATGTATGTATGTATGTATGTATGTATGTATGTATATGTATGTGTATGTGTGTGTGTCTTAAAATGAATGGAGCAGTGAGAATCGTGTGTGTGTGTGTGTGTGTTTTTCTTTCTCTATGCAGGTACTTGGCTTTGAAGTGGACTCTATAAACTCAGTACAGTTCTCCAATCACACAGGTAAGTCTGTAAATCAGCCTGCTCATCAGTCTAATGAGTAAATAATACACTCTTACACACACTCACAGTACTTTTACAATGTTTATGGACTGTTATGAATAAATGTATATAGACTTCAGGTTAGACCGATGATTGATTTACTGAGATTTTATGATAAGACTGCAAGATAAGTAAGGTTTTATTGCATACATTTGATTATGGTGAAGAAATATTTTTTCTTGACCTAATTTATTAAATGTGGACAGTAATAACAGAACATTATTTATTATTATTATTATTATTTATTATTTGAGGAAATTATTTGTATTTGATTGCTCATATCTATTATATACAAACAGAAAACACAGAAGAGATAGAAAATCTGTGTTTTCTGAAACACTTGCAGTTTTCACTTGGACTTTATCCAAACTACAACAGTGGCCCAGTGTTGGCTAGTGAGTTGTTACTGTTTAACAATGGAGATGAGAGCTCCTGGGGGAAAAAGCTGACTTACAAAATGTATCTGAAGTCATTTTTACATGCTTTCAGGTCAAAGATCAATCTGTTTTAAGCTGAAACCTAGTATACAAGTGGAATATTAACATGCGTGTATATTGTATGTCTTTCTTTTTTTGTCATCCACGTATAATATTGTGAGGCTCACTGTAGTCTGCAAAAAATAGCTCTACACTTGTTCATGACAATTAAAAAGGGATGTATGGGCTCCACTGTTCTGCTACACTTTTCTGCTAGTGGTCGAATGGCCTTGCCAGCTCCCTGCTCTGTGGCCCCTAGAACACAGCAGGGGTCTGTTTTTTTTTTTTTTTTTTAACATCTCTTGCGTTTCTCTCATCAATAGCATGTTCTCATTTACTCTCACTCCTCTCACTCCTCCCTGTTTTCTTTCTCTCTTATTTCTGTGTTCCTGCATTCTGGGCCTTATGCCAGGGACACTGAGTACTTGGTATGTTTCTTTTGTTTTAATGGCGGAACTTAGCACCCCACTGTTTTAACCCAATTTAAGCATCGCTTCCTGATCTTTTATGTTTTACCATGCCAAAAAGGACTACATACGTAAAGTGTCTGAAGTTTCATTTAACATTCATGCAACACTTTGAGGGTGATCAATCAGATGATCCTGGTGAGTTAGAGGGCAGGGCCAGGTAAAACTGGGGGAAAAAGGGGTGTGGCCAGAAACAGAAACTTTTTTATTGTCATTACTCTTTATAGCTTGTGTATATATCAGAATAAAATGTTTCAGAAAGAAATACAGAATAAATTTACAGAACAGTACAATACATACATTAGACAATAAATGCACTGGACAATAGCTACCCAGACTATGGGCTGTTATCTGTAAACTACTGGGTAGTGTAACAGCAGTAAGTCTGGCAGCAATGTTGGCAGCAAAAATGACTCCCATAATCAAAATTGTCTGATGTGGCTTTGTAAAGCGTGTGCAGTGGTACTGAGTGTCTGAGTGAAGAAACTTCAGATTTGTGAAAAATGCTGGTTGTGGCATGGATGCTCCTGTAGCTTCTCCCAGCTAACAAGAGGTTGAAGAGTCCAGGAGAGGGAGGAGAATGGTTGACTGAAACGCTGGTGGCTTTGTGAGCTTTGTGGTTGTTGTACAAGGTGTCTGTGATGGGGAGAGAGATCTTGATACATTTTAGCTGTTCTCATACTTTGTTGTAGGGCCTTGCAGTCAGACACCATGCAGTTCCTGTATTACATGTTGCGACGGCTGCTCAAGATGCTCTTTATTGTCCCTCTGTAAAAGGTGGTGAGGATGGGCGTGGGTGGATGGGTGGGTTTGGGGGGAGGCTCTCTGTTTAGCCTCTGAAGGTAGTGGAGGCACTGCTGGAAAGAAACAAAGAAACGTGAAGTTTCTGGTTCTGCGTAGTTCGCTTGATGTGCAATGGAAGATGGTCTACTCTGGTCCTCCTGAAGTCAACAGTCAACTCTTTAGTCTGATCGCGAGATTATTGTCAATACACCATGTGCTGTTTTTTTGTCATCACTATATGCTGACATATCCTCATTGATGCTGAAGAGACTCACAACCATAGTGTCCTCAGCAAACTTCACGAAGTGATTTAAAGTGTATTTTATGGCACAGACATGCCATTTGAACAGCAGTGGATTGAGCATGTAGCCATGGGGCGCATGGGTGTTCAGTGTAATGGTGCTGGAGGGGGTGTTGCTGATCCTGACTGACTGGGGTCTCTTGGTCAAATAGTCCAGGATCTAGTTACAGAGGGAGGTGTTCAGACACAGCAGGCTCAGCTTTGTTATTGGTTTCTGTGGGTTAATTGTGTTGAATGCTGAAATGAAGTCTATGAAAAGCATGCTTACATAATTGTCCTTTTTGTCCAGAGAAAGGTGGATGGTAGCAGATATGGTGTCCTCTGTTGAGCCTCTGTTGGGACAGGAGCCATACTGAAAGGAGTCCAGTGTGGCAGGAAAACTGCCGTTCATAGTCTTGGGGTGCAGTTGGCATTCTAGTTCATCCCAAAGCTGTTCAGTGGGGTTGAGGTCAGGGCTCTTTGCAGGACACCTGATCAGTATTACTGATAGTTGCAGAAATATTTCAGTATGCTGGCGATGAACTAGGTATTAAAAGTTGTTTTCTTCTGCAAATCACCATCCAGAACTCTAAATCACACACAAGTTATAAACTGGCCCATTAGAGTTTTTTTCTTGGAGTTATGTGTGGTCTGCACAAATCCTTCGGTACTAAGTGTTGGTTCACTCAGTTCAGCATTAGGCAGAGAATAAATGTTGGAAAATGACTTTAACTTAAGTGAAATTCGGAAGGCAACATGAGAGAAATGGTTGAGTCTTTGTCCAAAGAAACTTAGTTTCTCTTAGTTAATGAAATTATTTCTTGTATTTTCTTGTGTATCTGTGCAGAGTATGTGTTTATGTAATTGGTGGTAATTGGAAAGTCATTTTTTGTCGCAGCTGTTGCACATCTGTCAAGGTTACATTCAGACACATACTGCATCACTGTACCATCTGTGTATGATTTTCTTTGTGTCTGGTCTTGTTAAAAACACACAACTCTATTAATGTGTTCGACATTGTGTTGAAAGAAACACTAGGTGGGCCAGTGCAATGTGTTAAATTAAGGAGAGTTTAGTGTTAATCTGAGTTCTCATTCCTTTAAGAATGGACTGGGCTTTTATTGCATGCAGAGGATTAATTCCAGGGAACATTTGATGTTGAGCTCGGCTCATACTAGTTGTTCATACAATCACTGGACTCTCTTGCCTTTTTCGAGTCACACAGTAGCTTGTTCATTATCTAAGAATTAAGAGTTAAGCAAAAGGTATAAACAGCAGTTCTTTCTGCTGATTTTTTTACAAGCAAGTAAATTACGGCATAAAAAGTACATTTTTGTTTAACAAATTCACTTCTCCTTCACTCAAATGTGTGAAATGATGCATACCAAAGAACCAGAAGGATTCTGCTTTATCAGAATAGTTTAGAAAATTATTTTTATTGATTAAAAAATAGTAAAAACTGCATTTAAAAAAAATAGGCTGCCAGTCCACTTTATATTTTCTGAACCCATATTCAAATATGTTTTATTTCCCATCTATGGGGCACTAAATCTGTAGGTGGGAATAAAGTAGTTGTGAAAACAGAACATGGAGTCAGATCTAGATGCTATCTAATACAGACTGCTATTGGGTATGAGGAACTTGGTGCTGACCGTCTTTTGTTTTGTCTTCTAGGTTACAAGCACTGGAAAGGACAGGTGCTGACTGCTGATGAGCTACATGTCCTGTACGAAGGAATTAAACTCAACAAAGTCAACCATTATGACTATGTGCTTACAGGTGCATGAATTCACTGACACCTTATCATTCATCTTGTTGAAATACGGAAATAAACCTTGGTGTAGATTTAAAAAAACAACAACACAAAAACGTCCCCTTGTGGACAAAAAAGTTGAGTTTAGCATTTTTTATTAAAATCAGTAGATTATTGTTGGAAACAACACTTATCATTCAGTTATCACAGTTCATGTCTCTTTAAAAAGCTCTTCTTATGATTAGGTTACTCCAGGGATGTGTCTTTCCTGGAAATGGTGGTGGACATCGTTCAGGAGCTGAAGAATGCTAACCCCAAGCTTGTGTATGGTGAGACAATGCATATCAAGATTTTTATTTATTTCTTCTTTGGTATTTTACACCACCAGACCGTTTGTTTGTGGTTGGTCTTGTATTACATGTATTCATATATTTCATTTGTATTAAAAAAAGCCTTTTCATTACAGTGCACTCTAGCGTCATCTAGTGGTCAAATTGATGAAGTAAACAGACTAAACTGCTGTACACTCCAGTCCTTTGAAAAGCATGGATGGTGAATCTTAAATGAATGAATCATAAAGGATGATTTTTTTTAAACAATTTGTAACCAAATTTTAAGACTTATGTTTTATCAAGTAAAACATTTCTCTTTTAGCACATCTTTAAAATACCTGACTTCTGTTTATTGTAAATTGACACACACACACAAACTTAATTTACATTTAGTTTTAACCCAGCTCTGATCCATCTTTACCTTACAGGCAAGTCTCATGTGACCTGACCTGACCTGTAAAACCTTTGAGGGTTTGATTGTGCTTGTTAATTTTGGCAGATGTTTCTTGTACATTTGTCTTGTCTTGACTTACTTCCAGCCTGAAACTTTGTTTTGCCATGCATCGTATTTATATCTTGCTGTGTGTTAGAGCTTCAAGGGAATTAGTAGTGAGCTTCTGATGAAGATTTTTTTGTAGTTATAGAACCCAAAGAGGAACAATAATGTTCTGTGGTTTGGGGAAAAACTCATCAACCAATACGTTAAACCATTTAAAATCTTTATCATTAGTTAAACTAAACACACAACAAGCCATCATGTTGTGAAATAAAGTTTCAGACATCCTTGGTTAAGTTTAACAGAACAGATTTTTTCGTTGTTGTCTATATTATCGAAGATGAGCACACTAATATTTGTCCACTGCACAAGCTACAGAGAGATGAGTGAGTTAATATTAAAACATATTTCTGTTGTTTTCAGTATGTGATCCAGTCATGGGAGATAATGGATCAATGGTGAGTAGCCTAAGGAGCCATTTCAGTCATTTTGTTCCATCACTTTTTTCCAATTTGATTAATTGAATTGATTAATCTAAATTAGGGGAGGCATAGTGGCTTGGTGGTTAGCATGCCTCATACTTGCAGGGTTGGGGGTTGGAATCCATCTCTGTTGTGTGGAGTTTGCAAGTTCTCTTGGTGGTTTCCTTCAGGTACTCCAATTCCCTCCCCAAGTACACAGACATGCCTTATAGGTTGATTGCCACCTCTAAATTGTCCCTAGTGTGTGTGTGTGTGTGATTGTGTCCTGTGAGAGATCCTGTCCTGGGTGTACCCTGCCTTGTGCCCTGAGTCTCCAGTTTTTATTGTAGAGTGTAATGTAAGCTCTGGAAATGTTATATATGTAAATAAAAAATTAATTTATCTTAGGTAAACACTTTATCTTTGTCAAAATCCTGGTGGATCTGAAGCCTTTCCCGGGAATCCATGATGTAATGATCCACCCTGGAAAGGACACCACACAGAATCTAACACAAACTACATCACCACCATTAAAGCATACAGTATACACATGATGTCATGATTGTTGCCGTGTAAACGCACCATGTTGTGTATATAGTCAAATCTGTTATGTGCTGTATCAGATAATCCAACTGGGCAATAAAAAGATGATATCACTTTAAAGTAACCCTTACACTACCATTCAGGAGTTTGGGATCACTTGGAAATTTCCTTGTTTTTCAGAGAAAACCCACTTTTATCCATTTCAAAAGCATAAAATAAATCGGATGATTTTAAAGAAACACCCAGAGGCCCATTGTTACACAGAGGCCCATTATCAGCAACCATCAGTCCTCTGTTTCAATCTCATGTTATCTATCAGTAATCTCACCAAGTTAATCATTTTATAAGGCTTATTGATTACTTTTGCAATTGTGCTAGCACAGCTGAAAACCTTTGTACTGATCAAGTGAGCAATAAAAATGGCCTTCTTTAGGTTAGTTTAGTATCTGGAGCATCAGGAGTTGTGGGTTTGTTTACAGGCTCAAAATGACCAGAAAGAATGAACTTTCTTTTTCTTTTCATGGAAAGAACTTGCTGTGAACTACTCCCTTGATAGAACAATGCAAACTGGTTCTAACCAGAACAGAAAAAGGAGTGAGAGACCCTGGTGCACAACTAGAAAATAAGGAAATTTCCAAGTGATGCCAAACTTTTGAACGGCGTGATTGAAGACTCCTTTGGCAAATTCCTCTGCTATCCTTTTCCCGTATTCTCAGAAAGAGGTGCTGAGATATGAAGAATCAAGCACTGTTAAAATATGAGAATAAAGTTATCATCCTTGTTTCGTGTCCTGTTTGTAGTACGTTCCAGAAGCCCTGCTGCCGATCTACAGGGAAAAGGTGGTGCCTGTGTCAGACATCATAACGCCTAACCACTTTGAGGCAGAGTGAGTGATTAACTAATTTCCATCTCAGGAGCTTTTATGTCAGGCCTACAGTGTGCAATATACAGTTTGCAGAAAATCACCATTGTATATCACTTCCTCTTAAACATCAATTGAGACTTTTTATATGCTTATACTGTACATAAATAGGCCATCTGTCATTGGGAGTGTGTATACTTTACTTCACGAGTCTTCTCTTGGTCAAAAATTCCGAAAAACACATTCCTAAACCTTGTGTTAAGCCTACCCAGAAGAGTTGAAACTGTTACAGCTGCAAAGGGCAGGCAAACCCCATATTAAATTCATGTGCATGTAATGGCAGATGTCCCAGTTTTGGCCTGGCTCACATTCTCCACTCTAATTCATCCCAAAGGTTCTTTGTCGGGTTGAAGTCAGGACTCCACACCTCCACAAGTTCCTCCACACCAAACTCACTAATCCATGTCCACAAAGCTGGGAGCATAAAATTGTCCAAATGTCTTGGTATGCTGAAGCATTAAGAGTTCCTTTCACTGGAACTAAGGGGCCAAGCCAACCCCTGAAAAACAACACCTGAATTCAATGATTTGGAGGGGTGTCCCAAAACTTTTGGCAATATAGTGTATCTATGCATATATGTGTACTGCATGGTCGTGTGCTTTTCAAATGCGTCCTGTGGCCTCATTTATAAAACTCTGCATGGATTCCAGAGTGAAAGTATGTATACGCACAAAACCCAGAGGATGGCCTGAGCACAAAAACATTACTTTTTGCATACAGTTGTATGTGGGTCATGTCTGCTTTAGAAATTGCATTGCTCTTGACAGTGTGAATACATTTAATGTCATAAACAGTGATAATACTTAGAAATAATAATGTTGTGCTTTAATGCTTCTCACCTTCAAGCAGCCAGTATTATGGAGCTACATAATTTGAATTTGAATATGAAATATAAAATGTGAGAGTGGTGATTTAGCTGTAATTCGCTACATATCCTCAGGGTTTCAGAAATGCTGTGTTCAGTCAAAGCTTTAATAGTCTCACCGTTGGTTGAACGTCTGATGCGATGCATACGACACACAAAATCAGAGACGTCTGGAGTGTCAAAGTTGTCTTCTTATTATTCTGATGAATTTTACAGGATTTCCAGGAGACAGGTGTATCACGTTTTTTATGGTCCATCTGGAAACACTTGTCACGCTATACTTTCCTCACGGAAGAAGGAAACCTTATAAGGATCAGCTAAACACTGTATTTGCCAAATAATATGAAGTTCACAGTTTAGACTTAATTACTTGCCTGACTTTCTTAAATGAACAATCTATGGTTGCTCTCCAGTCTGTTATTGTTTTTGAACATAGACGTTACATTTTCACAATCTGTGATTGGTTGCTTTAGTTCTTTAGTAAACATTTGCCCAGGTTTATGCTTGGGAAGGTTTAGTGCATAAGATCCATTTATAAATGACCCCCCTGGACTCCCCAGTCAATACAGATGATTTTTGCACACTTGATAACGATAAGAAGATGAACCTCTGGTGTAATAATCCAGTACTTCTAGTAACTTTACATTTTTTTATATTTTTGTAGTACAATTATTCCAGTGTGAATTGGGCACAGCCAGGAAAACATGACACAGTTACAGATGCATCTTCTTATGACCATAAATAGTTTATTTACTAGATTTTTCTTTTGTTTCTAAAAGGCTCCTTACTGGAAGAAAAATCAGTACAGAAAAAGATGCAGTGGAGGTGAGTCTTCATAATGTTCTATGCTGTATGATATTTCAGAGCAACTCTGCTTTTAAAGGCTGGGCTCCATTCTGAGATGGTGTCAAGGTTTCTTCTTCATGTTGGTTCAGGGAGTTTACTGAAAGTGCTAAACAGATTAAATGATTTTTTTTAACCATTTGAAACATATACTTTGGCCATAAAACCAGTAGTTAATAGGGAACAGCAGAGACCTCCCTAATTTCGTTTTAATTATAGTTATAGACTATATATATATATTATAGATAATATTAAATATAGTTATATATATATATATATATATATATATATATATATATATATATATATATATATATATATATATATATATATATATATATATATATATATATATATATATATAATTACAATTATAGACTCAGTTCTTATTTTAGGTGTTTAGTCATTTGCTTTTTTTTTTAATATATAAAAGTGCTTCATACAGCACTTTGCTTTATGGACAATGTTTGTCAAATAGCATGTGTAGCAACAGAGAAGCTTTACAGAACAGTTTCTACATACAGAAAACTGGATGTAGATTTAGATTCCTAACAATCAAGCCAGAGGAAACAATGCAGGTGGGGGTGGGATCTCTTTAATGGCAAAATGAACAAAACTTTGAGAGGAACTGGACTGGAAAGGGAATCCAACCTCAACTGGGTGGATTCTGGTATTATAAATTACTATAAATTATTACTCGTCCATAACTGTAACCTATATCGGACCACCAGTATTAAATGTGTTGAAAGGCTATTCAGTATAATCATATTGTGAAAAAGAGGCTTCTCAAAAGCATAATGAAGTGTTTTTGATTATATCATCAATTTCCCCTTTAAAATCCCCAGTGACACTTGCAGTCTTACAGAGATGCAAGGTTTATTAGTTTCTGGCACTCATCAGGTCTTAATTAAGCCTTTGGGTTGGATCAGGTGTACTGGGAGTAGCACTAACAGGAGGGTGGATCCTGAACCTGGAATTAAGAAATGTCAGGCTATAATCTTCTTAAGGCAATAATGACCACAACAGGTTTGTTGTATAACTGTATGTCATTCTCTTGCAGGCAATGGATCTGCTGCATGCTATGGGTCCTGACACTGTGGTCATTACCAGCTCAGACCTGCTCTCTCCTCTGGGGGATCAGTATTTAGTGGCCCTAGGGAGCCAGAACACAGGTGAACCCCACAATTCCTGCATCTGCTATAACTTGCATTCAAGATAATCAATGACTACATCCTATGCTAATTAATCTGTCTCAGTTTAAAACAATTTTAATGGAGAGTGGAAAACATTTTGAAGTAAGAACACAAATAAAATAAATTCAAACCCACAAGATGTTGCTTTTGTGAAAGAACATTTAAGGCTTCAACCGTATTTCTAATAAATCCAGTGGGCGTGGTGGTGTAACGTGCACAAAACTAAAGTACTAGTTAAATTATGTTCTGATAATGCTAGTGCTCATGTTTTATCATTGTTATTTTCTCCCTATCTTTAATAATGCTCTAAGAATATTTATAATGACTGTTTGTCTGGAAAACATGGATCACAGATGGAGCGTGTACTGACGTAAATGTATTTATGGTCTCCACTAAGGTTTTGTTTGTATTTCCACGTTGCCAATGGCTTTGATGTGTTTGCACATTGCAGTGACAGCAGATGGCAGTAAAGAGAAGCAAAGGATCCGAATGGACATTCCCAAAGTAGATGCTGTGTTTGTGGGCACTGGGGATCTGTTTGCTGCTTTGCTGCTGGCGTGGACACACCACCACCCTAATGACCTCAAAGTATAATGCATGTTCTTATTATTATTTTATCTGATGAATTATAGTCAAGTGAGATGATGCTTCTCAGTTCTTTAATTATGCTTCATTAGTAATTCTGTCTTGCAATCTGAGTAGAGTTTACCCAAACCAAAATCCCCCAAGATGTCTTTGATGATGCCATGCTTTTTATAATGCCTGGTAATGGTAATAGAATTAATATCACAGGGTATAAGAATAATGTGGGTAAAACCAATGACACAGAAACTAACACACTCGAACCCAGAGTTTGCATGTGAAAAATAAGTGTGTAATGCTCTTCTGTGCTCATTTCCCATAATCTCCGATGATGTTAGTCCCTGCAGCAGTTTTGTCAGTAAATAAGGCTTTAGTCTAATAACTTGTAGTTTCTTCTGTAAATACATTATGAAAAATGGATGACTTGTGTTTCATATACAGTATCTCACAAAAGTGAGTACACCCCTCCTAATTTCAGCAAACATTTTAGTACATCTCAAAGGACAATACTATAGAAACAGTATAGATTTACTGTCCTCTGAAAATAACTCAACATACAGCCATTATTGTCAAAATAGGTGGCAACAAAAGTGATAGCAGCTGTACATCGTTTAACCACGCAAAGTCACATGTCCTATTCATAGGACCATACAAATTTGTGTATCTTATATTAGAGCATTTAAAATTTGGTGCTTTGAGTACAATTCACTCATGCTGACCACTGGATAATCAATATGGCACCTTATGGCAAGGAACTCTCAGAGGACTTGAGAATTAGAATTGTTACTCTCCACAAAGATGGGTTAGGCTACAAGAAGATGAGCTACAGTACAGTGGCCAGGGTCATACAGAGATTTTCCAAGACTCGACTCGGAACAGGCCTTGCAAGGGTCGATCAAAGAAGTTGAATCCTCGTGCTGTGCATCAGGTGCAGAAGCTGGCTTTAAAAAAACAGACACGTGTGCTGCCAGCATTGCTTTAGAGGTTGCAGAAGCACGAGGTCAGCTTCTCAGTGCTCAGACCATACGCTGCACACTGCAACAAGTTGGTTTGCATGGCCGTCATCCCAGAAGGAAGCCTCTTCTTGCTGAAGACAACCTGTCCAAGAGGATGAATTACTTGAACCATGTCCTGTGGTCTGATGAGACTAAGATAAACTTGTTTGGGTCCAGCATGTGTGGTGACATGCCCTGGTGAGGAGTACCAAGAAAATTTCTTTTGCATACAAAAAGTCTTTTGCATACAGTTAAGCATGGTGGTGGTAGCAGCATGGTCTGGGGCTGCATGAGTGCTGCTGGTACTGGGGCCTGTGGTTCACTTAGGGAAACATGGATTCCAGCATGTACTGTGACATTCTGAAGCAGAACATGATGCCCATCCTTCAAAAACTGGGCCAAACGGCAGTTTTCCAACATGATAACGACCTCAAACACACCACCAAGATGACAACTGCCTTGCTGAGGAAGCTGAAGGTGAAGGTGATGAAGTGGCCAAGTATTATCTCCATACCTGAACCCTATTGAGCACCTGTGGGGCATCCTCAAGCAGAAGGAGGAGAAGCGTCATGTGTCAAACATCCAGCAGGTCTGTGATATGATTATGGAGGAGTGGAAGAGGATCCCAGCAACATGTGCAGCTCTGGTGAATTCCATGCCCAGGAGGATTAAGGCCGTGCTAGATATCAATGGTGCTCACACAAAATGACACTTTGGACACAGTTTTGACATGTTCATGTAAATCTGTACTGCTATACAAGCTGCACATTGACTACTCTAAAATATATCCAAGTTTCATTTCTATAGTATTGTCCTTTGAGAAGATGTACTAAAATGTTTGCTGAAATTAGAGGGGTGTACTCACTTTTGTGAGATACTGTATATAGGTTTCTCTACAGAAGCATTCAGGTTTATCTATAGGCAACAGTGATAATGGAAAGGGCATCAGCAGAAACAGACGTGGTACTTAAGCATTTACTGATGTTTGACGAGTTTATGGAGTGTCTAGGCTCAGCGCAAAATTATGAGAACAGAACAAAGCATTTCCAGGTCATAAACGAAGACATCATGAGGTCAGCACAGAACATGTCAAGATCTATTCACAATTTATCAAATTCAAAGAATTCAGACAAATCGAGATGAAATCTAGGCACTTGACACAACTGACTTGTATGGAAAGTAACAGTTTTATTACAGCTTATTTGATACTTATTTGATACAGATACTTGCTTATTTGGTAGCAATTCTTTGTAGACAGGGAGAGCTCAGCCCTGTTAGTCTTTTTATACCAGTTGGCAATTTTAAAAAGACAAATAAAAAAAGTACTTAATTGTATAGTTTATTTGCCTCAGAATGTTTCAGCTCAGTTCGTGTAAAGATGTGCAACTGAGAGTAGTATTTTAAGTACAAGGTACAGGAAATGAAATGAAGAAACTATACCAGAGGAAATGGTATAGTGATGTGCCTACCACATAGGGGCAGGGGATGGGGTGGTGTTTCCTGTTTGCAGCTGCCTCACTGTGGATTTAATCTACACCCAGATGTCTGTTATCTTTACAAATAGAATAAAATTAAATGGAGTGAATTTGAGCTCAGCTCATTGACTCTCATTGTGCTGATATACTTTTTAAGTTATCATTTGCTAGAAAAGAAACTATGTAGATATTTCAAACTTCCTAAACTGTCATGTAAAAGTTTGAACATCCTGTATTACCATTTTCTTTGTTAAATGTAAAGTAATTGGTTCAAGTTAAAATACTCTATTACAGAATTACAGAAACCTACACTCCACATCCACTTTATTAGGAAAACCTTCACGTTCATGCAGTTCTCCAAGCCGTCGAGCAGCAGAATACATAAAAACAAGCAGATACCGGTTAGGGGCCTTAGATTTGCATAAACGTTGGAAAACCTTATAATGTGAAATTCCCAGGAAATCAGCAGTTTCTGAAATACTCAAATAAGCCCATCTGGCACCAAACACCATGATACAGTTAAAGGCACAGAGAGCACAACTTTCTTCTGTTCTGATGTTTAATAGGAACAGTAACTGAGCTCCTGACCTGTACCTCCATGATTTTTTGCATTGTGCCACTGCCACATGATTGGCTGATTAGATAACCGCATGAATAAGCAGGTTTACAGATGATCCTATTAAAATATGTATGAATGTATTTGTTACAGTTAGCACTATGTCTAGTGTCTGTTGCAAGATCAGTCTAGACTTTCAATAACATCTCCAGGGTGCAGTACTTCACTTAGGAATCTGTAAAGGATTTAAACAAGCAACATAGTAGACAGCAAAGAAACAAATAAATAAAGTGTTCAGAAACACTTTATTTGGGTCTCTATAGTAGTTATTACCTTTTGTGGTGTTTTAACAGACAGCCTGTGAGAAGACTGTTTCTGTGATGCAGCATGTCATTAAGAGGACTATCGCCTACGCCAAGGGTAAGACCAAAAAATCCCAGAATAACATACTCCCATAATACTGTAATCAAACTGCAGTGTGGTGTGACAGAAACATTATGTGTATTATGGGAGTGTACTGCTGCGAAGTCCTTGAATAAAACACTTTCATTTTCTCTTATCAGAGGCTGCAGGTCCTAACCGGAGGCCGAGCCCTGCACAGTTGGAGTTGAGGATGGTGCAGAGTAAAGCAGACATTGAGGATCCTACAATAACCGTTAATGCTATTGTGCTCTAGGGTTTCACTTCCAGCCTCCTCTGGGCTGTGGCTGACTCCTGACACACAACAGATAATTCACATTTCAGAAAACACAAACACATTATTGTGTAGAGTATGAAAGACACACATGTAAAATCACGGGTCATCCAAATACTAACTAAAGCCATGTTGGTGTTTGTGTTCGACTTCAGTACTGTATGAGAACGACACTGTGTTGTTTTTAATGTTCTAATAGAATAATGTGAGTGAAAGGAAGTGCTGATCAGGGATTGCTGTAACCAGTTGGTCAGTTGTATGCTGCTACAATGGAGGACTTTAATTTAAAGGCCACATTATTAGGATGCCACTACAATATATTCACAACAGTTTGTCAGTTACAACAGACTGTTAAGACCGTTAGACACCACATCCTTATCAGGAACATGGCATGACACCAATCCTTATTTACTTATATAATCCTTAAATACTTCTGTATTTCACCTTTACATTCATCATGAATAGTCTAATGTTTCACTTATAATGTTAGTCTAGTTTCTAGGGAAATATTACTTCAAGAGTTAATTTATCAAAATATTCAGTAGCAAAAGTGGCTTATGGAAATTATGTTTTGGGGGAAAAATTAACTGATTTTTAATGAGGACCAGCAGTCAGATGGCCAGTACTGTCTTACATGTAACATGTTAAGTATTGCACTTCTCTTGAGAAAGACTGGTCTTATGAAATTTGTTTCATGATTTACAAAATAGTTTTATACACAATCTGGTTTCTTGCCTTATTGTGGCAAATGTGTTAGTATGTTCACAAGTTAGTAATGTTCCATAATCAACTTTAGCATTTATTTTAACTTTTTAATGCTATTAACGAGGCTATTCATTTGATGATCACATACAGAGATTTGTAATGTACTCAATGTTGATGTACATCGGGACCTGAAAATGCTGCAATTTTTAAAAAGAAGGATTAAATGATCATTGGTCTTTGTACAAGTAACTGCTGAATTTATAATATAAATCAATCAATTAACTGTTAATTGTAATTAATTAAGAAAAAAATATTAATGATTATTTTTTCTTAGCAAAGACATTAACTGTCTGCCTTTCATTTGTGCTTATTTGCTGATCCACCAGATGACTGTAAAGAAAATAAAGATTTTAAATAAAGCTAATAAGGCACACAGAATTTGTGTTATTCCTGTGAGCTGCCACTGTATCACCTGATTCACATGAACAGTTTACTTATAAGGGTGAAGAAACAGTGTTGTACAAATGTAAAATAGAAAAATTGATAAACTGTAAAATGCAGCATTGAAATATGCATAAAATAATTTTGGTAGAATAAAGCTTGTAGTAATTCAGTGTCAAGTATCTATACGAAACAACATGAACCAACTCTTTTTTTTTTTCCCCTTTCCCCCCAGGACATCTGTCTGTGGTCTATCTAACAGGCTATATCTATACAAGCAACAAGCCCCTCTCTTAACCGTCACTTTCCATCATGCTACAGTTTGTCTTAGTTAAAAAAAAATTGCGTGCAGAAAATCCCTGCATATTCTTTTTGGGTATATTTTCCCCTATTTTCATGAACGGGGTCAATAATTCTTATTTTGAAAATAAATGATAGAAAATCATTTTCCTTTTCAATACATTAATCACATCAGCATATTTTGTCATCTAGTATTGGCCATAACATTTTATTTCCTTCATTTTATCAGCCTCCATATGGACATGCGAAGGTTAGTTCACATCGTAGCCAGCCAGGGGCCTCATGTACAATGACTTGCGTTGAATTAATACTACTTTACTAAAACGTTGCGTACGGACAAAGCTGAAAATGTGCGTACGCACAAAAAAAATCAGATGTATCAAACTCTGTGTACGGAGAATCCCACGCATTTTCTATTTGTACGTCCCAATTAACTTGAAAATGAGCGCACATGCACGAGTGCCAAACCCCACCCTGTCTCTGCCCTCAAATAAATTAATTAAAATATATAATGAGTCCACTTTGGCAAAATCAAACAGCAAGAAAATGGCAAAGGCAAGCAAGAAACGAAACTTTACGGAAAATGAATTGGAGGTGCTACTATCAGAGGTAGAAACGAGGAAAAAAATCTTATTTGGAACGTTGTACTCTGGAATTAACAACAAAAGAAAAAAAAATTGAGTGGGAGAGTTTGGCTGACGTGGTCAACACAGTGTCTGAAAATTGCACTGTACCCGAGCTTAAAAAGAAATGGTCTGACAAAGGTGGAAGTTAAGCGGAGAACTGCTGCGCACAGACAAAGTGTGGACAGAACAGGTGGTGAACTGGGGTCCCGTACTGGGGTCGATGAACTTACACCTTTTGAGCAAAGAGTTGCCTCTATTGTGGGCGACAGTTTACTCTCTGGAATAGTATCCGCTGCTGTGGGAGACTCGGATTTACTACATCAATGCCCCGAAGGTAACTAATTTCTCATTTATTTGCTTAACTTTGGTAAACATAGCTTACCAGTCTGCATTTAATTTTCAAATGCATGCAATGTAGCTGACCAATAGTAGACCAGAGATTATAAGCTACGTATCTATTGCATTTATGGAAATGCGTGAACCCATTAATAAGAAACAGACTGAAATCAGTTAGCATGTGCTTGTGTTTATTTATACTTAGATGGTGCAATAGCAGGAACGTCCACTGGCACGCATGCAGAGTCCGCGCCTCCTGAGCAGCCAGTGCCTATTGTGTCCGGTGTCTCCGGCATTTCCGCTGCGCGCCCCAGTGCTGAGGCCCGTTGGTCCGGCCGCGTCTTGACCCAAGCTGTTCTGGAGTCACAACAGCAAATCGTTATGGCCATCGGGGAAATTAATAGTCACCTGAAAAATATCACTGATGCACTCAGACATAAGCCACTCATCAAGGAATTGGTCAAAAAATGAACTTTGTCTCTGCTTACCAATTATATTACCGCAACCACACGTTGACGGGCCTGAATGGCTTGTTGGTTGGGCTGCACATACACTGGTTCTGGGTCGGGGTCATCTGGCGGTGCCACAGCCTCACCAAGTGGTATGCAGTGTCTGTGCGCGACATTGTGCAGCACACCACAGGCCAGCACGACACGGCACACCTTGTTAGGGCAGTATAGCAGCACCCCCCCGGTCCTATCAAGGCAGCGCCACCGACATTTCAGCTGCCCAATCGCCCGCTCTACAACTGACAACAACTGCGAGAATGGGCATCATTGTATCTGCGCTCTCGGTCAGTTTGTGGGTTGGTGAGGGGGGTTAACAGCCACGTCTTTAATGGATAACCGCGGTCTCCTAATAGGCAGTTGAATAATTAAACGCACAAAAAAAATAAACACAACACTTAAATAGCAACATCAACGCATCACTCACCAAGAAGCCATCCATCGCGCACCCTGCCAGCTTGGAGCCTCATCCCAACTATGCTGTTTGTAAGGATGTATGAATCATGCGTTGACCCAGGCCACCTTGCCACAATATTTGTTAGGCGCATTTGTGCATCACATATTATTTGCACATTTATTGAATGGAAATGTTTCCGATTCACGTATGCATATTCAGATGGCGCCTTTATAGCAGTGTGTGTGCAGTCGATTGCTCCGATTACATTAGGAAAACCGGCTATCGCTGCAAATTGCACTTTAATGTTTGGCTGGTCAACTGCATCATATGGGTACCTTATATACCTGGTAGACATGCGGAAGATCCCGTCCCATACAGCTGGCATTGCGCGGCTCAAAGACGACTGGCTTATTCCTGAGCGGTCTGCCAGTTCCCTTTGGAAAGAACCAGTTGCCAGGAAACCAAGTGTTGTCAGCACCTGTAAGGTAATGGGTAATGCGTGGCTCCTTGCTGACTGTCTCTACAAATTCGGACCCAACTCAGCACAGAGCTCCAAGACAATAGCCCTTGGAAATCTGAATCGGCTGATAAGCCTGTCATCATCGTGGTCCAGAAAAATTCGTTGTCTTCGGATTCGGCCATTGGCAATGTCCTCTAATAAGGCCAACGCTGCCATTGTCATAGACTAAGGGTTCTTTAAATTTGCACATGCTTTTATATGTTCTTACTTAATTGCATAATTGATTGAAACATATGATGTCAATTAGCCTATTTTATCAATTAAAAATTAATAGCAATGTTTGTCACAGGTGTTGGTGGACTTGTAGAATAATTTGTAGTCTAATGTTTGCAACTTCACTTTATTGCCTCTAAGAGGTGCCAACGGACAAAAAGCACGAAAAAGTTGGCGTGAAGGAACGCACATTTATTATACACACATTAATTTCTCTGTTAGTAAATCCGACCATGAGTGCGAAAGCTGGCGTACGCAAGGTTTTTGTGCGTACGCAGCGTTGATACATGAGGCCCCAGGTCCTAGAAAATCTCCTGCACCATTTAATTGTTACATCTGTTCTAACACACAGGAGGTTTAAACTGTGGGTAAAAACAGATACATGGCTGTAGCTAAATTTGACACCTGACCATCACATCTGTTTGTGATACTTCCTCAAACTTTTACAAGAAAATTAGAAGTACAGTTATATAGGAAGTATTTGTGTGCTGTTTTGTTGCAGTTTTGCTTCAATTTTGCTCCACTTGACCTACAAGGCCCAAACTTGTTCCAGCTTGAAATTGCCCCTGTGCAAAATTTGAGCTCCATGAAAAGATGGTTTGCAAAATTTGGTATGGAAGACCTCGAGTGTTCTGCTAAGAGCCCTGACCTCAACACCATTGGGATGAACTGAAATATCGACTGAACCCCAGACCTTGCTAATGTGTCTAAATGATCACAAATCCCCAAAGTGATCCTCCAAATGTGGAGATGTGGAGCTCATTATAACAGCAAGTGGGAACTAAATCTGGAATTTTCAACAAGCACATATGAGTGTGATGGTCTAGTGTATTTAAACATAGCATATCTAATCATTCCCCTCAACATATGTCTAGAACTCCACACCCTTTGGACTTGCCTTAACACAACTGCCAAAATCTATCTGTCTTATACACTACACACCAAATACCAGAGAATCTAATGGCCAATACAACACCCAGAGAATACCATATGAACACATGGCTGATACAGTAGGACTATATTTATAGTAGAAAAATTCACAGACTACTCACAAAAGAACACCTAATAAAATAGGCAGAATGAGAAACAGAGCAGGGGTTTTCAACTAGTCTTACTGACTCGATACCCACAGGTTTGCTCATTCCCAAAACACCTGATTCTGCTCAAGTAGGAGTTAATAACTGTAAGAATTTATAGTGATAAGATTTTAGTGATGAATAAGATTATTTTATCACTAGTCTTTGCAGAACCTGCAGACCCCTAGCCATTACTTCAACATCTATGTGTACTAGGTGATTAAAAATAATATTCTGCACAATATTTGCATAATTATCTGGCAATATCTCCTTAAACCCAGAGGTATATTTCAGTTACATGTAAATCTGAAATCTAACCACATTTTACTTGTGTGGTATCAGTTCAATTGAGGATCAGTATTAAGTCCTGGGCTAGTGTCTGACTGTTTGATGTAACAAAGAAATTCATGTCTCTGGCTGTAAATACATACAATATTAACAGCCCAGGTGAAAGCTCCGATATGTGGAAATCGGCCTTTCAGCCACTTGTTTCAGGGAGCACCATCATGGAGACAGGTTAATCTATGTGATGGAAAACTTTAAAGGAAGAAGTTCTGAACTTCTACGTAAATGACGAAGTTATTTGTGACCAGAGATTTGTGTGTTTGTGCAAATTTTTAGCAAGTCAGAATGCGCTGGAGACAAGATAGCGAGACTCAAGGCTAAGAATTAGCTAAGGCAGACTGAAAGTTGTCCTGATCAGGTGTTGTAGTGTAGCAAATGAGTCACAATGTTTTTCTTCCCTTGTATCTGTGTTCAATCATTTTGATAAAAACTCTGATCAGGGCCCTCTTTGAAATTTTCTCGGAGATAGTTGGGTCCTTTTGCACAGCAGTAAAATAAATTGTGAACCTTTTTTTTGCACCAGTGTGCTATTTTTTCCAAACGTCCACAACATCCATTAGGTAAGAAAAGTGTGCAAATTGACTTGAATCCATGTGGTTAGAAAAGTAAAAGGTTTGAAAGGTTCTCATCTTCTATATCAACACTTGAGAACCACTCGATCATAGAATCACAGTTAAATGTAAAGGATAGTTTATTCTATTCTCTAATAATGTTATATTATAGGGAAAAGTGAGATTTTCCTGACTAATTAAGTGATAGATAGGTAACCTGTCATAATTGTGCAAACTTTTTTTTATACCAGTGACTAGACTGGAAGCCAAAATAGCTTGCTCTTTGGTCAGTTGAAACAAATATCTGACTGATCAAAAGAACTGAGACTGAAACTATATTGCATGTAAGCTAGTTTTTGATAAGTCACATTTGTGTGTGATATCTTGCCTAATAATCAATCACACATGCTATTTGTAATATGGTGTCTGTCTTCAAATCGGTTGTTGTCCTTCGGCTAACAAGCTTTGACAAATATTATGATTGTTGCTGATTGAATCTTATACAATGGGAAGCACATCTGCTTTATCAATTACAGTTGAACAAAGGCACATCTATGCAACTGTGTCAAGGAAAAGGATCTGTATCTGTATCTAGTTTTAATTTTGATGTCCCAAGCCTGCATCTCATCTCCTCATTCCAACCCAATTCATCGAAGTGTTACACCCCTCTGAAAGTAGGAGTTTTTATTCTGCACTAAACACATAGCTTTTGTTTGAAACCACTCCATTCTCAAATGATCAATGAAAGTGTTCATTGTGTGGCTGTTTGTTACCCAAGTATGCCCTGATAGAAACTTCATCATTCAGCTAGGCAATGACCCAAAACACTGCCAACTAATAAGAGGATAAATGCCTTCATCAGCGACCAAATTCCTGCAGCAACAGTAAAAGTAAGCTTCATACTGCAGGAAACCTATTTTGAGGTCACTCTGATCAGAAACTGTGAACTAACTGATTTAAATAATTTTAAATAAATTATACAGTATGTAAGTATATAATTTAGACCAGTCAACATAAAAATGTGTTCATTTGTTAAATTTGTGTTACTGTCTATACAGTTTACTGTTCTGAGGAGTTAAATTTACATCACTTATCAGTTAGCTGTTGTAGCTGACCAGCCTGCTGCTAACAAAAGACAATCAAGGAGGCATTCATAGTTATTTCCCTTCTGTTTTCTGCAGAAGAAGCAGCGCGAACATGCTGAAAAAATGTGCAGATCTGTGGCCTTTTTTTGCTGAAATACTCCTACTGCTTACGAGACAAAGAAACTGCTTAGACAGTAAACACAGACAAGCAGAAACACAGTAATTGTAAGAAAAAGCCTATACTGGGTGTAACAAAGTATGAGAAACAGAAATGAAAATAGTTTTCAGTTAAGCCCATATTCAAGTTCTTTAAGTAATGTTGTAGATATTTTGATTGAGCCTTTTCTAATGGGTCATTTTACAAACACTTTTGTCCCACACAAAGCACACCGTATCCCAACTGACACCCAACAACTTGTCCAGACAAGGCCTCACTGTCTTATTCTTCTTTCGGCTTTTCCCTTCAGGGGTCGCCACAGCGAATCATCTCTCTCTACCTATCCCTATCTTCTGCATCCTCAACACTTGCACCCACTAGCTTCATATCCTCATTTATTACATCCATATACCTCCTCTTTGGCCTTCCTCTTTGCCTACTGCCTGGCAGCTCCATGTCCAACATTCTCCTACCAATATACTCACTCTCCCTCCTCTGAACATGTCCAAACCATCTTAATCTGGCCTCCCTAACTTTGTCCCCCAAACGTCCAACATGAGCTGTCCCTCTGATGTACTCCTTCCTAATCCTGTCCAACCATGTCACTCCCAAAGAGAACTTCAACATCTTCATCTCTGCTGCCTCCAGCTCTGACTCCTGTCTCTTCCTCAATGGCACTGTCTCTAAACCACACAGCATGGCCGGTCTCACCACTGTCTTGTACACCTTCCCCTTGATTCTCACTAATATTTTTCTACCGACACTTTTCTCCACCCATTCCAACCTGCCTTCACTTCTTTACCTCTTTCCCACACTCTCCATTACTCTAGACTGTTAACCCCAAGTACTTAAACTCCTGTACCTTCATTTACCTCTTCACCCTGTAATCTTACTGTTCCACTTCCCTCCCTTTCATTCACACACATGTACTCAGTCTTACTACGACTGACTTTCATTCCTCTTCTCTCCAGCACAAACCTCCACCTCTCCAGGTTTTCCTCCACCTGCTCCCACTACAGATCACAACGTCATCTGCCAACATCATCGTCCAAGACAATGATTCACTGCATCACTCATTATTCAATTATAGTAGGACTTGTTTACAAAAAGAAGGAACAGGAATCTATCCAACCCAACACGTGACAATATTCTCTTGTATTTATAAATATTTTTTGACTCATGAGACAAGGCATCAGCTTACTCTAGATCATATGACATTTCCTCATACATGCTCAGTGTCCTGTTTTTTGTTGCATTTTAGGTTTTCCGTACAGGACATCAAACGTTATAAATCATGACACTGTAACTTACCACCCTTAGTTCTTACTTGGCTACAGTGGTGCAGATTCAAATAGGTTTGAACAAATATGTTTCTCAGTATAATCTAATATATAATACTCCTAATGTTGTGTATTCCTAGGTAAACAAGCACAAGCAGAACTATTTAGTGTTTTATTTTTACAGATTATGTTTATTTGAAACAGAACTGGAATACAACTGTCCAGAATCTATATCACAAACCTTGACAATGAAAAGTATTCAAATACAACTATAACCACAAAGAAGACTTTGTACACGTGTTTGCTGAGAATGAAGCAAGAGTTGCAAGACTGCATTATTCTGGAAGTTGTCTTTGATAATGTGCCACGTGAAATGAATACAAACTAAAACAGTACATGGACCAAAAGAGGGAATTTATTTCTGATTTAAACCTCGCAAACAAACAAACAAACAAAAAACCTCCTAAACTCCCATTATGTTCTCATTTACTTTACAAATACAACTTTTTAGAAAACAAAATTCCTTCAACACAACTTTAAACAGCAGATCAACAAAGAGATGAATATAAGGGAAAAACTGGATAATCACAAGGCCAAAAACTGACTCAGAAAACAAACAAAATTAAAACTCCAAACAAACAAAACTTAATATGGTGCTTTTACAATGTAACATCAAGCTAGTCATATGCAATATGCATAATGCAACACTGGAAAACTGCTATGTAACACGTCATCTACAACTCTGAAACACTGCTAAGGTCTGTATGCAACTGTGTGTGTAGCAAATAACAAATATATATAATATGTAATAATAAATATATAATAATTATTATGGACAAAGCTAGCAACAGAGCCAAATGCCAGTATAATTTTACCACAGATCCCTAGCAGGTGTAGGCTGACCTAGGTTTAAACAGGATGCAAGTCGACTGTGGGGCACCCGGGACCCATGAATACAAACCAAATGCTGACTAGCCAATCCACTTACACCTAAAGGTGTATTATGGTCTTAATCCACCTTATGGCTAAAATCGAATGAGGCAAACATTCCTGACTCTCAGGATAAAGCAGAGTGGGATAAAGTCATGTGAACTCCTCTAACTCAGCTTACTCACAAATCACGTTTCTGGGTCAGTCCACAATACACTGGTTTCATTGTTAGTGCATTTAAATAATAAAATCTGTGTAATCTTACTGTGGGTAGAGCTACAAATTTAATTTTACAAACTTTATTTAACATAATAATTACTATCAGCAATTCACAATGTAATGCAAAAATGTCTTGAACCATCCAATCATTCTATCATTCAGTTTTCTTTCATTAAACAGGTTTAAATGAAAAATGCACTGAACAGTGAGTTTCTGTGTGATGACAGACATCCTGTTAAATGTTAAACAGAGGCCTGTGTATAGACTATTATTTATTTAATTTACCCAGTAGTGTATCTGTTGCACAACTTTACTAAACTATAAACAGTTTCACCTAAATGAGGATGGGTTGTCTGTAAAAAGAGACTAGCTGGTGTCATCAACACAAATCAGTGTAAACGTAAAAGAACTGTATGTACTTATCTACTTCAGATGATGCAGATAATTCAGATGTGAAGAGTCATTCATCTGCTATAATTGGTTTCACCCAGTTCTTCAGTAGGATGTGATGAAATGAGGTTAATAAGCATCTGTAATAAGCATCCAGGTGTAATCTCTTGAGGAAATGTTAAAAAACATTTGTGATCTCCTCTGGGTTCTGATGCCTGGGTGTCATCCTCTCATACATGTTGCTTATAGTCTTGTTGAAAAATCATGCTCATGACAGCAGATGAGTCAGCAAACCTTATGATGTTAGGACCACCTTTTATATTGACACGTGGAAAGATGGATCCCAAACTGGATCGTTAGGTTACAAAACCTGTGGGACCATTTGGTTTCTCCTCATCTTGAAGGAGAATAAGCCCCTCCACCACGGCAAGGTATGGTCCCAATAGAGAGGTTTGAATCATTCATACAATGCCCCTAGGCAAAAGAAACATCTTTTAAGTAATTACTAATATAAGGGAGCAAAAAAAGAAAATAAAGGATTTCACAGACCTCTTTCTAGTCTAGAGATTCAGTGGACACAGGATCACCACTATTACACCTGAGTAAAACAGAAAATAAGAAACTCTTTATATTTAACCCTTTATATATTCATAATCTGCTCTCACTACTAGACTGGTAAAATGTTCTAACTTACTGCAGTCTTTTTATAAACTGCTGAAACAAATTAAACTTCCAAATGAGAAAACAGCAAACTCCAGCAATGACGGTTATGATGTACAGAGTCCAGCAGGTTTTAGATTCTGAAGCTGCAATGCCATTGAGAAAGTATTATAGTTAGTTCACAGTTCACACAACACACATCAAGATTTATATCTTGATATTTATATCTCAAACTGAAGCATTGGTGGTAATGTATGTCTCAGAGGCCAATATCCTTATCTACCTCTTTCCAGAATGTTGCATGTTATGTAAATCACACAGTGGAGAGCATATAAGTGAAAGGGACCTTTATGTTTTTTTTTGTTTGTTTGTTTTTCCACCATGCACTCCAGTACATTTGACTATAACTGGAATGTTAAGACTAAGAAGTTGAATAAATGTAGGATGATTTGTAACTTTGTTTATTTATTAAACTCTGTATTTATAAAAAAGAAAACACATTTAATGTAAACCGTCAACTGTCTCACAAGTAAGAGCATTTATTCACTGTTCTAGTGAAAGTCAGATTATATACATACTCACATTGTTTAACATGCATGTAGAGAGAACCTACAGATTTCCCATACTGGTTAGATGCCACACAATAGTAAAGTCCGTTACTGTCAGGGTTCAGCTGAATAATCAGTCTGCTATTAACACCGCGGGAAAGAGTGTCTGGAAAATATCTAATATGAAATTTTTTTTTGTTAAATATTGGTATGTGTGATCTATACAGATAAACATCATACTGTGGAAAAACTGCTGTCAAAATGCTTATTTTGCACTTTATATTTTTAATAACATTTGCAGTGACTTGAAGCATGTATTAGCATTTAAACCATTGGATGCCCCAATGATGTTGAAATTTACATTATTAGAACAAAGTTAAAGCTACTAGGCTTTGTACTGATGATACACACTTTCTAAATACATCACGCAAAATATCTTGTCTGAATTTAAGACTAGATTCAGATCAAATATTTAAACATACAGATTACATTATTAGATTAACAGATTGTTACAAATCAAGATTAGGATAAACTCAAAACCTAACAGTGTAATAATATAGATTAGGTTATTTTTATTTGCTATAACTGTTAAAGCCATATAGAATTAGAAAAATTGATGGCTGTCTGGGAAACATGAACATCAAACCAAAAACAGAAACCAGCAACCAGACACCAGGCCTGTGCTCTCAGGTTCATCATTTATCGTGTAACAGGTATAACTTTGCTGTTAAATATGATAAGCCATATAAAATGGCTCATGTACAATAAATATCTAAATGCTCAATTTTTCTTCCTTGCAACATTTTATTTAAAGTTCGTTTTTTTTTTAGTTTATTTAAAGCTGCTTTGTACCAGTGGTTATTTTTAAAAGAACTATAAAACTGAAGTGATAAAGCCTTCACATTTATTATTTGACAGATGAACAGGTGCAGCTTCACTATTAAATTTTAGAAACCATATAATATGGCTTATGTACATTACATTTCGTGATTATTATACAAAGACGACTCGGCTCCATTACCTGCTCCAGGTGAAGTTTGTAGGTTTTGGATTAGCATCTGCTTCACACTGAAATTCACGAGTTTCCCCTTGATCACCTGCTGAATTAATATAAACCACCTGAGGAGGATCTGAGAGAAAAATGAAAAGAAACATTAATACTTTACACAATGTTCTGTTTCACAATTCAGTGAAAAAGAATTAGGTGTAATGTTGACATTTACAAGTAGTGCAAAAAGGACAAATCCACTTGCATAATAATATTTATAACTGACATGCAGTCTTCAGTAGCATCCAAGATTAATTTTGCTTTGTGTTACTGGTTATTTAATTTGAAATGAATAAGAATAGCAGTACACCCTTTAGTGTTACGTTTAATACTGTAGTTCTAGAAACATGTTTAAATTAAGTTTAACAAAAATATACTTTTGTTTCAGTATATGGTTTTAAGCTTCTGCATAAAAATGAAGAACTTGGCATCTTACAGTGAACATTCAATGTGTAACTCAGTTCCAGTTTCTCCTTCAGACCAGGGTGTGTAACCTCACACTGAACCTTCTTCTGGTTTAGATCTACAGATGCATTTACAATCAGGCTGCTTTTAACAGTGTATCTTCCTTCAGAGTCCACAGTGACAGTGTTTTGTACTTTCACTGAGTTATTTAAAACATCCAGACTCCACGACACTTCTGCTGCAGGCTTTGCATCGGCTGCAGTGCAGGTTGCTAAAACCACATCACTATCACCAGCAACAGCAGGAGGATCAGCGCTCACACTGACAACCGGAGGAACTAAAAACAAACAAAAACATGAACAAGCATTAAAAAAAACATCAACAATTTTGTAATGCGTTTCATTAATATGCATGTCTGACCCTGATTACTCAAGATTAGTAGAAGATTTTTTTATTGAACAGTGAAGGTGAAAGTAGAGTTTAAGTCGGACTTTAGAGCCGTGTACTTCACACTGCACCACTCTGCACAAATTTGTGGTGACAAGAAGGCAAAACCACTGGATGCCCAGGTAAGCTCAAATTCAATTAATGAAATGCGGTTTTATACTACAGTTGTATGCACTTCAACAGCCGGAGGGTTGCTTTTTTGTATTTATCTAGGCTCAGCCATTTTAGATATTTACACAACAGCATCATGTGAACAGATAATGAATTTGAGTCAACAGAACACAATAGACATGTAACCCCAACTAATGTGATTAGTGGGCATTTTTCCACCCTGGCTCTCCTCTGTTACTATTTGTTAACTGTACGTTATTTACTCACCAAATAGAACTTTTATGAATTGTTGGAAATAAAAAATGCTCAAAAAAACGCACAAATTACAATCATGACTAAATAAAATATTTTGGTGTTAAAAGCTTGACTTGAATTTACCATGTCAGCTGCAGGCAGGTGTAAAGGAAATATTGTCACGTCACATTTACATTGATCTTGTTTACATGTACATGTCACTTTAATTACATGTATTTGTTATAACTAAATTACTTCTGCTGCTATATTCACTGTCCTAAACCTGTTTCTATCCTTCTTTGCACCCACTGTCAAGCACTGTTTTTTGCACAAGAGTCTGTGTTATGTGTCCTGTTTGTCTCCATTGTCATCCTGTGCACTTATGATGTATGTTCAGTTTTTAAAGAAGGCACCTCATAGTAATACTTAAGCTCTATGTTTGTCCACGTCACCTGTACTTTGTTTTGTTCTGTGTAGCACCTCTGGTCCAGGCGGAATGTTGTTTCACTTCACTGTGTACTGCATCAGCTATATATGGTTGAAGTGACAATAAAGCTTCTTTGACTTTGATATACGAATATAACTTTAGTAACTTTGCACCTCACATGATACATTTAAGACATCAGTGCTTAAGAACAAAGTACAATGAATAATTAAATGTATTTAACCTACTTCATTGTACTGTTTCATAATTCATATTCGATAGGATTTCAGCATGGTGGAGTCTCGACATGATGCATTTTCGATACTGTAAATAAATATGAGCAGTGCTGGAAGACGTGCCATCAGGTTCCATTTTCAACTGAATAAAACATTCAACAATATAAAAGTACCATAAATAATACTTTATAATGATGGTATTTGCCAAAAACATGGCTAAGCTTAATTGTGTGACTCTGTATAGGAAAGTAGTTAGTATAGGAAAAGCCTAGTGCAATCACATAGCTGTCTGTAGGTCTACATGTGATTTTGATTTGGTTGTATATTTCCTGTATTACTGCTGACGTATCGCACACATTTTGACAGATTCAGCACCTTAAAAATTTGTAGTGAAAATTCCAGCTAAGGATGCCACATTTAAATGTGAAAAAATAATAAAATCAGCCCATTCCCCAAGAAATATTTTAAATTTGTAGATACTTTTAAACCAACCAGCTTCGATGGCTGCAATTGTAATAATCTTACGCTTTCTCCAAAATTCACTCCAAAATTTCTGAGTATGAATGAGATCATTATCAGACAAATTTGCACTGAACTGATTAACCTGTAACACTGATACGAATTGAGGTTGAACACTGAGGTACCACTGTATACCTTTTTATACCCCTTGGCCTTTCTGAAACATAATAAACAACCCACCCCACCCCAAATTTCCCTGGTTTCTTATCCTAGGTTGTTGTATGTAAAATTGACTCCCAAAACAAAAAGAACAAAAAGTCTTGTGTGTTCATGGGGTGGTACTATGTGTGAATGTAGGCAAGTGCAAGTGGGAAAAACAAACACACTAAACATCTATGATTGAGATTATAAAAAAAAAATCTACAAAGAATTTTACCTTGTACTGTGAGACGAACTTCTGTTTCATAAGGTCCACTTGGAAACACACTGAAAATGCAGGTGTAGATTCCTTCATCTAAAACAGTAACACTACTTAATAGAATAGAGCCATTCAGTCCTGCAAAGTTCGCTGCGAATTTTACTCGATCTCTCAATCCGTTTATATATTCCTGTTTGCCACCTGAAGTGATAATCAGAATATCTGTATTTGTTGGCTTTTCCTTTGTTCGTCTTTGCCACCTAATACTTGTTAGAGTCTCTGCTGTCTCCACCACTTGACAGAACAATTCTGCATCATCTCCTGCTGTCGCAGTCACATCCTGACCAATGATCCTTATTGCTGTATTTAAAAAAAGAGAGAGAGAGAGAGAGAGAGAGAGAGAGTGAGAGACAGAGAAAGAAAGAGAGAATATTTTAATAATATGAGAAATATGAATACATTCACACCATAAGAATGAGCAAACTGTTGCTTTCCCCCCAGAGAGCTTACTGTGTGTTGTGCACCTCTAATGTGCCATAAACCAATCAGAGTTCAGGTGAATGCTGATTGTTTATTGGAGAAGAGTCTGATTTTGTACCCTGTAAGGTTTACCTTTCTTCTAGGAGTTTTAAGAAAGGTGTCAGAGCAATATTTCTTATCTCAAGTGTAATGTGATGTCTGGGCTTTCAATCAAGGACATCCAGAAACTTGTACCAAAGCCATACCACTGTTGTCTTTGCTGTGTGAAGTGGCTGATTGTCATACTGAAAAGGGCGTAACTTCATATTGATGCCCATGGTTTTGCTTCTGCTGCATTCTGGACTAACTGGAGCTTGTTAATGCTCCTACTAGATCACCCAGACAGTAAGGCATTACAATAATCCAACCTAGAGGTAACAAAAGCATTAACTAGTTTTTCTGCATCATGAAGTGGCATCATATTTCTTATCTTGGCAATATTTCTGAGATGAAAGAAGGCTACCCTAGTGATATTATCTACATGAGCTTCAAAAGAAAGACCAGAGTCAATAATCACACCAAGATCTTTTACTGCTAGACAAAATGAAACCCAAAAGACCATCCACGGTTACTTTGTAATCAGAAAGTTTACTTCTAGCTGCATGTGGTCCTAGTACAAGCACCTCTGTCTTCTCAGAGTTAAGCAGGAGAAAGTTAGTGACCATCCGATGTCTAATGTCCTTTACACATTCTTCTATATTAATAAGCTGGTGTCTCTCATCTGACTTCGCTGAAACATATAGCTGTGTGTCTTTGGCATAACAGTGGAAGCTAATACCATGTTTATGAATAATAGCACCAAGGGGTAACATGTATAGGGAGAAAAGCAGTGGACCTAAAACAGAACCTTGTGGAACACCAAACATAACCTTGGTATGCACAGAGAAGTCACCATCTAGATCTACAAATTGATAACGGTCAGTCAAATAAGACCTGAGCCAGGAGAGGGCTGTTCCTTTAACACCAACAACATGTTCTAGCCTGTCAAGTAGAATAGTGTGGTCAATGGTGTCAAAAGCTGCACTAAGATCCAGTAGCACCAGTAAGGAGACACAACCCTGATCACAAGCCAGTAACAGGTCATTTACCACTTTAACCAGTGCTGTCTCTGTGGTGTGATGAGGCCTAAATCCTGACTGATACATTTCATAAATGTTATTTCTATGCAGGTATAAACATAACTGCTGTGCTACAGCCTTTTCTAGGATCTTGGAGATAAAGGGCAGGTTTGATATTGGTCTATAGGTAGACAGCTGACAGAGGTCAAGGTCCGGGTTTTTAATCAAGGGCTTGATAACTGCTAGCTTAAAAGATTTAGGCACATAGCCAGTGCTAAGGGAAGAATTAATGATTTTTAGAAGTGGTTCGGTAGCTACTGGTAATATCTGTTTAAGGAAAGACATGGGTAGAGGATCTAGAATGCAGGTTGAAAGTTTTGAAGAGAAAGTTAGTAAAATTAGATCAGGCTCTTAAAGTGGAGTAAAGCATTCTAAGCTCTGATCAGAAATAGTTATATTATCTAAAGAATTATCTATCAAATAATTTGGTTTTAAATTAATAGTCTGAATTTTTTGCCTGATATTGTCAATTTTTTCATTGAAAAAATACATGAAGTCATTGCTGCTGCATATACATGGAGTGCACTTTTCTACAGTGGTTTTACTCCTAGTAAGTTTTGCTACAGTAGTAAATAAAAATTTAGGATTGTTTTTGTTATCTTCAATTAGGGCAAAGAGATACGCTGATCTAGCAGCACTAAGAGAATTTTTGTATCTCAGAAGGCTTTCCTTCCTTGCTAACTGAAATACTGCTAATTTAGTTTGACGCCATTTACGTTCTAGTTTCCTAGCTGATTGTTTTAAAGCTTGTGTGTGGTCATTGTACCAGGGTGCTAGTTTCTTCTCTTTAATTATTTTCCTTTTAAGTGGAGCTACAGTGTCTAGGGTGATGTGAAACATTGACTCCAGGTAATCAGTCGCCCGATCAAGTTCTGTGGGGTCAGATGGCGAACCAATTATGCGTGATAATTCTGGGAGACTATTGGTAAATATCTCTGAACAGAACTATCGCCAAGAACAGAAAGCTCAGGCTACAGTTGCTACAAGCTCACCAAAACTGGACAGCTGAAGACTGCAAAACATACATTTGGAACTATACTGAAGTTTATTTCACTTATCTGGAAAAGAAACAGCTAGTCAGTCAGGGTCTGTAACAGGAGTAGATACTACACATACTGCTAGCTTTCTGAATTTGTCAAACACAAACAACACTGGCATAAAATCCTCTCGTATCAGGTATTAAACACTGTTCGGGGAAAAAAAGGAAAACAAAAAGCTACGCTTCTTGTATACATTATGAGTTTTCATTTTCATTTTCATTGCTTTTTGTTTTTGGCCCCAAATTGAAATAAGAACCTGCATCTCTTCTCTACCCTGACTCCATGTGGTAAACAAAGCATGGTGACATGACCTGTATAAAATCATGATAAGATGAATCAGCACAATAACATCATAGGATTCAAAATATAAAATGTCATGTTTATAATGGCTCAGTACCAAGAAAAGGGCAGTTCATAGTGACCTCTCATTTATTGAATAAACCACTGGACCAAGAAAATGGAAGTACTGGCTGAAGACATTTACACACATTAACTAGACTAAGATAAAGACTATGCTTTATGGAAGATAAACCTCCTTGTCACACAAGTGGGGCAGACCTTTATAAATCCATAACAAGGCAGTTAAGTGAGAGAAGTGTAAAGTACATATCTGAAATGAGAAGATTGAGCTTAACAAAACCCTTTGCTTTACAGGAAGATCACTGTGACACTAACTTTTTGTAAAAATTATTGTAAACGCTACTTTACAATATTAGATAGAAAATCAACATTAACATGTATATTTTTTTTTAAAATAGCAGTGAACCTACTGCATAATGCACCTCTCGTGAAATCATGTAATATTGTGGTCTCATTATTTTTATTGAATAAAAAAGTGCAACTAGGTTTAACACATTAACTTAATGCTAGCAAAACTAAATAATCTAAACTCGTCTCCCACCATCTCTGGTATCAAAGTGTACATAGTAGCCATCAAACAATTGTATGCTGCCATGCCTTCTCTCCAATCTTTCGCATTGCTTTTGGGTGACTTTATGCCATTTCTAGGACAAAAATTCAAGCAGCTCATGTTTGTTTGATGGATTGTAACCATCCATTTTCCTCTTGATCACCTTCCAGAGGTTTTCAAATGGGGTTCAAGTCTGGAGATTGGGTTGGCCATGAGAGAGTCTTTATGTGGTGGTCCTCCATCCACACCTTGATTGACCTGGCTATGTGGCACGGAGCAGTGTCCTGGATCATCACCAATCCTCCACCAAATTTCACAGTGTTTGCTTGACACAGTGTCTTTTAGGCCTCTCCAGGTCTCCTTCTAACCATTAGATGACCAAGTGTTGGGAAAAGCTGATAATTGGACTCATCAGTGAAAATGCCCTACCCCAGTCCTTTATGGTCCAATATTTATAGGTTTTTTGAAAACCTCAACCTGGCTCTTCTTTGCTTCTCATTAATAAAGGGATTTTTCAAGCTTTGCATGACTTGCCTCTAGGGGCCTATTACAAACCGTCCTCAATGTGCACTTCACTCCAGCTGTTGTTTACCATTCTTTTTGTAGGTCACTTGATGTCATCCTGCGGTTGTAAGTGACACTTGAATGAGTTGGCCATCATCCTGGTATTAAAAAAGCTTTTTAATAGTGATTTCTGCTTCAACAGGTCTCCTCAAGCTCTAATGTTCGAGAAGCCTTACTGAAAAGGCACACAATATTTCATAATACTGCCAAAACGGTAGTCTCGTACATGAAAGTAACTCTATTGATTAGCTTAAAAAAGTCTCCTTGTTCGAACAGAATTGCCAATATTCAGTAGAATGTGTTGAAACCTTTCTTACAAATTTGCCTTATCTTGCTATTAAGACATAATTCCTGTTTCTTTCCTTCTGCAGTTACAATTATCTGCTTGGTCATGGATACAGTTCTTTTTCTCTAAAATAACACACACACACACACACATACACACACACACACACACACACTCAGGAATTACAAAGTACCCTCTCAGCTCCTAGTAAATTTCTACAGGAGTACCGGAGAGACCTGGCTCAAATAGTCAAGACTGCACCCCCCCACCCCACCCCACCAAGTTGCTGCTAATGCACTAAACACTAAACAACCAGAACTGCACTGCTGTTATTATAATCTGTGCAATATTTCCCCAATCTCATTAATACCTGTTTGCACTGTTACTGTTTTTGCACTGATATTCATGTCCCACTGTATTTATTCACTTATTCACTCATTCATCCACTCTGTATTTATTCAGCTTTGGTATTTCTCTGAGTATTGTTATATTGTATATTTAAAAAATATATATTATTTATATTGTTATAATGTAATGTAACTTTATACTCCTTTTTTTACTCATTCACACACACACAAAATCATGAGGTTAAAAATGTAACACAATAACTTCTGTGACTGTTGTATGGCTTTTACAGACGATTTGTGGTTATCGGACTGACAGATAGATGTCGTTTATTTCCCTGACCTGGTCGTGGACTAAAAGGACGAAGACAAAAGACAAAGAGGCGACTTCAAATACAAATATACAGGACACCGGGAATACCTGCTTTAGGAAATTCCCCACCAGATACTGAACCTGAGGATTAAGAGGTGTAGTACAACCAAGAGAAAACTAAAAATGTTCTACAACGAAACAATTGAGTCTATTCAGTAAAAACACAGCTGTTTTGTTTCGTACCAATCCACACAGTTACACTTTGGTATAACCGATACAGAAAGAGCTCCTACCGTTAATGTTGGGGAAAAACAAAAGCACCAGATAAATCCATGTTGACCCCGTCCTGAAATACAACATTATACACCATTTTCAAGTTGATCCACCTGACCGAGCCGCGCGTCCATGAAATGGAGGAACTGAAAAAAAAAAAAACCACCGGGTGGACCGGGTGTGTCACAAAAGTTAGAAAAAATATATAATTAAAATAAAAATAAAAATCACCATCCAAAGTGGAGGAACAAATAAAAATATCACAATCCAGAGTGGGAGAACACCAGTGTTGTACAGTTTCATTTTACAATTTGTGTAAACAAAACTACTTTTCACAACTACTATTGTTTTTACGGAAGTGACGTCTTTGGTCCTTTTTTTCTATTATTGAAATAACTTGAAACACAAAATAGAATACAAAGCACATTAAATACAATTAAACAAAACAAAAAACAAACAAACAAACAAAACAGTAATTACAACAAATCAAACACAAAGGTCAGAGAATTATAAATAATATGGCAGTCCAAAGTAAAGGTAAAAGACACGAGAGGATAGTTATGATATATAAACAGTGGAAAAGATTTAGCAAGAGATTTACTTCACTTAAAGACAATGTCATAGAAATGTAGAAGTCTATTATTCTTCTTATTAAATTGTTTAATTAGTTTAAGAGAATTAAAAAGTGAGGTCATTTCTATTATGAAATGGGGGAAAGACAATTGTTCCTTTCGAATTCTTTGTTTATTTATAAAGAATTTTGCATCTAAGACAAAATAATTAACTACAAATTCAAGAGGTTTATTTTCCGAATTCCCATAATAAAAAATTACGTCATCAATACTATAGGAGTGAGATACACTGAGGTGGTCCAAGAGATGGCATTTTAGGAGAGTTAAGAATCTTTTTGTTTTCTCACACTCAAAGAACAAATGTATCACAGAAAGAACATTTATTATCTACCTCCAAATATCTAGATAAAACAGAGTTTACAGGGTAAATCTTGTGGAGAATCTTAAAGTGAACATCTTTTATTTTGTTAGAGATGCAGTATTTATTAGGCATAAGCCAGGCTTTATGCCAGTTAATATACTGAATATAAGATCTCCAATAAAATTTCCCTCTCGGAGTAATTCTTCTTTGAGTTTGAAAAATCCGGCGAATGTGTTTATTATTGCATTTCCTATCTGTTATATCAATACCATCTAAAAGTAATTTAGATTGTCTGATCTCATATGAACCAAAGGTTAGGTGGCTCTTAATGAGAGCAATTAAATCGGGGCTGGTCCTTGTGCTAGTTGAGCACATTCAAAACATCGACGACTAGGAAACAGCCCAAAGCCCTATGGAAGCCCCTTTAATAAAAAATAAAAAAGGTTCTTGCGACTTTTTATCTCACGATTCTGACTTTTTTCTCAGAATTGTGAGATATAAACTCGCAATTCTGACTTTTTTTTCTCAGAATTGCGAGTTGCACAGTTCACATCTCAGTTTGAAATATGAATTTTGTGTTAGCCACCTTTTTGAAATGCCAGAATTTGATATAACCCCGTTCATGATATATCAATTTTCCTCTGCATACCCCTTAACATGCAAATCAAGGGAGCGTTCTGTTGATGTACTGCCAAGCCACAGTGAAGTACTGCCGTGGTCCAGTAAAAAAATAATGATAAATCATTGTCTGATGATACTCAGTATGATGATAGTCAGTATACTGACTTGAGAATAATTTTCCCTGATAATATTTCATCAGTCATGTCATATTTCCTTCCTTTTTTTTTTTTACTGCTACCTTTCGGAATAATAATGTGATGCCAGATTTGTGAATAAAATATTGATCTAATCAGTTAATATACAATTCTACTTTGTAGGGAGGAACACTTTCAAATGTCTGCTATTATTTGTCTGCAATGAAGCAGCTCTTTTTATGTATGCAACTGTTAATGACTCTGTACTCCAGGTAAAACATTTAATCAGTATAAAAACAAAGCGGACACTTTTTTTTTTTGATTGGGGGCCATAATGTAAAGATATAAAATGCATTTAATGACCCCTTTAATATGCAGTGTACTATGAAGTTATTCAGAAATCTGTAAGACAACATAGAAAGCATATTTGGGCTTAATAGGGTCACTTCCAACCTGTCAATAAAATCAAAAGTAGAAATTGAGGAATCTTAACCCTTTCAGACCTGAATTATGTTCCAATGATGAAAAAAATAAAAGAATGTTATTTTCCTACCCGGAATACACCCAAAAACAAGAGTCAGGAAAAAAAATTAAATATCAAATATTTATAATTGCTTTTTAAAATGTCCACTGCAATGGCCAGTGGGTCATAACAGATGTAAAATAATGCCATTTGAACAGAATTTGTTTTTTGTTTTTTTTTTATTTCTGGAGCATAAAAATGCTATTGCAAGATGTCCAGCTTTTTATGTGATTACTTACCAACAATCATATTTAACAATCAAACAATAATATTCAACAGTTATCCAAGGAGAACAAGTGGTCGCCAGCTGATTACTCATTTAGTTGTTGTATTTAAAAATAAAATTTTTTTAGAACCCTTTTAAAAGTTTTAAAACTAAACCTTATGTTGCACTACTACATTTTTAACTGCAGTTAAGGAATTCTGGTCTATTTTTGATCATCTTTTTTTATTTTCATGCCTCAACAACAACTTCTCGCCCTATTAGTGGCACTGCTTCATCCCTGACGTCCCCTGAATTGGATAATAAAAATTGCTTAAATATCTATACCATGCTGAATAAACATTTTTCATCTCACTATACAATATATTCAATGCAACATTTGTCTGAACATGTTGTGATTGCTAAGCAAAATTGTATCTCACCTATCTTTCTCTTTTGTTTCATCATCTCCTGAATCCAAGCAGTTATAATCAGATGGTTTATCAGAGGTTCAAGAAAGTATTTCACTGTATACTCTAATTAATTTACTTTATAGTAAATTAATATTAGCTATTTAAGAATGACAAACATATTTTCAGATCAAATTTTAGCTATAAATATGTCCACAAATGTCCCAACCATGCCATACTAATACAAAACAATGATATTCCTTGTGATTACTCTTAAGACCTCATGTCCATTGAGATGGACATTAAACTTTAAAAAAATCCTGTGCTCTACAACTTTGAATTGTTTTGAAATTGACTTTAAATATTATCACTTGGTACTGTTAAAATTATACACAGTGCAAATTGATAAAGCTACCATGGACATAAAATAGCATTTTAAAGGTGAAAAGTGTGCTAACTCCTCCTCTTGTTCAGTAGGTGAGCCATGGCTGTGTTGTGTGACTCATAAAGCTTGCTCATATTAAGTTAGGGGTCATAAGTTGATTGCAATTGGTCGATTAGGGGCCAATCAGTGACCTGGCGTTTTTCAAATTCTGAAAAGATACATTTTTATTGGTTTACAGAGAAAAACATGTGATGTCCATTCCAATGGACGCAGGGTCTGAAAGCGTTAATGTTATTTATATTTCTCACAATTACAGTAAGCATATTGACACTTTTTAGCAAAAGTAGAGCCAGGTAGCATGCAAGCACAGAAAAAAAAGTCAGAATTGCGAGTTTATATCACGCAATTCTGAGAAAAAAAGTCAGAATCGTGAGATAAAAGGCAAGAACCTTTTTTTTTATTAAGTGGCGGAAACAGGCTTCCATACAAAGCAGTCAATATAAATAATTTATTACTTCATAATAAATTATTTAAAAGAAATAAGATTGAATATTGGATTTAGGATACAGTACTACTAATTAATCTTTTTTTTTTAACGCCTCCTATGTTGTTTCTCTACATAAAACCCTATGGTTTTATGCTCCACACTCCACTAGGTGATGGAAATGGACCCCAAGCTCCAATAAACACAAGAAGAAGAAGAAGAAGAAGAAGAAGAAGAAGACGTCTACTGGAGGCTGTTTGTACTCATGGATATTACGGTCATTGATTTAATCCTGCGATTAAAAATGTCAACATTTATATTATGACCGTGTTGTTCAGAGGTTGGATAATTTTATAAGACCCGGAACTAACGGAGATTAAACTGTTCAGATTTCCAAAATAAACAGAACATAACATGACGCCTGCATTGCAGCAGTGAAGGGAGAAGTCTGAACACCAAGTAGTGATGTGTTTCCATTGCAGCACTGCTGTGGAAATTTTAATAAAAACACACTGGTAGGTGTAACCGGTGTTGTCTGCGTTGTGCTTTAACATGTTTCTTAATAACATGTTATCAAGAAACAATATTTAAAAAAAAAAAAAACAACAACAACAGAAAAACAAATTACAACAAAACAAAAACAGTTGCCAGGGGGAGGGAAGTATAAAACTCCAAAACATAAATACAAGATATACATATATACACATGTATG
Source organism: Hemibagrus wyckioides (assembly GCF_019097595.1). Taxonomy (NCBI): domain Eukaryota; kingdom Metazoa; phylum Chordata; class Actinopteri; order Siluriformes; family Bagridae; genus Hemibagrus; species Hemibagrus wyckioides. The sequence goes on along the minus strand of NC_080715.1, from coordinate 9,648,329 downwards.
CATATATACAATCAAATAAATATATTGTAAAATTCACAAACTTTCAAAGTTTTTACAGCTCTCATTAACAGAGTCTCGAACACTGTCAATATAAATACATATTTCAGTCAACAAAACCATAAAATTGGGTATTTTATTAGTAAATTTACACTTTTACTAAGATTTGGTCAATAGAATAGTAAATGAATTAAGTAAAAGTACTGTTCCTGTTGGTCAGGATAGTCAGTAAAGCCAAAGAGGACATTTTCCCATAAGAGTGAACGAGGTCTTAAACACTGAATATTTTCATTAATAAATTGTTGGACCTGAGTAACTGAGTATGTACGATGCCAAAATAAGTTCAAGGCAGTTTCCTCATAATCATTACAAAAAATACAATTTACATTTATTCCTCTTTTTTTTTTTTTTAATTTATGTAAATAATGAATTGCTGGATAAAATCTGTGAATAAGCTTATAAGAAACTTCTTTAATCTTATTCCTAAGATGATATTTCTGTGGTAACAACCACACTTTTCTCCAGCAAATAAATTTTCCGTTCAATAAAGAGACTCAATGAGACAAAACATAAGGTACAGTAACAATTTCTCTTTATGTTAGTCGGGCTATACCTTCAGCCTTCATAAGGATAAATCTCCCCTTTAGGGAAAGATCTCTTTGAAGCCAAAAGCTGAATTCTTTTTTAGTTTTATCAATTATGGGGTTAAAATTCAGAGAACGTCTTTTTAGCTGGTCTTTAACAATAACGATACCTAAGTATGTAACACTATCTTTAACAGGAATGTTACAAATACTTGTTAAATCACAGTCTTTAACAGTCATTAGTTCACACTTACTAATATTAGAGACCAGAGGCACTAGAAAACTTATTAATAACATTAATTGCAACTGGAATTTGGTTACTATTTTTCAAAAAAAAAAGGGTTGTATCATCGGCTAACTGATTTATAATAACTTCTCTGTTTGCAATTGAGATACCCTTAAAAGTACTTTTTTAACATGCACAGATAATAATTGGGTTACAAGCAGGAAAATATACGGAGAAATAGGACAACCCTGTCTAATACCTCTTTTTAAAACAAATCTAGAGGTAGTTCCATATTTGAGTTTGATTGAGTATTATTATACAGGGTTTTAACTGCTGCACAAAGGAACTCAAAAACTATGTTCCATGGTATCAAAAGCTTTGCAAAAATCTAACAATAAAATAAAACTATTTTCATCAATTAAATATGACTAATCTAATATATCTAAAACCAACCTCATATTATTCGAAATGTGCTTGTTTTTCATAAAACCTGATTGAGTTTCATCTATAATAAGTTTTTAACAAATATAGAAGCAATTTATAATCGTTATTCAAAAGACTAATTGGCCGCCAATTATCAATAATGGTCAAATATTTTTTAGGCTTAGGAATAAGGGTAATTAACCCCTGGGTCATGGTAGATGGGAGGCTGGACTTAGACAAACTTTCACAAAAAACTAAAAGAAGAAACGGGGAAGCAAGTAACATAAAATTCTGAGGTTAGTCCGTCAGTTCCAGGAGACTTGTTATTTTTTAAGTTATGAATTGAATTGGTTAATAGATTGGTCACACATAGCTTTTGTAAATTATCTTTTTTTTTAATCTCTCCCACTGAATTTAGGAAATCATCTGAGGCTTTAGCATCATATTGTGATGCATATAGTTTACTGTAAAAGGTGGAGCAATACTCTGAAACCTCTTTAGGGTCCTTTAATATTTTATCATTAATTTTTAACTGATGAATAGTATTTAATGTAGCCTGATTTTTTTCTAGGAGGTATTCTTTATCTATATCGGTATATAGGTATAGGTATATAATATAGGTATATTTTATTCTATATCTGAGAAGTTATTAGACCCTATATTTAGGAGTGAGGTAATTCCAAATATAATTTTATCTTCCTGTTCTTTATGAACTTTAGCAAAATGACTGCCAACATGCCTTAAATATTTAGAAGCCTCAAATTTAAAAGGTGCCCAATTAGCGCAATATGGTTTTTCTGAATAAGCCTTTTCAAAAAAATACTTAATGAGGCGTGTAATCTCTATTTTTTTACTGATTTGATTTTCAATAAAGAATTATTAAGTTTCCAATAAGATGACTTTGCTGGACTATAATAATTGGATATCTGCATATTGAAAAAAATCAATCTTTGTTGAGCTTCAATCTTGGTATGGCCGGGGTTGGAGCTGTGCCCGAGGTTCTGAGCAGAAGTGCATCGCGTCGTAGGAAGCTAAGGGTGGCAAGGAGATAGAGTTAGGGATAATTGGGAGAAAACTGTGACTAACACTATAGCAGGTTTAGAAGTGAAAGAAAGCATTGTTTGCAATGAATTAAAATTAAGCAATCAGCGGCCCTGAAGCGTGCCCATGCTGTCCTGGTCAAAATGAACTGTTTGATGAAAATAAGCTGGAAAAAGTCCTATTGATAAGGGCACAGATGCCCACTATTTTCATAACTGACCTCGAAAGTCCAATTATAATGGACTGTGAGAGAGTTAAAAATTAAAGATATAATGGTGTCCAAAAGAACCCGATATTCCAAATAAGAAAATAGGTGGGACTTTCTCAGTGAAGAGGGTTTGGTTTGAATATTATGAAAAGATAAGGGAAAAGAATAAAAAGGCTATGTTTTGTGATGATTATTTCGGAGGTTGTTGGGATGTTCATTCGTGAGCAGCTCAATTCTTGTAACCAGCACTGATTGCAAATAAAACCTTGTCATCCAGTCTGCATGATTCATCTTCTTTAGTTAGAGTCTTGCTTGACTGAGCTGTCGGGTCAATGTGGAGTTTGCAGTCAGATTATAGCGAAGTATTAATTTAGAAGTAGTGTTAAGTAAAGCATTATAGTATTGGACAAAAATATTTTCCACAAAAGAAACAGAAATCATATTGTATTTCTTCCCAAAAAGAAAAAGAGCTTTACGCTTCACAGAATCTCTAGAGATAACAGAGAGGGGGGGTTGGGGGTGTATCTCTGTTTAGCCTCTGAAGGTAGTAGAGGCACTGCTGGGCCTTCTTTGTTAGACAGGTGGTGTTGAGAGTCCAGGTGAGGTCCTCCATCATGTGCACACAAAGAAACGTGAAGTTTCTGGCTCTGTGTAGTTCGCTTGATGTGCAATGGAAAATGGTCTACTCTGGTCCTCCTGAAGGCAACAGTCAACTCTTTAGTCTGATTGCGAGATTATTGTCAATACACCATTCTGTGTGCTGTTTTTTTTATCCTCACTATATGCTGACATATCCTCATTGATGCTGAAAAGACTCACAACCATAGTGTCCTCAGCAAACTTCACGAAGTGATTTAAAGTGTATTTTACAGCACAGACATGACTCAGCCATGTGAACAGCAGTGGATTGAGCATGCAGCTATGGGGCGCATGGGTTTTCAGTGTAATGGTGCTGGAGGTGGTGTTGCCGATCCTGACCGACTGGGGTCTCTCGGTCAAATAGTCCAGGATCTAGTTACAGAGGGAGGTGTTCAGACACAGCAGGCTCAGCTTTGTTCTCAGTTTCTGTGGGTTAATGAAGTCTATGAAAAGCATGCTTACATAATTGTCCTTTTTGTGCAGAGAAAGGTGGATGGTAGCAGATATGGTGTCCTCTGTTGGGACAGGAGCCATACTGAAAGGAGTCCAGTGTTGCAGGAAGACTGCCCTTCATAGTCTTGGGGTGCAGTTGGCATTCTGGTTCATCCCAAAGCTGTTCAGTGGGGTTGAGGTCAGGGCTCTTTGCAGGACACCTGATCAGTATCACTGATAGCTGCAGAAATATTTCAGTATGTTGGCGATGAACTATCAAATGTTGTTTTCTTCTGCAAATCACCATCCAGAACTCTAAATCACACACAAGTTATAAACTGGCCCATTAGAGTTTTTTTCCTGGAGTTATGTGTGGTCTGCATAAATCCTTTGGTACTGGTGTTGGGTCACTCAGTTCAGCATTAGCCAGAGAATAAATGTTGGAAAATGACTTGAGTGAAATTGGGAAGGCAACATGAGAGAAATGGTCTTTGGAGTCTTTGTCCAAAGAAACTTTCTATTAGTTACTGAATTACTGTATTTACTATATAACTATATACTGTATTTTCTTGTGTATCTGTGCAGAGTATATGTTTATGTAATTGGTGGTAACTGGAAAGTCATTTTTTGTCGCAGCTGTTGCACATCTGTCAAGTTACATTCAGACACATACTGCATCACTGTACCACCTGTGTATGATTTTCTTTGTGTCTGGTCTTGTTAAAAACACACAACTCTATTAATGTGTTCGACATTGTGTTGAAAGAAACACTAGGTGGGCCAGTGCAATGTGTTAAATTAAGGAATCTGAGTTCTCATTCCTTTAAGAATGGACTGGGCTTTTATTGCATGCAGAGGATTAATTCCAGGGAACGTTTGATGTTGAGCTCGGCTCATACTATTGTTCATACAATCACTTGACTCTCTTGCCTTTTTCGAGTCACACAGTAGCTTGTTCATTATCTAAGTGAGTTGAGCAAAAGGTATAAACAGCAGTTCTTTCTGCTCATGTTTTACAAGCAAGTAAATTAGATAAAAAGTAAAAAGTACATTTTTGTTTAACAAATTCACTTCTCCTTCCTTAAATGTGTGCAAATGATGCATACCAAAGAACCAGAAGGATTCTGCTTTATCAAAATAGTGTAGAAAATTATTTTTATTGATTAAAAAATAGTACAAACTGCATTAAAAAATATGCTGCCAGTCCACTTTATATTTTCTGAACCCATATTCAAATATGTTTTATTTCCCATCTATGGGGCACTAAATCTGTAGGTGGGAATAAAGTAAGACCATTTGTTTTGATTTAATTAGTTGTGAAAACAGAACATGGAGTCAGATCTAGATGCTATCTAATACAGACTGCTATTGGGTATGAGGAACTTGGTGCTGACCGTCTTTTGTTTTGTCTTCTAGGTTACAAGCACTGGAAAGGACAGGTGCTGACTGCTGATGAGCTACATGTCCTGTACGAAGGAATTAAACTCAACAAAGTCAACCATTATGACTATGTGCTTACAGGTGCATGAATTCACTGACACATCATCATTCATCTTGTTGGAATACGGAAATAAACCTTGGTGTAGATTTAAAAAAAAACAACAACACAAAAACGCCCCCTTGTGGACAAAAAGTTGAGTTTAGCATTTTTTATTAAAATCAGTAGATTATTGTTGGAAACAACACTTATCATTCAGTTATCACAGTTCATGTCTCTTTAAAAAGCTCTTCTTATGATTAGGTTACTCCAGGGATGTGTCTTTCCTGGAAATGGTGGTGGACATCGTTCAGGAGCTGAAGAATGCTAACCCCAAGCTTGTGTATGGTGAGACAATGCATATCAAGATTTTTATTTATTTCTTCCTTTGGTATTTTACACCACCAGACTGTTTGTTTGTGGTTGGTCTTGTATCACATGTATTCATATATTTCATTTGTATTAAAAAAAGCCTTTTCATTACAGTGCACTCTAGCGTCATCTAGTGGTCAAATTGATGAAGTAAACAGACTAAACTGCTGTAAACTCCAGTCCTTTGAAAAGCATGGATGGTGAATCTTGAATGAATCATAAAGGATGATTTTTTTTTAAACAATTTGTAACCAAATTTTAAGACTAATGTTTTATCAAGTAAAATATTTCTCTTTTAGCACATCTGACTTCTGATTATTGTAAATTGACACACACACACACAAACTTAATTTACATTTAGTTTTAACCCAGCTCTGATCCATCTTTACCTTACAGGCAAGTCTCATGTGACCTGACCTGACCTGTAAAACCTTTGAGGGTTTGATTGTGCTTGTTAATTTTGGCAGATGTTTCTTGTACATTTGTCTTGTCTTGACTTACTTCCAGCCTGAAACTTTGTTTTGCCATGCATCATCTTTATATCCTGCTGTGTTTTAGAGATTCAAAGGAATTAGTAGTGAGCTTCTGATGAAGATTTTTTTGTAGTTATAGAACCCAAAGAGAAACAATAATGTTCTGTGGTTTGGGGAAAAACTCATCAACCAATAAGTTAAACCAATTAAAATCTTTATCATTAGTTAAACTAAACACACAACAAGCCATCATGTTGTGAAATAAAGTTTCAGACATCCTTGGTTAAGTTTAACAGAACAGATCATGCACTGATTCACTGAAACAAGCAGCATTTGAGTAAAGAGTATATTTTTTCGTTGTTGTCTATATTATCGAAGATGAGCACACTAATATTTGTCCACTGCACCTGACCAAGCTACAGAGAGATGAGTGAGTTAATATTAAAATATGTTTCTGTTGTTTTTCAGTATGTGATCCAGTCATGGGAGATAATAGTGAGTCAATGGTGAGTAGCCTAAGGAGCCATTTCAATCATTTTGTTCCATCACTTTTTTTCTTCTTAGGTATAATTTGATTAATTGAATTGATTAATGTAAATTAGGGGAGGCATAGTGGCTTGGTGGTTAGCATGCCTCATACTTGCAGGGTTGGGGGTTGGAATCCATCTCTGTTGTGCGGAGTTTGCAAGTTCTCTTGGTGGTTTCCTTCGGGTACTCCAATTCCCTCCCCAAGCACAAAGACATGCCTTATAGGTTGATTGCCACCTCTAAATTGTCCATAGTGTGTGTGTGTGTGTGATTGTGTCCTGTGAGAGATCCTGTCCTGGGTGTACCCTGCCTTGTGCCTTGAGTCTCCAGTGATAGACTCCAGGTTTCCCCAGGCCCAGCAGGATAAGTGGTGTAGAGAATGGATGGATGGATGGATGGATGAATTATTGTAAGTTGCTCATAAGAATTTTGATATCCAGTCAGTTTTTTACTTGCACTTACTTTAATATATTAATTAATTTTATCAAAACAATCTTTCTATACGTTTATAGACATGCTGTTGGTTTTAGCCCAAGTCCACATTTCCACTCTAGGAAGTCTACAGCTTTGCACAGATCAGCATTTATTTAGCCTGACATTCCTGATGAATGAAATAGTTTGAGGGGGAAAAATCTATTTATATCATTTTTCATTTGCTCTAAATGTGAGAAGAGAGTATGCTTCTAGATGAAGTATGTACTGGTGCTTCCTAACAGCATGTTTTTATTGTAGAGTGTAATGTAAGCTCTGCAAACGTTATATATGGATCTGAAGCCTTTCCCAGGAATCCATGATGTAATGATTCACCCTGGAAAGGACGCACAGAATCTAACACAAACTACATCACCACCATTAAAGCATACAGTATACACATGATGTCATGATTGGTGCTGTGTAAACACACCATGTTGTGTATATAGTCAAATCTGTTATGCCCTGTATCAGACAATCCAACTGGGCAATAAAAAGATGATATCACTTTAAAGTAACCCTTACACTACCATTCAGGAGTTTGGGATCACTTGGAAATGTCCTTGTTTTTCAATGAAAACCCACTTTTATCCATTTCAAAAGCATAAAATAAATCAGATGATTTTAAAGAAACACCCAGAGGCCCATTATCAGCAACCATCAGTCCTCTGTTTCAATCTCATGTTATCTATCAGTAATCTCACCAAGTTAATCGTTTTATAAGGCTTATTGATTACTTTTGCAATTGTGCTAGCACAGCTGAAAACTTTTGTACTGATCAAGTGAGCAATAAAAATGGCCTTCTTTAGGTTAGTTTAGTATCTGGAGCATCAGGAGTTGTGGGTTTGTTTACAGGCTCAAAATGACCAGAAAGAATGAACTTTCTTTTTCTTTTCATGGAAAGAACTTCTCTTACCAACAATGCAAACTGGTTCTAACCAGAACAGAAAAAGGAGTGAGAGACCCTGGTGCACAACTAGAAAATAAGGAAATTTCCAAGTGATGCCAAACTTTTGAACGGTGTGATTGAAGACAACTCCTTTGGCAAATTCCTCTGCTATCCTTTTCCCGTATTCTCAGAAAGAGGTGGTGAGATATGAAGAATCAAGCACTGTTAAAATATGAGAATAAAGTTATCATCCTTGTTTCGTGTCCTGTTTGTAGTACGTTCCAGAAGCCCTGCTGCCGATCTACAGGGAAAAGGTGGTGCCCGTGTCAGACATCATAACGCCTAACCACTTTGAGGCAGAGTGAGTGATTAACTGATTTTCCATCTCAGGAGCTTTTATGTCAGGCCTACAGTGTGCAATATACAGTTTGCAGAAAATCACCATTGTATATCACTTCCTTATCAAAAGTCACCATTGAGACTTTTTATATGCTTATACTGTACATAAATATCTGTCATTGGGAGTGCCTATACTTTACTTCACGAGTCTTCTCTTCTCTGGAAAGAGGTGATTTGGCAACAGATTTTCATCCGGTCATTTTGTAAGACAAGAATTCAACTGGATTCACTAAGTAGACTTGAGTGTGATTGCTGTGAAGGCCAAATGAAAGCTACACTGATTTTTTTGTGAATAGGATTGAAGAAATCAAGTGCTTGATGTGAGTTAAGACCACTGCTGGCAATCCTGTCTTTTCATCATTTTTAATAATGCCTTCCAAAATGACCCAGCAAATGTCTAACGACCTAGCAAAAATGATGATAAAGAAATGTGAATCTTTTCTAGCATGTGTCATAATTGTGCTCTAAATCTGAAAGAAGAAAAAAATTAATACTTGCATGAAGATGCCTGGTAAGGTTTGTACAGTAGCCTAGAGTTTGTATAATTAAAAAATTAACTCAACTATGAAAGTGTGTATATATACACTATATTGCCAAAAGTCTGGTGTGGAGGAACTTGACTGGCCTGCACAGAGTCCTGACCTCAGCCCGATAGAACACCTTTGGGATGAATTAGAGTGGAGACTTGGAGCCAGACCTTCTCGTCCAACATCAGTGCCTGACCTCACAAATGTGTGTCTACAGGGATGGTCAAAAATTCCGATAAACACATTCCTAAACCTTGTGTTAAGCCTACCCAGAAGAGTTGAAATTGTTACAGCTGCAAAGGGCAGGCAAACCCCATATTAAATTCATGTGCATGTAAAGGCAGATGTCCCAGTTTTGGCCTGGCTCACATTCTCCACTCTAATTCATCCCAAAGGTTCTTTGTCGGGTTGAAGTCAGGACTCCACACCTCCACAAGTTCCTCCACACCAAACTCACTAATCCATGTCCACAAAGTCGGGAGCATGAAATTGTCCAAATGTTTTGGTATGCTGAAGCATTAAGAGTTCCTTTCACTGGAACTAAGGGGCCAAGCCAACCCCTGAAAAACAACACCTGAATTCAATGATTTGGAGGGGTGTCCCAAAACTTTTGGCAATATAGTGTATCTATGCATATATGTGTACTGCATGGTCGTGTGCTTTTCAAATGCGTCCTGTGGCCTCATTTATAAAACTCTGCATGGATTCCAGAGTGAAAGTATGTATACGCACAAAACCCAGAGGATGGCCTGAGCACAAAAACATTATACTTTTTGCATACAGTTGTATGTGGGTCATGTCTGCTTTAGAAATTGCATTGCTCTTGACAGTGTGAATACATTTAATGTCATAAACAGTGATAATACTTAGAAATAATAATGTTGTGCTTTAATGCTTCTCACCTTCAAGCAGCCAGTATTATGGAGCTACATAATTTGAATTTGAATATGAAATATAAAATGTGAGAGTGGTGATTTAGCTGTAATTCGCTACATATCCTCAGGGTTTCAGAAATTCTGTGTTCAGTCAAAGCTTTAATAGTCTCACCGTTGGTTGAACGTCTGATGCGATGCATACGACACACAAAATCAGAGACGTCTGGAGTGTCAAAGTTGTCTTCTGATTATTCTGATAATGAATTTTACAGAATTTCTGGGAGACAGGTGTATCATGTTTTTTATGGTCCATCTGGAAACACTTGTCACGCTATACTTTCCTCACGGAAGAAGGAAACCTTATAAGGATCAGCTAAACACTGTATTTGCCAAATAATATGAAGTTCACAGTTTGAACTTAATTACTTGCCTGACTTTCTTAAATGAACAATCTATGGTTACAGTCTGTTATTGTTTTTGAACATAGACGTTACATTTTCACAATCTGTGATTGGTTGCTTTAGTTCTTTAGTAAACATTTGCCCAGGTTCATGCTTGAGAAGGTTTAGTGCATAAGATCCATTTATAAATGACCCCCTGGACTCCCCAGTCAATACAGATGATTTTTGCACAATTGATAACGTTAAGAAGATGAACCTCTGGTGTAATAATAATCTCTGGTGTAATAATCCGGTACTTCTAGTAACTTTACATTATTTATATTTTTGTAGTACAATTATTCCAGTGTGAATTGGACACAGCCATGAAAACATGACACAGTTACAGATGCATCTTCTTATGACCATAAATAGTTTATTTACTAGATTTTTCTTTTGTTTCTAAAAGGCTCCTTACAGGAAGAAAAATCAGTACAGAAAAAGATGCAGTGGAGGTGAGTCTTCATAATGTTCTATGCTGTATGATATTTCAGAGCAACTCTGCTTTTAAAGGCTGGGCTCCATTCTGAGATGGTGTCAAGGTTTCTTCTTCATGTTGGTTCAGGGAGTTTACTGAAAGTGCTAAACAGATTAAATGATTTTTTTAACCATTTGAAACATATACTTTGGCAATAAAAACCAGTAGTTAATAGGGAACAGCAGAGACCTCCCTATGACAGCAGTAATTTTGTTTTAATTATAGTTGACTCAATTCTAATTTTATGTGTTTAGTCATTTGCTTTTACAGCACTTCATGCAGCACTTTGCTTAATGGGCAATGTTTGTCAAATAGCATGTGTAGCAACAGAGAAGCTTTACAGAACAGCTTTCTACATACAGAAAACTGGATGTAGATTTAGATTCCTAACAATCAAGCCAGTTGATACAGTGGAGGTGGGGGTGGGATCTCTTTAATGGCAAAATGAACAAAACTTTGAGAGGAACAGGACTCAAATGGGAATCCAACCTCAACTGGGTGGATTTTGGTATTATAAATTATATATATATTATTACTCATCCATAACTATAATCTATATCGGACCACCAGTATTAAATGTGTTGAAAGGCTGAGTATGAGCATATTATGAAGAAGAAGCTTCTCAAAAGCATAATGAAGTGTTTTCGATTATATCAGCAATTTCCCCTTTAAAATCCCCAGTGACACTTGCAGTCTTACAGAGATGCAAGGTTTATTAGTTTCTGGCACTCATCAGGTCTTAATTAAGCCTTTGGGTTGGATTAGGTGTACTGGGAGTAGCACTAACAGGAGGGTGGATCCTGAACCTGGAATTAAGAAAAGTCAGGCTATAATCTTCTTAAGGCAATAATGACCACAACAGGTTTGTTGTATAACTGTATGTCATTCTCTTGCAGGCAATGGATCTGCTGCATGCTATGGGTTCTGACACTGTGGTCATTACCAGCTCAGACCTGCTCTCTCCTCTGGGGGATCAGTATTTAGTGGCCCTGGGGAGCCAGAACACAGGTGAACCCCACAATTTCTGCATCTGCTATAACTTGCATTCAAGATAATCAATGACTACATCCTATGCTAATTAACCTGTCTCAGTTTAAAACCTTTACAATTTTATTGGAGAGTAGAAAACATTTTGAAGGAAGAATAACACAAATAAAATAAATTCAAACCCACAAGATGTTGCTTTTGTGCAAGAACATTTAAGGCTTCAACTGTGTTACTAAATCCAGTGGGCTGGTGGTGTAACATCCACAAAACTAAAGTACTAGTTAAATTATGTTCTGTTAATGCTAGTGCTGTTTACTTCTGGTAATAATATGTAATCCAATGTTTTATCATTGTTATTTGCTTCCTATCTTTAATAATGCTTTAAGAATATTTATAATGACTGTTTGTTTACTGTCTGGAAAACATGGATCACAGATGGAGCATTTGCTGATGTAAATACTGTATATTCACTAAGGTTTTGTTTGTATTTCCACGTTACCAGTGGCTCTGATGTGTTTGTGGTCACTGGGGATCTGTTTGCTGCTTTGCTGCTGGCGTGGACACACCACCACCCTAATGACCTCAAAGTGTGATGCATGTTCTTATTATTATTTTATCTGATGAATTATAGGCATGGTGTACGCTTTCACTTCCTTTAAAAGTAATAATAGTCAGTGATGAGTCAATGAGTGAGATGCTGCTTCTCAGTTCTTTAATTATGCTTCATTAGTAATTCTGTCTTGCAATCCGAGGGGAAAAATCATTAACAGTAGAGTTTACCCAAAACAAAATCCCCAAAAGTCTTAAGCTTCATTTTTAGCAGACGTGCTATTTAGAATGCTTGATAATGGTAATGGTAATAGGATATCACAGGGTTTAAGAATAATGTGGGTAAAACCAATGACACACATACTCACACAGAAACAGAGAAATGACACACATACACAGAAACTAACACACTCACACAGAAACTAAAACACTCACACAGACACTCACACCAAGAGTTTGCATGTGAAGATTAAGTGTGTAATGCTCTTCTGTGCTCAATTCCGATAATCTCCGATGATGATGTTAGTCCCTGCAACAGCTATGTTGGTAAATAAGGCTTTAGTCTAATAACTTGTAGTTTCTTCTGTAAATACATTATGAAAAATGGATGACTTGTGTTTCATATACATCTCCTCAGTCAGTTTTGATAGTGTTTTAGAAATGTTCAGCTTTAAATTATGCAGAAGAGACCAACCAGGAGGTTTTTCTACAGAAGTTGTGGTATTTGGTGTTATCTACATTGATAACAGAAATGGCATCAGCAGAAACAGGCTTGAGCATTTACTGATGTTTGACGAGTTTGTTATGGAGTGTCTAAGCTCAGCGCAAATTTATCAGAACAGAACAGAAAGAATTTCCAGGTCATAAACAAAGATATCATGAGGTCAGCACAGAACATGCCAAGATCTATTCACAATTAATCAAATTCAAAGAATCCAGACAAATCTAGATCAAATCTAAGCACTTGACACAATTGACTTATATGGAAAGTCAGTTTTATTACAGCTTATCATTCTTTTTCCCCCCATGATGTTTGGTTTTATTCAGCTTGGAGGTATTTAATGATATCAAAGATGATGTTATAACCCAAAAATAAAGTCTTATTTGGAGGTCATTTTTTGTAGACAAGGAGAGCTCAGCCCCGTTAGTCTTTTTATACCAGTTGGCAATTTTAATAAGACAAATAAAAAAAAAGGTACTTAATTGTATAGTTTATTTGCCTCATAATGTTTCAGCTCAGTCAGGGGCATATCTAGGATTTAAAAACATCAGGGGCTGAGCCCGAAACATCAGGGGATAATTAGGGAGAAGGGGTAAGCAAGAATAACATGTTTTGTAAGAGCTTTTTTAATGTAATATTGTTTAATAATAAACACAAATTAACAATTTGTGAAAATTTCATTCAATTTGACTCCTCTCATCATTTTGGAGACACACCACCACCCCCATATTTTAACATATTTTAAGTACAAGTGGTTTGTTTAACAGGATTGTTTACCAGGTTTGTTTCTCTTTATACTGAGATACTTTTTAAGTTATCATTTGCAAGAAAAGAAACTATGTAGATATTTCAAACTAAACTGTCATGCAAAAGTTTGAACATCCTGTATTACCATTATCTTTGTTAAATGTAAAGTAATTGGTTCAAGTTAAAATACTGTAGAATTACAGAAACCTACACTCCCCATCCACTTTATTAGGAAAACCTTCACGTTCATGCAGTTCTCCAAGCCGTCGAGCAGCAGAATACATAAAAACAAGCAGATACAGGTTAGGGGCCTTAGATTTGCATAAACGTTGGAAAACCTTATAATGTGAAATTCCCAGGAAATCAGCAGTTTCTGAAATACTCACATAAGCCCATCTGGCACCAAACACCATGATACAGTTAAAGGCAGAGAGCACATCTTTTTTCTGTTCTGATGTTTAATAGGAACAGTAACTGAGCTCCTGACCTGTACCTCCATGATTTTTTGCATTGTGCCACTGCCACATGATTGGCTGATTAGATAACAGAAGCAACATAGTAGACAGCAAAGAGCTTCAGAAACACTTTATTTGGGTCTCTATAGTAGTTATTACCTTTTGTGGTGTTTTAACAGACAGCCTGTAAGAAGACTGTTTCTGTGATACAGCATGTCATTAAGAGGACTATCGCCTACGCCAAGGGTAAGACCAAAAAATCCCAGAATAACATACTCCCATAATACTGTAATCAAGCTGCAGTTAGAGGCAGTGGGTGTGACAGAAACATTATGTATATTATGGGAGTGTACTGCTGCAAAGCCCTTGAATAAAACACTTTAATTTTCTCTTATCAGAGGCTGCAGGTCCTAACCGGAGGCCGAGCCCTGCACAGTTGGAGTTGAGGATAGTGCAGAGTAAAGCAGACATTGAGGATCCTACAATAACCGTTAATGCTATTGTGCTCTAGGGTTTCACTTCCAGCCTCCTCTGGGCTGTGGCTGACTCCTGACACACAACAGATAATTCACATTTCAGAAAAAAACAAACACATTATTGTGTAGAGTATGAAAGACACACATGTAAAATCATGGGTCATCCAAATACTAACTAAAGCCATGTTGGTGTTTGTGTTTGACTTCAGTACTGTATGAGAACGACACTGTTGTTTTTAATGTTCTAATAGAATAATGTGAGTGAAAGGAAGTGCTGATCAGGGATTGCTGTAACCAGTTGGTCAGTTGTATGCTGCTACAATGGAGGACTTTAATTTAAAGGCCACATTATTAGGATGCCACTACAATATATTCATAACAGTTTCTCAGTTACAGCAACAGACTGTTAAGACCGTTAGACACCACATCCTTATCAGGAACATGGCATGACACCAAATCCTAACCTCTGTATTTCACTTTTACATTCATCATGAATAGTCTAATGTTTCACTTATAATGTTAGTCTAGTTTCTAGGGAAATATTACTTCAAGAGTTAATTTATCAAAATATTCAGTAGCAAAAGTGGCTTATGGAAATTATGTTTTGGGGAAAAAAATTAACTGATTTTTAATGAGGACCAGCAGTCAGATGGCCAGTACTGTCTTACATGTGACATGTTAAGTGTTGCACTTCTCTTGAGAAAGACTGGTCTTATGAAATTTGCTTCATGAGTTACAAAATAGTTTTATACACAATCTGGTTTCTTGCCTTATTGTGGCAAATGTGTTAGTATGTTCACAAGTTAGTAATGTTCCATAATCAACTTTAGCATTTATTTTAACTTTTTAATGCTATTAACGAGGCTATTCATTTGATGATCACATACAGAGATTTGTAATGTACTCAATGTAAATGTTGATGTACATCGGGACCTGAAAATGCTGCAATTTTTAAAAAAGAAGGATTAAATGATCATTGGTCTTTGTACAAGTAACTGCTGAATTTATAATATAAATCAATCAATTAACTGTTAATTGTAATTAATTAAGAAAAAAATATTAATGATTATTTTTTCTTAGCAAAGACATTAACTGTCTGCCTTTCATTTGTGCTGATTTGCTGATCCACCAGATGACTGTAAAGAAAATAAAGATTTCAAATAAAGGTAATAAGGCACACAGAATTTGTGTTATTCCTGTGAGCTGCCACTGTATCACCTGATTCACATGAACAGTTTACTTATAAGGGTGAAGAAACAAAGTGTTATACAAATGTAAAATAGATACACTGTAAAATGCAGCATTGAAATATGAATAAAATATTTTTTGTTAGAATAAAGCTTGTAGTAATTCAGTGTCAAGTATCTATACGAAACAACATGAACCAACTCTTTTTTTTTTTTTTTCCCTTTCCCCCCAGGACATCTGTCTGTGGTCTATCTAACAGGCTATATCTATACAAGCAACAAGCCCCTCTCTTAACCGTCACTTTCCATCATGCTACAGTTTGTCTTAGTTAAAAATAATTGTGTGCAGAAAATCCCTGCATATTTTTTTGGGTATATTTTCCCCTATTTTCATGAAGCGTGGCAATAATTCTTATTTTGAAAATAAATTATAGAAAAACATTATAAATAGCTGTTTATATCATTTTCCTTTTAAATACATTGATCACATCAGCTTATTTTGTCATCTAGTATTGACCATAACATTTTATTTCCTTCATTTTATCAGCCTCCATATGGACATGCGAAGGTTAGTTCACATCGTAGCCAGCCAGGTGAGAAGATTAATGAGTAACCTAAGCCTTGAGTTCTTCCAAGTTATAATGTTACAAACATTGGGATGGAAAAGCAGTGTATGTTTGATGTGGCAGATGGAGGTTATTATTCAAAAACAAGGTGAATGGGAGTGCCATCTCAGGGCTCCAGGGGCTCCACTTTGATCATGAGCTTAGGTTACTGACTGTGTGGAGCTTCACATAAGATTTTTTGGGGTAATGTGATGTGTTTTGCATGTGTAAGGTGTGAAAGTTGGTGTTGAATTATTGAAATGTATTTTACATTTGATATTTACACTGTTTTATTTGTTTTCCTCTGGCCTTTTGATATTCACCACTCCAACGCTCTGACTCAACAGTTTGGGTGCATGTTTAAGTACACTTACATTACAATATTTCCTTTATGGAAATAGAATTGTTTTTCCATTCACCCATTGTATTGTGTATCTTTATTCAGTTCTTGCTTGTTCACCACACCATTTAGCTTCCATATACAGTAGCTATTTGACTAGGGTCAAAAATGGGAACTGCAAGTGTATGATTTTTCCTGACCCTTCTCCTCTCTATAAACACTGTGTTCCACTTCCCCAAGATTTGGAAAATTGCAGATCAGAATGATAATTTCCAAGCTACATAGTAGGGAAAACAACCATGAAAATGCCTTTGAATTGAGATAATGATATGGTTTGGAAACTTAACACGATCACTCTATGGTAACTAATAACGGTAATGAATATCAAAGCAGACTACATCACCATTTATTTTCAGCAGGTCTAAACAGGTGACTATGTTCTAGAGAAAACCACACGCTTTGGTTTGAATGTTTAAGCACACACATACCAGTTTCACACACACCAGTTCATCACATTATATTGCACAGTGCCAGATCGGAGGTGCTAGGATGTTTTAATTAAGATTAATTAAATAATAAGACTAATTAAGATAATTAATTTGTGCTAATTATAAAAAGCAGATTTAGTGGTACTTGTGTAAGGATGCTTTCTAGACCCCTTACATTTGAGTACCATTTAAACATGAGCAGGATGATCAAGCAACTGATGTTTAAAAAGTCAATGTTTTAAATCATCAACTTGTGTAGTGGATGTTAATATTCTTAATGTATAATTAATATAAATTAATGTAGTCCCCTAAAATCCCTCCTATCTGTATGTTTATTTTACATTATTTTGTGTCCGTTAATTTTTAAATTTGGTTTGAACTATATTAGTTGTGGTATAGCAGCAGTTTCATGTTTAATATGCGGTGACATCATTTCCGGTCAGCCCGCACTGCTTCCTCAGACCGCGTTTGAGTGTGCTGAGAGGAGCTACGACAATAAACTCTCCAGATCAGCAACAAACCCTGTTTCCAGTTCATTGAGGATAACACAACGCAGATTGTAACGGTGGTCTGGGTTAAACCAGTTACACTTGCACCGGGTTTAGCTCACGATGTACGCAATAATCAAAATAATTAATCTATGATTATTTAATTGTTTAGTTTTTGTAGAACTTACTTCAGCCCTTGTGTTTAGTTCCACAACACACATGCCATTATTTTGTTTTATCGTGCCATTTATTTTACTTGAAATTGTATGCCAATTTGGATAAAAGCCTAAGTAGTCTAATAAAAATTATACTTTAATGTAGTTTAATTATTACCCACACCTGGTCCTGGAAAATCTCCTGCACCATTTAATTGTTCCATCTGTTCTAACACACAGGAGGTTTAAACTGTGGGTAAAAAACAGACTGAGATGGTGGTTCACACAAAGTCACATGGCTGTAGCTAAATTTGACACCTGACCATCACATCTGTTTGTGATACTTCCTCAAACTTTTAAAAAGAAAATTAGAAGTACAGTTGTATAGGAAGTATTTGTGTGCTGTTTTTTTGCAGTTTTGCTTCAATTTTGCTCCATTTGACCTACAAGGCCCAAACTTGTTCCAGCTTGAAATTGCCCCTGTGCAAAATGTGAGCTCCATGAAAACATGGTTTGCAAAATTTGGTATGGAAGACCTCGAGTGTTCTGCTAAGAGCCCTGACTTCAACACCATTGGGATGAACTGAAATATCAACTGAACCCCAGACCTTGCTAATGTGTCTAAATGATCACAAATCCCCAAAGCTATGCTCCAAATGTAATAAAAAAAGGCCTCCATAGACATGTGGAGCTCATTATAGCAGCAAGTGGGAACTAAATCTGGACTGGAATTTTCAACAAGCACATACGAGTGTGATGGTCTAGTGTATTTAAACATAGCATATCTAATCATTCCCCTCAACATATGTCTAGAATTCCACACCCTTTGGACTTGCCTTAACACAACTGTCAAAATCTATCTGTCTTATACACTACACACCAAATACCAGAGAATCTAATGGCCGATACAACACCCAGAGAATACCATATGAACACATGGCTGATACAGTAGGACTATATTTATAGTAGAAAAATTCACAGACTACTCACAAAAGAACACCTAATAAAATAGGCAGAATGAGAAACAGAGCAGGGGTTTTCAACTAGTCTTACTGACTCGATACCCACAGGTTTGCTCATTCCCAAAACACCTGATTCTGCTCAAGTAGGAGTTAATAACTGTGAGAATTTATAGTGATGAGATTTTAGTGATTAACAAGATTATTTTATCACTAGTCTTTGCAGAACCTGCAGACTCCTAGCCATTACTTCAACATCTATGTGTACTAGGTGATTAAAAATAATATTCTGCACAATATTTGCATAATTATCTGGCAATATCTCCTTAAACCCAGAGGTATATTTCAGTTACATGTAAATCTGAAATCTAACCATATTTTACTTGTGTGGTATCAGTTCAATTGAGGATCAGTATTAAGTCCTGGGCTAGTGTCTGACTGTTTGATGTAACAAAGAAATTCATGTCTCTGGCTGTAAATACATACAATATTAACAGCCCAGGTGAAAGCTCCGATATGTGGAAATCGGCCTTTCAGCCTGCCATTCACTTGTTTCAGGGAGCACCATCATGGAGACAGGTTAATCTATGTGATGGAAAACTTTAAAGGAAGAAGTTCTGAACTTCTACGTAAATGACTAGAAGTTATTTGTGACCAGAGATTGTGCAAATTTTTAGCAAGTCAGAATGTGCTGGAGACAAGATAGCGAGACTCGAGGCTAAGAATTAGCTAAGGCAGACTGAAAGTTTGATCGGGTGTTGTAATGTAGCAAATGAGTGACAATGTTTTTCTTTCCTTGTATCTGTGTTCAATCATTTTGATAAAAACTCAGTGTAACAAATGATCAGGGCCCTCTTTGAAATTTTCTCAGAGATAGTTGGGTCCTTTTGGCAGCAGTAAAATAAATTGTGAACCTTTTTTTTGCACCAGTGTGCTATTTTCTCCAAACGTCCACAACATCCATTAGGTAAAAAAAAAAAAGTGTGCAAACTGACTTGAATCCATGTGGTTAGAAAGGTTCTCATCATCTATATCAACACGTGAGAACCACTCGATCATATAAACAATGTTATATTAAAGGGAAAAGTGAGATTTTCCTGACTAATTAAGTGATAGATAGGTAACCTGTCATAATTGTGCAAACTTTTTTATACCAGTGACTAGACTGGAAGCCAAAATAGCTTGCTCTTTGGTCAGTTGAAACAAATATCTGTCTGATCAAAAGAACTGAGATTGAAACTATATTGCATGTAAGCTAGTTTTTGTTAAGTCACATTTGTGTGTGATATCTTGTCTAATAATCAATCACACATGCTATTTGTAATATGGTGTCTGTCTTCAAATTGGTTGTTGTCCTTCGGCTGATCCCTGTTCAAGGTCGCCACAGCGGATCATCTGATTAGCAAATTTTTTGATTTGGCACAGATTTTACACCAGATGCCCTTCCTGATGCAACCCTCCAATTTTATCCAGGCTTATATCCAGCCAGACATATTTCATAACCTCATCTAGCTGCCAGGTGATAAACGATATAATTGACTATTCAAAGCATGCTTGCATAATTTGCATTAGGTTTTGCAGACATGGCAGATCATTCAATGCAAGCGAACAAGCTTTGACAGAAATATTATGATTGTTGCTGAGATACTACATATAAGAGAGTTAAGCTCTAATGTAGAAGTTCTAAGATTCTCACAATATATCAATAACACATTAATAGTATATAGTGGAAATATGGTAAGTTAAACACTGCAACATTTTAATGCCAAGATCTTGTTTCATAGCAAATGGTCTGAATTAAATAAAACAACTGTCCATAAACAAAGGTGCAGAGAGTATTCTAATGATATACAGAGGTATTTACTACAATTTTACTACAATACTACAAGATATAATCGGGAAATTGGGAGAAGGAAAGGGAGATCTATGGAGAGAAGATAATGTCTGTTTACCAGAAATATGTATACACCATGGCAATCTTATATCCCACACAAAGGCTAGGCAGGAAAAAAGTTTTTTGTGTGGTTTTTGGTTGGAAATCTTCCTGAAACCTGGTAACTGATATGCGGGTATGTGCACCTTACGTGGCTAAGACAAACTTCTGTCCTAGCTCTGTGTTTTTTTTTTTGTGTTGAACTCTTTGTTGTTGTATGTTTATGTAGCACCAGGTCCTGGAGAAACGTTGTTTCATTTCACTATGTACTGCGTCAGCTATATGTGGTTGAAATGACAATAAAAGCTTCTTGAATCTACAGTTGAACAAAGGCACATCTATGCAACTGTGTCAAGGAAAAGGATCTGCATCTTTATCTAGTTTTTATTTTGATGTACCAAGCCTGCATCTCATCTCCTCATTCCAACCCAATTCATGGAAGTGTTACACCCCTCTGAAAGTAGGAGTTTTTATTCTGCACTAAACACATAGCTTTTGTTTGAAACCACTCCATTCTCAAATGATTCTCAATGAAAGTGTTCATTGTGTGGCTGTTTGTTACCCAAGTATGCCCTGATAGAAACTTCACCATTCAGCTAGGCAATGACCCAAAAACACTGCCAACTAATAAGAGGATAAATGCCTTCATCAGCGACCAAATTCCTGCAGCAACAGTAAAAGTAAGCTTCATACTGCAGGAAACCTATTTTGAGGTCACTCTGATCAGAAACTGTGAACTAACTGATTTAAATAATTTTAAATAAATTATACAGTATGTAAGTATATAATTTAGACCAGTCGACATATAGACCTATACTGGGTGTAACAAAGTATGAGAAACAGAAATGAAAATAGTTTTCAGTTAAGCCCATATTCAAGTTCTTTAAGTAATGTTGTAGATATTTTGATTGAGCCTTTTCTAATGGGTCATTTTACAAACACTTTTGTCCCACACAAAGCACACCGTATCCCAACTGACACCCAACAACTTGTCCAGACAAGGCCTCACTGTCTTATTCTTCTTTCGGCTTTTCCCTTCAGGGGTCGCCACAGCGAATCATCTCTCTCTACCTATCCCTATCTTCTGCATCCTCAACACTTGCACCCACTAGCTTCATATCCTCATTTATTACATCCATATACCTCCTCTTTGGCCTTCCTCTTTGCCTACTGCCTGGCAGCTCCATGTCCAACATTCTCCTACCAATATACTCACTCTCCCTCCTCTGAACATGTCCAAACCATCTTAATCTGGCCTCCCTAACTTTGTCCCCCAAACGTCCAACATGAGCTGTCCCTCTGATGTACTCCTTCCTAATCCTGTCCAACCATGTCACTCCCAAAGAGAACTTCAACATCTTCATCTCTGCTGCCTCCAGCTCTGACTCCTGTCTCTTCCTCAATGGCACTGTCTCTAAACCACACAGCATGGCCGGTCTCACCACTGTCTTGTACACCTTCCCCTTGATTCTCACTAATATTTTTCTACCGACACTTTTCTCCACCCATTCCAACCTGCCTTCACTTCTTTACCTCTTTCCCACACTCTCCATTACTCTAGACTGTTAACCCCAAGTACTTAAACTCCTGTACCTTCATTTACCTCTTCACCCTGTAATCTTACTGTTCCACTTCCCTCCCTTTCATTCACACACATGTACTCAGTCTTACTACGACTGACTTTCATTCCTCTTCTCTCCAGCACAAACCTCCACCTCTCCAGGTTTTCCTCCACCTGCTCCCACTACAGATCACAACGTCATCTGCCAACATCATCGTCCAAGACAATGATTCACTGCATCACTCATTATTCAATTATAGTAGGACTTGTTTACAAAAAGAAGGAACAGGAATCTATCCAACCCAACACGTGACAATATTCTCTTGTATTTATAAATATTTTTTGACTCATGAGACAAGGCATCAGCTTACTCTAGATCATATGACATTTCCTCATACATGCTCAGTGTCCTGTTTTTTGTTGCATTTTAGGTTTTCCGTACAGGACATCAAACGTTATAAATCATGACACTGTAACTTACCACCCTTAGTTCTTACTTGGCTACAGTGGTGCAGATTCAAATAGGTTTGAACAAATATGTTTCTCAGTATAATCTAATATATAATACTCCTAATGTTGTGTATTCCTAGGTAAACAAGCACAAGCAGAACTATTTAGTGTTTTATTTTTACAGATTATGTTTATTTGAAACAGAACTGGAATACAACTGTCCAGAATCTATATCACAAACCTTGACAATGAAAAGTATTCAAATACAACTATAACCACAAAGAAGACTTTGTACACGTGTTTGCTGAGAATGAAGCAAGAGTTGCAAGACTGCATTATTCTGGAAGTTGTCTTTGATAATGTGCCACGTGAAATGAATACAAATTAAAACAGTACATGGACCAAAAGAGGGAATTTATTTCTGATTTAAACCTCGCAAACAAACAAACAAACAAAAAACCTCCTAAACTCCCATTATGTTCTCATTTACTTTACAAATACAACTTTTTAGAAAACAAAATTCCTTCAACACAACTTTAAACAGCAGATCAACAAAGAGATGAATATAAGGGAAAAACTGGATAATCACAAGGCCAAAAACTGACTCAGAAAACAAACAAAATTAAAACTCCAAACAAACAAAACTTAATATGGTGCTTTTACAATGTAACATCAAGCTAGTCATATGCAATATGCATAATGCAACACTGGAAACCTGCTATGTAACACATCATCTACAACTCTGAAACAATGCTAAGGTCTGTATGCAACTGTGTGTGTAGCAAATAACAAATTATATATAAATATGTAATAATAAATATATAATAATTATTATGGACAAAGCTAGCAACAGAGCCAAATGCCAGTATAATTTTACCACAGATCCCTAGCAGGTGTAGGCTGACCTAGGTTTAAACAGGATGCAAGTCGACTGTGGGGCACCCGGGACCCATGAATACAAACCAAATGCTGAATAGCCAATCCACTTACACCTAAAGGTGTATTATGGTCTTAATCCACCTTATGGCTAAAATCGAATGAGGCAAACATTCCTGACTCTCAGGATAAAGCAGAGTGGGATAAAGTCATGTGAACTCCTCTAACTCAGCTTACTCACAAATCACGTTCCTGGGTCAGTCCACAATACACTGGTTTCATTGTTAGTGCATTTAAATAATAAAATCTGTGTAATCTTACTGTGGGTAGAGCTACAAATTTAATTTTACAAACTTTATTTAACATAATAATTACTATCAGCAATTCACAATGTAATGCAAAAATGTCTTGAACCATCCAATCATTCTATCATTCAGTTTTCTTTCATTAAACAGGTTTAAATGAAAAATGCACTGAACAGTGAGTTTCTGTGTGATGATAGACATCCTGTTAAATGTTAAACAGAGGCCTGTGTATAGACTATTATTTATTTAATTTACCCAGTAGTGTATCTGTTGCACAACTTTACTAAACTATAAACAGTTTCACCTAAATGAGGATGGGTTGTCTGTAAAAAGAGACTAGCTGGTGTCATCAACACAAATCAGTGTAAACGTAAAAGAACTGTATGTACTTATCTACTTCAGATGATGCAGATAATTCAGATGTGAAGAGTCATTCATCTGCTATAATTGGTTTCACAAAGTTCTTCTGTAATAAGCATCCAGGTGTAATCTCTTGAGGAAATGTTAAAAAACGTTTGTGATCTCCTCTGGGTTCTGATGCCTGGGTGTCATCCTCTCATACATGTTGCTTATAGTCCTGTTGAAAAATCATGCTCATGACAGCAGATGAGTCAGCAAACCTTATGATGTTAGGACCACCTTTTATATTGACACGTGGAAAGATGGATCCCAAACTGGATCGTTAGGTTACAAAACCTGTGGGACCATTTGGTTTCTCCTCATCTTGAAGGAGAATAAGCCCCTCCACCACGGCAAGGTATGGTCCCAATAGAGAGGTTTGAATCATTCATACAATGCCCCTAGGCAAAAGAAACATCTTTTAAGTAATTACTAATATAAGTGAGCAAAAAAAGAAAATAAAGGATTTCACAGACCTCTTTCTAGTCTAGAGATTGAGTGGACACAGGATCACCACTATTACACCTGAGTAAAACAGAAAATAAGAAACTCTTTATATTTAACCCTTTATATATTCATAATCTGCTCTCACTACTAGACTGGTAAAATGTTCAAACTTACTGCAGTCTTTTTATAAACTGCTGAAACAAATTAAACTTCCAAATGAGAAAACAGCAAACTCCAGCAATGAGGGTTATGATGTACAGAGTCCAGCAGGTTTTGGATTCTGAAGCTGCAATGCCATTGAGAAAGTATTATAGTTAGTTCACAGTTCACACAGCACACATCAAGATTTATATCTTGATATTTATATCTCAAACTGAAGCATTGGTGGTAATGTATGTCTCAGAGGCCAATATCCTTATCTACCTCTTTCCAGAATGTTGCATGTTATGTAAATCACACAGTGGAGAGCATATAAGTGAAAGGGACCTTTATGTTTTTTTTTGTTTGTTTGTTTTTCCACCATGCACTCCAGTACATTTGACTATAACTGGAATGTTAAGACTAAGAAGTTGAATAAATGTAGGTTGATTTGTAACTTTGTTTATTTATTAAACTCTGTATTTATAAAAAAGAAAACACATTTAATGTAAACCGTCAACTGTCTCACAAGTAAGAGCATTTATTCACTGTTCTAGTGAAAGTCAGATTATATACATACTCACATTGTTTAACATGCATGTAGAGAGAACCTACAGATTTCCCATACTGGTTAGATGCCACACAATAGTAAAGTCCGTTACTGTCAGGGTTCAGCTGAATAATCAGTCTGCTATTAACACCGCTGGAAAGAGTGTCTGGAAAATATCTAAAATGAAATTTTTTTGTTAAATACTGGTATGTGTGATTACATAAACAGCATCTATACAGATAAACATCATACTGTGGAAAAACTGCTGTCAAAATGCTTATTTTGCACTTTATATTTTTAATAACATTTGCAGTGACTTGAAGCATGTATTAGCATTTAAACCATTGGATGCCCCAATGATGTTGAAATTTACATTATTAGAACAAAGTTAAAGCTACTAGGCTTTGTACTGATGATACACACTTTCTAAATACATCACGCAAAATATCTTGTCTGAATTTAAGACTAGATTCAGATCAAATATTTAAACATACAGATTACATTATTAGATTAACAGATTGTTACAAATCAAGATTAGGATAAACTCAAAACCTAACAGTGTAATAATATAGATTAGGTTATTTTTATTTGCTATAACTGTTAAAGCCATATAGAATTAGAAAAATTGATGGCTGTCTGGGAAACATGAACATCAAACCAAAAACAGAAACCAGCAACCAGACACCAGGCCTGTGCTCTCAGGTTCATCATTTATCGTGTAACAGGTATAACTTTGCTGTTAAATATGATAAGCCATATAAAATGGCTCATGTACAATAAATATCTAAATGCTCAATTTTTCTTCCTTGCAACATTTTATTTAAAGTTCATTTTTTTTTAGTTTATTTAAAGCTGCTTTGTGCCAGTGCTTATTTTTAAAAGAACTATAAAACTGAAGTGATAAAGCCTCCACATTTATTATTTGACAGATGAACAGGTGCAGCTTCACTGTTAAATTTTAGAAACCATATAATATGGCTTATGTACATTACATTTCATGATTATTATACAAAGACGACTCGGCTCCATTACCTGCTCCAGGTGAAGTTTGTAGGTTTTGGATTAGCATCTGCTTCACACTGAAATTCACGAGTTTCCCCTTGATCACCTGCTGAATTAATATAAACCACCTGAGGAGGATCTGAGAGAAAAATTAAAAGAAGCATCAATACTTTACACAATGTTCTGTTTCACAATTCAGTGAAAAAGAATTAGGTGTAATGTTGACATTTACAAGTAATGCAAAAAGGACAAATCCACCATCATAATATTTATAACTGACATGCAGTCTTTAGTAGAATCCAAGATTAATTTTGCTTTGTGTTACTGGTTATTTAATTTGAAATGAATAAGAATAGCAGTACACCATTTAGTGTTACATTTAATACTATAGTTCTAGAAACATGTTTAAATTAAGTTTAACAAAAATATACTTTTGTTTCAGTATATGATTTTAAGCTTCTGCATAAAAATGAAGAACTTGGCATCTTACAGTGAACATTCAATGTGTAACTCAGTTCCAGTTTCTCCTTCAGACCAGGGTGTGTAACTACACACTGAACCTTCTTCTGGTTTAGATCTACAGATGCATTTACAATCAGGCTGCTTTTAACAGTGTATCTTCCTTCAGAGTCCACAGTGACAGTGTTTTGTACTTTCACTGAGTTATTTAAAACACCCAGACTCCACGACACTTCTGCTGCAGGCTTTGCATCGGCTGCAGTGCAGGTTGCTAAAACCACATCACTATCACCAGCAACAGCAGGAGGATCAGCGCTCACACTGACAACCGGAGGAACTAAAAACAAACAAAACAAACAAGCATTAAAAAAACATCAAAAATGTTGTTCAACAAATCCACATTCTGGATGTTTCATTAATATGCATGTCTGACCCTGATCACTCATGCGATTTAGTACAAGTTTTTTTTTATTGAACAGTAGAGTTCAAGTCGGACTTTAGAGCAGTGCATTTCACACTTTTATGATGACAAGAAGGCACTGCCCAGGTAAGCTCAAGTTCAAGTAATCAAATGCGTTTTGGTCTACAACTGTATGCACTGTCAACAGCCTGAGTGTTTACTTTTAGTATTTATTCTAGGTTCAGCCATTTTAAATATTTTAAACAGCATTTTCAAATCATGTGATCATCATGAACTTGAGTCGACAAAACACAATAGACATTTAACCCCAACTAATGTGATTAGTGAGCATTTTTCCACCCTTCCTTCTCTGGTACTATTTGATAACTGTACATTCTCACAGTTTCACAAAGAGCTTGTTCTTCTTTGCTGTTTTATTTAACTGGTTTGAAGTTTGAGATAATATACCTATTTATACCCTAGGTTGTTGTATGTAAAATTGACTCCCATGAATGAGTCTGTAGAACAAAAAGTCTTGTTTGTTCATCGGGTGGTAGGTACTATGTGTGGATGTAGGTAAGTGCAAGTGGGAAAAACAAACACATTGCAAAATACAATACTGTATACTGTAAATGTTATTTCCTAAGCATCTATGATTGAGATTATAAAAAAAAAAAAAAAAAAAAAAAAAAAAATTACAAAGAATTTTACCTTGTACTGTGAGACGAACTTCTGTTTCATAAGGTCCACTTGGAAACACACTGAAGATGCAGGTGTAGACTCCTTCATCTAAAACAGTAACACTACTTAATAGAATTGAGCCATTCAGTCCTGCGAAGTTCGATTTGAATTTTAGTCGATCCCTCAATCCGTTTATATATTCCTGTTTGCCACCTGAAGTGATAATCAGAATATCTGTATTTGACTTTGGCTTTTCTTTTGTTCGTCTTTGCCACCTAATACTTGTTAGAGTCTCTGCTGTCTCCACCACTTGACAGAACAATTCTGCATCATCTCCTGTTGTCACAGTCACATCCCGACCAATGACCCTTATGGCTGTATTTATAAAAAGAGGGAGAAAGAGAGAGAGAGAGAGAGAGAGAGAGAGAGAAAAAGAAAATATTTTAAAAATACATGAAATATGAATACATTCACACCATAAGAATGAGCAAACTATAGCTTTCCTCCAGAGAGCTTACTGTGTGTTGTGCACCTCTACTGTTTCAGAAATCAGAGTTCAGGTGAATGCTGACTGGTTATTGGAGAAGAGTCTGATTATTGTACCCTGTAAGGTTTACCTTTCTTCTAGAAGTTTTAGGAAAGGTGTCAGAACAATATTTAAGTGTAATATGATTCAAGTCTGGGATTTCAATCAAGAACATCCAGAAACTTGTACCAAAGCCATACCAGTGTTGTCTTTGCTGTGTGAATTGGCTGACTGTCATGCTGAAAAGGGCACAACTTCATATTGATGCCCATGGTTTTGGAGCAAAATGTCCACCAAGTTCATATACACTCACCAATCACTTTATTCGATACACCTCTACGCTCATTTATGCACTCATCTAATCAGCCATCTAATCATGTGGCAGCAGTGCAATACATACAATCAAAAAAAGCATCTCAGAATGTAAAACACATTGAACCATGAGACAGATGAAACACAACAGCAGAAGACCAGGAGAGGTTCCACTTCTGTCAGCCAAGAACAGAAAGCTTAGGCTACAGTTGGTACAAGCTCACCAAAACTGGACAGCTGAAGACTGCAAAACATACATTTGGCACTATACTGAAGTTTATTTCACTTATGTGCAAAAGAAACAGCTAGTCAGTCAGATTCTGTAACAGGAGCAGATCCTACGCATACTGCTATCTTTCTGACTTACATACATACAACATTGGCATAAAATCCTCTCGTATCAGGTATTAAACACTGAGTACTGCTTTTCTTTTTCATTCCTTTTTGCCCCAAACTGAAATAAGAGCCCGTGTCTCTTCTCCACTCTGACTCCATGTGGTAAACAAAGCATGGTGACATGACCTGTATCAAGCCATGATAAGATGAATCAGCATGATAACATCATAGGATTCAAAATATAAAATGTCATAGTAGCTCAGTACCAAGAAAAGGACAGTTCATAGTGAAAACCTCTCATTTACTGAAGAATTGTTTGAACAATATCCCTGAACTGCCACCTTATTGTGGTGGAGGGGTTTGAGTACCCGAATGAACCTAGGAGCCATGTTGTCGGGGGCCAAGTGCTCCTGGTAGGGTCTCCCAAAGCAAACGGGTCCTAGATGACGGGTCAGACTAATAGGCGGTTCAAATCCCCTCATGAAAAACAAAAAAACAGGGACCGTTACCCTGGAGCCAGGCCAGACCTTCTTGGAGACCCTACGAGGGATGCTGGAAGGTGCCCCGACTGGGGACTCCAAAGTTGTACTGGGGGACTTCAACGCCCATGTGGGCAACGACAGTGTTACCTGGAGGGGCGTGATTGGGAGGAACGGCGATTTGCAGCCGAGTGTGAAGCGGCTGGGATGAGGATCAGCACCTCCAAATCCGTGGCCATGGTTCTCGACCGGAAAAAGGTGGTTTATCCCCTCCAGTTTGGAGGGGGTGTTCCATCGTGAGATTGACAGACAGATTGGTGCAGCAGCAACAGCAATGCGGTCTATGTACTGGTCTGTTGTGGTGAAGAAGGAGCTGAGCCGAATGGTAAATCGAGAGCTTTGCCTGTCAATCTGCTTTCCTACTCTCACTTATGGTCACATGAGCTTTGAGTCATGACCTAAAGGACAAGATCCTGGATCCTGGGCGTTCCCTTAGAGATAGGGTAAGGAGCTCTGTCACCCAGGAGGAGCTTGGAGTAGAGCTGCTGCTTTTCCACATCGAAAGGGGCCAGTTGAGCTGGCTTGGGCATCTGTTTCGAATGCCTCCTGGAGGTGTTCCAGGCATGCCCCACTGGGAAGAGACCCCAGGGAAGACCCAGGACACGCTGGAGAGACTATGTCTCTCAGCTGACCTGTGAACGCCTTGGAATCCCTCTGGAAGGGTTGGAGGAAGTGGTTAGAGAGAGGGAAGTTTGGGAATCCCTGCTTAGACTGCTGCCCCCGTGACCCGGCTATGGATAAGTGGGAGACAATGATGAAGATGATGATGTTTGAACAATATACGCTCATTTTCCCTGAGAGAAGAAAGAGCACATTGTGCTTTATTTGAAATGAACTATGCAAATTTAATACAAAATACCAAACAGTGATGTAAGAATCACAAATACAAACCAGCTAAAATCATCATATCAAGCTATAAACAGATCAATAGTTAAAACAAGGATTAAAGGGATGAATATACTTACCAATCATTACATACAAATCATTTAAAACAATGAAATAAGTCAGTTTCCACTAGACCTAGAAAACAGAAGTACTGGCTGAAGACATTTACACACATTAACTAGACTAACTACGATAAAGACTATGCTTTATGGAAGATAAACCTCCTTGTCACACAAGTGGCACAGACCTTTATAAATCCATAACA
The DNA here is from genome assembly GCF_019097595.1 of Hemibagrus wyckioides. Lineage (NCBI taxonomy): Eukaryota > Metazoa > Chordata > Actinopteri > Siluriformes > Bagridae > Hemibagrus > Hemibagrus wyckioides. The sequence goes on along the minus strand of NC_080715.1, from coordinate 9,617,632 downwards.
AGGCAGTTAAGTGAGAGAAGTGTAAAGTACATATCTGAAATGAGAAGACTGAGGTTAATGAAAACCTTTGCTTGATAGGAAAATCACTGTGACCCTGGAACTTTTTGTAAAAATTATTGTAAACGCTACTTTACAATATTAGATGGAAAAATCAACATTAACATATATATTTTTTAAAAATAGCAGTGAACCTACTGCATAATGCACCTCTCGTGAAATCATGAAATATTGTGGTCTTATTATTTTATTGAATAAAAAAGTGCCGCTAGGTTTAACACATTAACTTAATGCTAGCAAAACTAAATAATCTAAAGTCTTAAATAAATAATAAAGTCTCCCACCATCTCTGGTATCAAAGCGTACATTCTTTTTGTAGGTCACTTGATGTCATCCTATGGTTGTAAGTGAAATTTGAATGAGTTGGCTGTCACCCTGGTATTAAAAAAGCTTTTTAATAGTCATTTCTGCTTCAAGCTCTAAAGTTCGAGAAGCCTTACTGAAAAATCACACAATATTTCATAATACTGCCAAAACGGTAGTCTCGTACATAAAAGTAACTATCTCTACTGATTAGCTCACAAAAGTCTCCTTGTTCGAACACAACTGCCAATATTCAGTAGAATGTGCTGAAACCTTTTTTTTTTTTTTTTTTACAAATTTGCCTTATCTTGCAATTAGGACATTACTCCTGTTTCTTTCCTTCTGTAGTTACAATCATCTGCTTGGTCATGGACAGAGTTCTCTTTTATCTAAAATAACACACACACACAGGAAAGCTCAGGAAAACCAAAGTCCCTCTCAGCTCCTAGTAAATTTCTACAGGAGTACAATAGAGAGCATTCTCTGCCACTGCATCACAGTGTGGTACACCAGCTGCACCACAAAGAACCGGAAAGACCTGGCTCGGATAGTCCGATTAATCGATTATCAAAATAATCGTTAGTTGCATCCCTAGTTCTATGGCTTTTTACAGATGATTTGTGGTTATTGGACACCGCGGTGAAGTTAGCTTGATATTCAGACATTAGACAGACATTCGGAAGCGGTAGTTTAGGGACCGTCGACAAATTTCTGTACGACTGAAAAAAAAATAACTATTCCTTCAATAGCTTCTAGGTCATGTGACCCTGTGACCCCAAGCTAGTACGAAAATAATCTACTTGGACACCGCCACAGGGTATACCTCTTTGTATCCCAAAAAATGTCTTCATTGATTTTTATTAATTTGTTTATTTTCTTCATTTGTTTAACTCCTCTCTTCTTTAAATAAACAAGTCATTTTTTATCACGATTACACACCATTTTTTATTGTTATTACCAGAGGTGGACAGTAAAGAAGTACATTTACTTGAGTACTGTACTTAAGTACACTTTTTGAGTATCTGTACTTGACTGGTCACTGGAAGTTCAACATGGCAACTCATGGCAAAGAACTCTCTGAGGATCTGAAAAAAAGAATTGTTGCTCTACATAAAGATGGCCTAGGCTATAAGAAGATTGCCAAGACCCTGAAACTGAGCTGCAGCACGGTGGGCAAGACCATACAGCGGTTTTACAGGTTCAACTCAGAACAGGCCTCGCCATTGTCCACCAAAGAAGTTGAGTGCACGTGCTCAGAGTCATATCCGGAGGTCGTCTTTGGGAAATAGACGTATGAGTGCTGCCAGCATTGCTGCCTAGGTTGAAGATGTGGAGGTCTCAGCCCGTCAGTGCTCAGACCATACGCTGCACACTGCATCAAACTGGTCTGCATGGCTGTCGTCCCAGAAGGAAGCCTCTACTGAAGATGATGCACAAGAAAACCTGCATACAGTTTGCTGAAGACAAGCAGACTAAGGACATAACGACCCCAAACACACCTCCAAGACGACCACTGCCTTGCTAAAGAAGCTGAGGGTAAAGGTGATGGACTGTCCAAGTATGTCTCCAGACCTATTGAGCATCTGTGGGGCATCCTCAAATGGAAGGTGCGGGAGCACAAGGTCTCTAACATCCACCAGCTCTGTGATGTCATCATGGAGGAGTGGAAGAGGACTCCAGTGGCAACCTGTGAAGCTCTGGTGAACTCCATGGGTTAAGGCAGTGCTGGAAAATAATGGTGGCCACACAAAATATTGACACTTTGGGCTCAATTGGGACATTTCCACTTAGGGGTGTAGTCACTTTTGTTTAGACATTAATGGCTGTGTGTTGAGTTCTTTTGAGGGGATAGCAAATGTACACTGTTATACAGGCTGTACACTCACTACTTACCATTGTAGCAGTGTCATTTCTTTCTGGATGCATGCACAGTGTGTGGGAATGGACACTTTGCAGCTTCAGACAGCCAGAAAAAAAAAAATTGGAAATACTGCTTGTGTGTTTAAGAAGACTATTGTGTAATAACACTTAAAAAATGGTGTGTAATCGTGATAAAAAATGACTTGTTTATTTAAAGAAGAGAAGAGAGGAGTTAAACAAATGAATAAAAATCAATGAAGACATTTTTTGGGATAAGAAGAGGTGTACGGGGGGGGGGTATCCAATTAGATTATTTTGGTACTAGTTTGGGGTCACAGGGTCACATGACCTAGAAGCTATTGAAGGAATAGTTTTTTTTTTTCAGTCCTACAGAAATTTGTCGATGGTCCTTAAACTACCGCTTGTCTGTCTAATGTCCGAATATCAAGCTAACTTCACCGCGGTTTATCGGACGGACAGATAGATGTCGTTTATTTCGCTGACCTGGTCATGGACTAAAAGGACGAAGACAAAGAGGCGACTTCAAATACAAATATACAGGACCCCGTGCGGGGAATACCTGCTTTAGGAAATCCCCCACCAGATACTGAACCTGAGGATTAACGAAACAATTGAGTCTATTCAGTAAAAACACAGCTGTTTTGTTTCGTACCAATCCGCACAGTTACACTTTGGTATAACCGATACAGAAAGAGCTCCTACCGTTAATGTTGGTGAAAAACAAAAGCACCAGATAAATCAATGTTGACCCCGTCCTGAAATACAACATTATACACCATTTTCAAGTTGATCCACCTGACCGAGCCGCGCGTCCATGAAATGGAGGAACTGAAAAAAAACAAAAACAAAGGGGGTTTTATTCCCGCCTACTGGACTGGGTGTGTCACAAAAGAAAAAAATATATAATTCAAATAAAAATCACCATCCAAATTGGGGGAACAAATAAAAATATCACCATCCAGAGTGGGGGAACACCACTGTTGTACAGTTTTATTTTCAATTTGTGTAAATAAAACAACTATTCACCTTTTGCTCTTCGGTTTTATACGCCACACTCCACTAGGTGGCGGAAATGCACCCCAAGCTCCAATGAACACAAGAAGAAGAAGACATCTACCGGAGGCTGTTTGTACTCATGGATATTACGGTCATTGATTTAATCCTGCGATTAAAAATGTCAACATTTAAATTATGACCTTGTTGTTCAGAGGTTGGATAATTTCATAAGACCCGGAACTAACGGAGATTAAACTGTTCAGATTTCCAAAATAAACAGAACGTAACATGACGCCTGCTTTGCAGCAGTGAAGCGAGAAAGCTGGACACCAAGTAGTGATGTGTTTCCATTGCAGCACTGCTGTGGAAATTTTAATAAAAACACACTGGTAGGTGTAACCGGTGTTGTCTGCGTTGTGCTTTAACATGTTTCTTAATAACATGTTATCAAGAAACAATATTTAAAAAAAAAGTGAAGGAAAAGAGAAAAACAAATTACAACAAGACAAAAACAGTTGCCAGGGGGAGGGAAGTATAAAACTCCAAAACATAAATACAAGATATACATATATACACATGTATGCATATATACAATCAAATAAATATATTGTAAAATTCACAGACTTTCAAAGTTTTTACAGCTTTCTCATTAACAGAGTCTTGAACACTGTCAATATAAATACATATTTCAGTCAACAAAACCATAAAATTGGGTATTTTATTAGTAAATTTACACTTATGAATGTAAAATTTGGTCAATAGAATAGTAAATGAATTAAGTAAAAGTACTGTTCCTGTTGGTCAGGATAGTCAGTAAAGCCAAAGAGGACATTTTCCCATAAGAGTGAACGAGGTCTTAAACACTGAATATTTTCATTAATAAATTGTTGGACCTTACACCATAGTGTAACTGAGTATGTACAATGCCAAAATAAGTTCAAGGCAGTTTCCTCATATTCATTACAAAAAATACAATTAACATTTATTCTTTTTTTTAAATGTTTGTAAATAATGAATTGCTGGATAAAATCTGTGAATAAGCTTATAAGAAACTTCTTTAATCCTATTCCTAAGATTTATTTGTTATTCAAAAGACTAATTGGCCTTCAATTATCAATATTAGTGAAATCTTTTTAGGCTTAGGAATAAGGGTAATTAACCCCGGAGTCATGGTAGATGGGAGGTTGGACTTAGACAAACTTTCACAAAAAAATACAAGAAGAAAAGGGGCTAGTTGCTCAGCAAATAACTTATAAAATTCTGAGCTTAGACCGTCAGTTCCGGGAGACTTGTTATTTTTTAAGTTATGAATTGAATTGGTTATTTCTTCTAAACAAATAGATTGGTCACACATAGCTTTTTGTAAACTATCAATTTTTTTTAATCTCTCCCACTGAATTTAGGAAATCATCTGAGGCTTTAGCATCATATTGTGATGCATATAGTTTACTGTAAAAGGTGGAGCAATACTCTGAAATCTCTTTAGAGTCCTTTATCATTAATTTTTAACTGATGAATAGTATTTTATGTAGCCTGATTTTTTTATAGTCTAAAGAAGTAGGAGGTATTCTTTATCTATATCGGTATATAGGTATAGGTATATAATATAGGTATATTTTATCTGTATCTGAGAAGTTATTATACCCTATATTAAGGAGTGAGGTAATTCCAAATATAATTTTATCTTCCTTTTCTTTATGAACTTTAGCAAAATGACTGCCAACATGCCTTAAATATTTAGAAGCCTCAAATTTAAAATGTGCCCAATTAGTGCAATATGGTTTTTCTGTATAAGCCTTAAAAAAAAAATAATAATGAGGCGCGTAATCTCTATTTTTACTGATTTGATTTTCAATAAAGATGATTTTGCTGGACTATAATAATTGGATATGAAACGAAAATGAAACAGGATATCTGCATATTGAGAAAAATTGCTTTGTGGTCAGTATGAGGGGTCGGAAATACATCAACAAAAATATTGTGTAAATCAACATTCCTAGAAATAAGCCAAAAATCTATTCTTGATTGCCTGGAAAAATCAGTATTACACCAAGTATATGTTTTTTATTTGGATATTTTTGCCTTCAAATGTCTGTTAAGTCAGATTTTGCTTTCAATCACCTCAAATAGAGCCCAATTTTCATTTAAAGAATTGTAACTATACATGCCCGCTAAAATGCCTGCTAGTCACAGTAATAATGTAACACAACACCAGCAAACTTATTGTTTAGTGTTAAAACACCTTCCAAACGTTCAGATCCATGAGAAAACCATGCATCACCTCCCCACTGTGATTTCCAGAAGTTAGTCATTAACAGTTGAGTGAGAAAGAAAGAAACAGAAATCATATTGTATTTCTTCCCAAAAAGAAAAAGAATTACGCTTCACAGAATTTCTCAAACCCCTGGCGTTTAGAGAGATAACAGAGATAGAAATAGTGAACAAGTTCATGAACAAAAAAAATTACAGTAAGTGCAACAAGAGCAGAAGTAGTGAATATAAACCTGAGAAACGTAGCTCAGCTGAACATATTGAGAGAAAATCCTACCGTCAAGGCATGACAACTGGCTGCCGAAAGAATCAGTATTCGAAAACTTCAATAAAGTTTGTAAAGTTCGACAACAATAACCTGGTCTGTAAAAGGGAGATATGTCCATAAAGAAAGTCTGAGTCTTCGGTTTTTATTTATTTTCCAGTATACGCAGGCAAACGGATCTCAATACTATTAATGAAGGCGCGTGCACCCACGTAGTAGGCAGCTTATTTCGTCTTTCTCTGTCCAAAGGAGTAAGGTCTTCCATAAACCGCATCCCGTTGTCCTTCAAATAAGCCGAAGACTTCGCTGCCTTCCACACAGCATCCCTGACAATGTGCGATGTAAACTGTACTATGACCGTGTGAGGGACAGACTTGCTGCCAATTTGAATCTGCTTTTTCCCCAATCTGTGAACTGAGTCTATAAGGAGAATTTGCCTAGGAAGAGATTTTATGGCAGTTTACACCAACGTTTATGGAGCATTACTCTTACTGCTTCAGAGTGTGGACCAAGTTTTAGATTCTATCCATTAACCCTATATTTCCCAAAAAATCAAAAAATATTTTATTTATTTTCTCTGTATTTCCTAGAATTGTCTTCACTCCAAACTCTTTTATTCCAGCCCTAATTAGCCCCTCCCTCATTTGCTGTCTCTCCTGTATATATCTTGGGCATTCTATAATTAAATGAATCACAGTTTCAACAACCTGACAGTGTTCACAGAGTCCAGTGTGATGCTGATCTAACGTGTTTGAGTTTAACTTTGAATGTAGGATTTCGTAGCCTTAGGAAATTAAAATGAATGTTGCCGTAGAAATTTAAAGGGGAAGAGGCACACACACAGATAGGCATATCAGGTATACTTCACTAACATATTTTTGTGTAATTCTACATGTGAAATAAATATATACCTTTTCATACCCATTACATAGGCACGGGCAAGAGTAAAAAGGTACACAATTTATTTGTGCTGTTGTGCAACAAGACTCTCCCCGCAAACATGAAAAGGAAGGGCTCCGATCATTTTCTACATTGATTATTTATAATCAGGATTAAAATACAAAACAGGATTAAGGAAAGGAAAACATTGTCCAACAGCCTTGAGTCTTTAGCCTTGAGTCTAGTAGCAGTTCTGTCTGTATAATATTTTGCCCAAACCGTCTCTGGTCATAACAATTTCTAGTCACAACCAACTTCTAGTCAAGCATACAGAAGGTCAGAACCACACACACCTTCTCCATGTAAAATTTTCCATCACACTGCAATAATGAAATGTTAAAAAAATGTTGTGATGCTTTTGACATTAATATGAATGCAATATTAGAACATCCCCAGTCACCTTAGTGACCATGCAGAGTAGAATTTGACACTGTTTGACTTGCTCCAACTTCACCACAGACAAATGCTCACACTTTAGTAGCAGCTAAACTTCTCTATAATAGTTATAAGCATCCAGACTGCGATAAGCTTTTACAGCTTCCCTCTATTCTCTGCACATTATTTGAGGTGAACGTAAAAGGTTTCAGCTGAAAAACCTTACCTTAAATCCTTAGAGGGTCCAGAAATTCCAAATGATAGTTTAATTTGAGTTAACCTTTTAATTCGAGCCAGAAAAAAAGTACCTAGACATTTTGTTTTCACAGATCTGATTTAAAAATTGTGCCGGAAATACACTACCCACAAAAAGTTAAGGATATTCGGCTTTCGGGTGAAATTTCAGGATGCACCTAAAATGCACTATAAATTTTACAGGTGAACTTAATTTGACCGTCTATACACTTTTGAATGCACATGTCCAACTGTTCAGTGTTTCAGTACTTTTTGCATTACTTGCTGTTCTCTAACAAGGTGCTTAACAGCAAAATTCACAACTGGTGGTTGATCCATAAATCAACCAATAAATTTTCTGGTTCAATTACAATTGGTATTTAAACAGTCCTCTTCATCATGCTGTTCACATTTTGACATCATGAGACCAAGACCACACCTAACAATTGATCAACAGTACCTCGCAATTGCGAGGCTTCAAACAGGATGTTTTCAGAGGGAAGTGGCCACTGAGCTTAGAGTGTCACAGAGTGCCATCAGCAGGTTGCGACAGAGATACAGAGGGACTGGAAGAGTTACAGAAAGGCATAGAAGTGGACGTCCTTTGGCCACATCCCACGTTGATGACCGCTTCATTGTGAACAGTGCCCTGCGGAACCGGATGATGAATGCCACTCAACTCCAGGCACATTTAAGGGAGGTGAGAGGCACCCAAGTGTCACGTCAGACCATTCGAAACCATTTACATCAGCGTGGTCTGCATGCTAGACGACCTGCAAGGGTACCTGACCACACCACCAGGCACAGGCGTCATCGTCTTGCATGGGCCAGGGAGCATTTCGCTGGACGAGGGACCAGTGGGCCTCAGTGCTGTTCTCTGATGAAAGTTGATTCACGTTGAGCAGAAATGATGGCCACCAACGATGTTGGAGACGCCAAGGAGAGCGCTATGCATCTGGCACTGTTGTGGTGGTGTTACAGTCTGGGCAGGCGTGTCTACTCAGTACAGAACTGGCCTACATCTTGTGAATGGTACAGTGACAAGCTAATACTACCTGAATAACATCATTAATCTAGTCATTGTGCCCCTGCATGAACAACACAGGCCTAATTTCATCTTCATGGACGATGATGCTCCAGCTCATCGAGGTCGCATCATTAGGGAATGGCTGCTGGAGGCTGGGGTACCTCAAATGGAGTGGCCTGCATTTTCTCCAGACATGAATCCCATAGAAAACCTATGGGTTCAGCTGAGTCGCCATGTAGAGGCTCGTAACCCTGCACCCCAGAACCTCAATGACCTGAGGGCCGCCCTTCAAGAAGAGTGGAATGCCATGTGACGTGAACAGCATGAGATGTTGTTGTCAAGCTGTAATTGATGGTCAAGGGCACATGACAAATTATTGAGACACTGACATTTTTTGTTGTGGTATGCCCACCACTGTTGTTGGCTTTTGTTTCAATAAATTGTATGAGATGAGGAAATCACCATTGCATGCTTCTACTTAAATGCCCTACTTTCATGATATAATATCACTGTAGCGTGAACTTTTTACATTTTCAAAAAATTTCACCCAAAAGCCAAATATCCTTAACTTTTTGTGAGTAGTGTATTTCAGGACCAGACATGCACAGTAACACTTAAACAAATTCTTATCATTTACATTCTTGAAATGGTCTGTAGTGTGATTACACAATTTACCTTTACGAATCTATTTTTCAATCTATCTACCCATCCATCTATCTGTCTTTGGGACATAATAATAGTCCAAAGAAATGCACACTGTAACTGAAAAACTTATGCACATCAATTATTGTGAGATTTTAACATCTGCACAACCTCTGAAATTTTTTTTTGGCACTGAAACATAGTCAGCTCTTTTCTGCACAACTTTAAACTTGAGATCAATAATTGGAAAAAGGTGAAAATAGAAAAAATTAAGGAAAACTTGTAGCACTTCAAGTTTAATAACTATTATTAACTATTAAAAACTAAAAGATATTGTATATATTAGGCCATTAAGACATATCTTTTTTATGAACAGCCATGTACAAAACAATAAAATGTGCAGAAAAGGTGCTTGTTTCAAATGACTGGTTCTAAGCAAACCTCTCCTTCACAAGAAAGTCAATGAAATTATATCTGAATGAGGTAATTTACATCCACATCCATTGCTTTCCGATATGGTGTTTGACTCCATGCTGCAAGACATATCATTCTCTGTTGCGGTTGTCCGCAGAAGTGGCCGGATCCATGAGCAGAGAAGAGGGGGGCAAGCTAAAGGCATAGTAGAAGACAGGCAGAAAAGTCGAAACCGGGAAATCAGACAAACGGGCAGATAATCCAAAGGGGTAAAAGCAAAGGCAGTAACGAGGAAACAGTCCAGGGTCAGAATAACAATAACAGGCAATATCAGAGGCTAGGCAGAAAATCGTAATGAGAAACAGTCCGAGTAATCCACAAAAGGTAATCCACAATGTACGAACACAACGCTTAGTAAGTCCACCAGAGACAATACCTTGCATCATACCTGGTGTGTGTTGCTGTTTTATGTCTGAGCGGAAACGGAAGTGGATTAAAATTCAGGTGAGGGCTCCCTCTCGTGACCAGCCCTAAGAGATGATGTGACAGAGGCCCCCCCCAGGAACCCCTCCCAGGGTTCTACGATGTGGATGCTCCCTAGTGCGCAGAGCGGGTCTATCTGGGTGAGAGCGGTGGAAGTCCTCCATAAGTGGTGGGTCCAGTATGTCAGCCGCGTCCACCCAGGAGCGTTCCTCGGGTCCGTATCCCTCCCAGTCCACCAGGTACTGAAGACGAGATCTGACACGTCTGGAGTTCAAGAAAGCACTAACTCTTGCCAAAGTCCAAGATGGCGGCGCGGCAGTAGCACGCAGCGGCCACTCCAAAAATGGTGCTTTATTTTTGTTTTAGCCCGAATTTCGAGGTGCATGGACACCAAAGACAGTGGTGTTCATGTATACGACCGCCAGACGATATTACATCTCAGAAATCATGCAGTCACTAACCTGCATGATGATGTACTCTGCAAACTTCGCAACCTCAGCTTGCTGCGAAGACCAGGCCTTCAGTCCTCTGCGTCGCCTGATGCCAGTGGCCAGGAGAGAGGACGTCGCAAGTGGTGTTCAAGGAAGCAGAAGCGCAGAAAACGGGCGGGTGTCCGTGCTAGGCTAACAACAAACCCTAGCTGGCCGGCACTCCCCTCCATCATCTTGTCCAACATCTGCTCACTGGACAATAAATTGGACTACATCTGACTCCAGCAAACTACACGGTGTGAGTTCAGAGACTGCTTCGTCTTTGTTTTTACAGAGACATGGCTCAGCAACAGAGCCACTCAGCTAGCCGGGCTAACCGTGTTTTGTGCCAACAGGAATGCAGCTCTGTGCGGTAAGACTCATGGTGGCGGTGTGTGTGTTTACATCAACACTGAATGGTGTAAGGATGGTGCTTGTGTCTAACTTCTGCTCATCGCTAGTAGAGTTTGTGACTGTTAGATGCAGACCTTTTTATTTGCCCCAGGAATTCACTACTGCTTTCATTATCGGAGTGTACATTCCACCCAGCGCTAATGTTAAAGAGTCGCTGTGTGAGCTGTAAAGAGCTATTAGCAAGCTGCAGAATGCTGAGCCCGATGGACTATTTATCATCACCGGAGATTTCAATCATGCAAATCTCAGAACAGTGCTCCCTAAATTCCATCAGCATGTGGACTTTGCTACGAGAGGGGTGAACAAGCTGGATGTTGTTTACACAAACATTCCCGGTGTATATCGTGCGGAGCTCCACCCCCACCTCAGCTACTCAGACCACAGCTCTGTGATGTTGATTCCAGCATACAGACCACTCGTCAGACGCACTAAACCAGTTCTGAAACAGGTTGAAACCTGGCCAGCAGGAGTCATCTCAGCCCTTCAGGACTGTTTTGAGTGCACTGACAGGGAGGCTGCAACCAACGGCGACTCTATTGACTTGGAGGAGTACACGGCATCAGTGACCGGCTACATCGGGAAGTGCATCGATGACGTGACCGTCTCCAAGACCATCACCACACACTCCAACCAGAAGCCGTGGATGACTGCAAAAGTGCATGCTCTCCTGAAGTCAAGAGACTCCGCCTTCAGAGAAGGGGACAGGGCGGCCTTAAAAACAGCAAGGGCCAAACTGTCCCGAGCCATCAGAGAGGCGAAGCGCGCACACGCCCAGAGAATCCATGGCCACTTCCAGAACAGCAGAGACTCCCGGCGCATGTGGCAGGGCATCCAGGCGATCACCAACTACAGGACAACATCACCTGCCTGTGACAGTGACGCCTCCCTTCCAGATGCGCTGAATGACTTCTACGCTCGGTTTGAGGCACAGAACAACACAACAGCGAGGAAGACCATCCCTCCTCCTAAAGACCAGGTGCTCTGTCTATCCATGGCTGACGTGAAGAGAACTCTATGCAGAGTTAACCCACGGAAGTCTGCTGGACCAGACAACATTTCTGGCAGAGTGCTCAGAGAGTGTGCAGAGCAGCTGGCAGATGTCTTCACTGACATCTTCAACATCTCGCTGAGCAGCTCCATCATCCCAACGTGCCTCAAGACAACTACCATCGTCCCCGTGCCAAAGAAGTCTACAGTTTCCTGCCTCAATGACTATCGTCCCGTCGCACTCACACCAATCGTGATGAAATGCTTCGAGAGGCTCGTCATGAGGCACATCAAAACACAGCTACCACCCTCACTGAACCCTTTGCAGTTTGCGTATCGTCCTAACCATTCCACAGACAATGCCATCACCACAACCCATCATCTTGCCCTCACACACCTGGACTGTAAGGAGACATATGTACGAATGCTGTTCATAGACTTCAGTTCAGTATTCAACACAATCATCCCTCAGCAGCTGATTGAGAAGTTGAGCCTGCTGGGCCTGAACACCTCTCTCTGCAACTGGTTCCTGCATTTCCTGACTGGGAGACCCCAGTCAGTCCGGATCGGGAACAGCATTTCCAGCACCACCACATTGAGCACTGGAGCTCCTCAGGGCTGTGTGCTCAGTCCACTGCTGTTCACTCTGCTGACTCATGACTGTGCAGCAATGCACAGCTCCAACCACATCATCAAGTTCACCGATGACATGACCGTGGTGGGTCTCATCAGCAAGAGCGATGAGTCAGCTTACAGAGAGGACAACAACCTGTCTCTGAACTTCGACAAGACTAAAGAGATGGTTGTTGACTTCAGGAGAGCACGGAGTGACCATTCTCTGCTGTCCATCGATGTATCCTCTGTGGAGATCATCAAGAGCACCAAATTCCTTGGTGTTCATCTGGCAGAGAACTTCACCTGGTCACTCAACACCAGCTTCATCACCAAGAAAGCCCAGCAGCGCCTCTACTTCCTGAGGGGGCTGAGGAAAGCCCATCTCCCTCCCCCCATCCTGACTGTGTTCTACAGAGGGACCATCGAGAGTGTCCTGAGCAACTGCATCACTGCCTGCTTTTGGAATTGCACTGTCTCGGATCGCAAGACCCTTCAGCGGATAGTGAGGACAGCTGAGAAAATCATCGGAGTCTCTCTCCCCTCTATCAAGGACATTTACACCGCACACTGCATCCCCAAAGCTAACAGCATTGTGGAAGACCCCACACACCCCTCACACACACTCTTCACCCTCCCGCCATCTGGAAAGAGGTACCGGAGCATTCGGGCCCTCACAACCAGACAAGAAGGCTCCTCAACACCCGGGACTGAACTGTACAAAACTCTCTCTCTCTCTCACACACACACACACACTCAGGATGGACTGTACATAACTCTCTGTCTCTCACACTCACATACACAAACCCACTCTCTCTCTCTCTCTCTCTCTCTCTCTCACCTGTGTGGACACACACACACACACACACAACTTATTTGTTCGATACTTATTGCACTGCCTCAATCCCTGTGTTTTTCATCTGCTGCTATATTTATATTTATGTTTATTTCTATTTTTCACTACCTCAACTGCTGCTATATTGTATTTTTGCACAGTACATCTTGTCAGGCCCCAAAGTTCATCATCTCATTTTATTACATTTCATTTACATTTCATTGCACATTCTTTTTCTTTTTTTCGGTGCTAAGTGTCCTGTGTTTTTGTGTTGTCTTTTTTGTGTTTATTATTTTTGCACTGTCTTGTCATTACACTTTACACTTTATGTGGCTTGGACGAACTTTCGGTCCTAGCTTAGTGTTGTTCTTGTGTTTGATCTTTATGTTGTATGTTTATGTAGCACCAGGTCCTGGAGAAATGTTGTTTCATTTCACTATGTACTGTGTCAGCTATATGTGGTTGAAATGACAATAAAGCTTCTTGAATCTTGAATCTTGAATCTATGGGCAGGAGACCCATCAACGTCCAGAGGAGGAGGAGGTTTGCAAGGAGGCGGGACCCCATGCCAAAAGCAGACAGGGTTGATCTGACAGATGATTTTAAAAGGTCCAATGAACTTGGAACAGAGCTTACGGTATGGCAGTTTAAGCTTTAGGTTGTGGGTGGAGAGCCACACACTTTGCCCCACTGTATATGAAGGATGAGGGTGTCGGCGCAGATCAATCTGACATCTCTGTCTCCTGATAGCCCTCTGCAGAAGCACATGCGCACATTCCCAAACCTCCTGACTAAGCCGAGACCACTCTGACACTGCTGGTACGTCAGCGGGTTCGCCGGACCATGGGAACAGTGGGGACTGGTACCCCAACACACCCTGGAACGGGGTCAGGCCCGTGGAGGAGTGGATCAATGAGTTCTGGGTATACTTGGCCCATGGTAGAAATTCAAATTGATGGACATTGTTGTTCCCTGCTGCAATAGGACCTGAGGAACCGGCCGATCTCCTGATTCAAGCATTCGGCCTGACCGTTGGACTGGGGGTGATCGGCCAATCTCCTGATTCAAGCATTCGGCCTGGCCGTTGGACTGGGGGTGATAGCCCGAACTCAAGTTCACCTTGATGCCTAAATGTTTGCAGAAAGCCCGCCATACCCTGGGAGTAAACTGAGGGCCTCTGTCGGACACAATCTCCTCCGGTAACCCAAAATTACGAAACACATGCTGAATAGTGATGTGTCGTTCACGAACGATTCGTTCATTTTGAATGAATCTTTCCCATGACTCGAGAACATCGAGTCATCTCGGGGAGTGAATCATTCATTTTGTGTAGACTGCGCATCCGCAACATCGCATAAGATCAGTAAACAGAAAAATTCGTTCACCTTTCAAGTCTTCGGGTTCGGGTCTTTTGTTCATTGAGCCGGAAACAGAAAAGATTAGTTCATCTTTCGAGTCTTCGGATTTGAGTCATTGAGCCGGAAACAGAAAAGATTAGTTCATCTATCAAGTCTTCGGGTTTGAGTCATTGAGCCGGAAACAGAAAACATCGTCATGACTTTCAGCAGTCACGGTCATACATGGGTGTGGAGGAAGGCCGTGGAAACACTTATTAACACACTGCGGGGACCAACATGCTAGCTCTCCCTGATCCCATGAAATTTGAGGGTCATGCTGCTGGAGCCAAGGGAATCCCAGTATAATATATATATATATATATATATATATATATATATATATATATATATATATATATATATAGTTACGAACAGTGGAACCACTGTTTCGTTTTGTCTTCTCTTTCTATTCCCTTTGATTTTAGGTACCCACACCAATGACTCTTACTGGATACGCGGCTGTCACTCATCATTTGTCTAATGATGACATCCCCATTCTCCTCCAATCATGTCTCCGCGGGAAGCTTTAAAAAATGGAAGCGGCATTGGGAACAGATCAGCTGAGCTGGGGAGGGACTGAGCTGTGATCAGCTGTGAATCAGCTGTGGTGTTGGGCTGTCACGTCGGGTTGTCACCGTGTTAGTATTTTGATTGTGCTACTTATGACCCTTACATGTTGACTTTGAAGTCATGTTCCGATTTGGTGTAGATTGAATGGCGCCAATGTATGTATGGAAGAGCACGGTAACAAGCAGAGGGAGACAATGCAAAGCGTCGGATGCAGTGGTGTAAAGCACGCCGCCACTGGACTCTAGAGCAGTGGAGATGCGTTCTCTGGAGTGACGAATCGCGCTTCTCTATCTGGCAATCTGATGGACGAGTCTGGGTTTGGCGGTTGCCAGGAGAACGGTACTTGTCTGACTGCATTGTGCCAAGTGTAAAGTTTGGTGGAGGGGGGATTATGGTGTGGGGTTGTTTTTCAGGAGCTGGGCTTGGCCCCTTAGTTCCAGTGAAAGGAACTCTGAATGCTTCAGCATACCAAGACATTTTGGACAATTCCATGCTCCCAACTTTGTGGGAACAGTTTGGAGCTGGCCCCTTCCTCTTCCAACATGACTGTGCACCAGTGCACAAAGCAAGGTCCATAAAGACATGGATGACAGAGTCTGGTGTGGATGAACTTGACTGGCCTGCACAGAGTCCTGACCTCAACCCGATAGAACACCTTTGGGATGAATTAGAGCGGAGACTGAGAGCCAGGCCTCCTCGTCCAACATCATTGTGTGACATCACAAATGCGCTTCTGGAAGAATGGTCAAAAATGCCCATAAACACACTCCTAAACCTTGTGGACAGCCTTCCCAGAAGAGCTGAAGCTGTTATAGCTGTAAAGGGTGGACTGACGTCATATTGAACCCTATGGATTAGGAATGGGATGTCACTTAAGTTCATATGCGAGTCAAGGCAGGTGAGCGAATACTTTTGGCAATATAGTGTATATCTGCAAATCCGATATCTTGTATCTAATTGGTTTTTCGTTAATTTATCATATTTTGTAAATATTTCTATTGTCAACACTTATGATCCACATCATAGATTAATAAGGATACAGTAAAACCTCGGCATACAAATTTAATTCGTTCTGGAGGCAAGCTCTTAAGGCGAAAATTTGCAAAACAAATTTTCCCATAAGAAATAATATAAATGCAGATATAACTAAAAAAATATAACACACAAAATATTAACAGCTTTCACTGACTTCATAAAATTTGTAAACTAGATTCAGTTGGCTTTGCTTGGCTTTCCACTGACACAAGCAAGTTTTGAATGGCTCCCAGGCATACACGCAACTTAGCCAGCGTTCGGTATAGTTCTTTCATATGCTGAAAATGATTCATATGCCGATGCAAATTTCTTGCAAAATTTCAATTCTTAAGGCGAAAATTAGTAAGGAAGGGCATTTGAATGCCAAGGTTCCACTGTAATCACAATATATCAATTTCACAGTAAAAGTATATAGTGCCAATATGGTAAGTTAAACATTTTAACTGGTTTCTTCACAAAAGCAGAAGTCATTGATATGTTTATGGTATTGAGAGAATGCTTTTCACACATGCACACACTGCACACATAGTTAAGTAGCGCATCTGCTATTTGGGTTAAGAATAAGTGGGAAGTAGAACCTTATAATACAAAGATCACAATATACCATTGAAATGAATACATTTACATTTAATTTGTAATTTAATTCTTTGAAACCTCTTTCCATAAATAACGATGGAAAGGAGTATCTCGTCCTACTGATCCAGATACTGGTTCACTAGGTCACAGACTAAGAGTATCATCAGTCTAAATGAACTATTCTTCATCATTTCCTTACCATGATCCATTAGCTTAAGGGCCATATATCATAAAAACTGTATTATCTTTCTTCACATTCCCACACTGGGGCTCGTGTCTAGGAAGGGTGCAGGTACATCCTCCCACAACTCCCATGTGCATTTTCCTGCTAAACTATTAGAAACCAGTGTCAAGTCTAAAGTGGATTATTTCCCAGTATGAACATACCTTCTAGTGCCCCTTCCATCATTCAAACATACAAGTTCCCTTTCCTCCAACAAATCTTCCATCACTTGACCATTTACATCTGTGTGCTCACTCCCCCAACGTACATTATGAGCATTAAAATCCCCACACCATATTACCTTCTGTTTATCTTGACCTTGAATTCCCACCATTTCTCCAAGTTCCAGTCTTTTATACGGGTTATACATATTTATTATTACCATTCCCTGCCCCTTACACCATATCTCAGTGATAATATATTCAGGGTTACTACCTGTTCCCACTATCCTATACGAAATACCTGATTTAATCAGTGTAGCACATCCACCACCACCTCCCTCTTCTCTGTCCTTAAGAATTATAACGTAACCCTGTGTTACAAAATCTAATCTAGGTTTTAACCATTCCTGCACACATATTACATCTGGCTTAACCATTTGCCTTGCTATAAAGTGTTTAAACATTTGTCCATTTGCTATGAGTGATAGCGGGATGATTTCCCGGTTAAATCTCTCACTTCTTCCCAAGTCACCCCAAAAAGCCCAAAATGGTGAACTGCTTCTTTTATGACAAGCTGAATTTTTTGGATTCCACCCCTGCTGTACTATTTATCACTCCTGCAATGAATGTCACAAGGTTCTTCTTTCCTATTACTATATTTTCATTTAAGATATGTTCAGAGATTTCAACTTGTCTCTTTGTTTGTACCTCTTCTTTAGCTCCTTCACCCCTCACTTGTCTTGCTGCCTCTGCATACGATATTTTCTTTTCCACCCTTACTTTTTGAATTTCACCTTCACGTTTCATTATTTCACATCCCCTGTATGATGTACTGTGAGCTTCTCCACAATTGCAACATTTCATTTGTACTCCCTCTTCACACTTTCCATATTCGTGATTTCCTCCAAGCCATGCACACCTACTTTGTTCTGTACACCTTGATGCCACATGTACAAACCTCTGACAGTTAAAGCATCTCATATGCCTTGGAATATAGTCCCTCATCATGTAACTCATTAAACCCAGTATAATCTCTCATTGGAACTCGATCAAAACTGTCCCTGTTTCTCTTCTTTCCCCATTTGTAAATGATTTCATTCTTTGAATATCCGCAATTACTCCTCCTTTCAAATTGTCTTTAATTTCCTCTACACTCATGTTAAGTGGCACACCTGAGATAACGCCCCTCCTTCCCCTATTTCTGTGCATATCCACCACTCCCCACTGACTTGCCTGCTCTTCTTTGTTGCAGCCTGTCAAAAATTTCCATCCTGGAGTACTTTTGCAAACTCAGTGTCCCCTACAGCTTTGTTTAATGTTTAATGGATTCATTTTGCTCACCCCTATTTTATCTCTGAATCTCACCACACATTTTTAATATTTCCCTTATTTCTTCCTTCAGATTCTCTTGATATACTCCTATTTGGTTTTCCCCCATCCTACTCCTCACCTCTCTCCATGTTTCCTCTGATACTATCCCTTCTTCTCCATCTCGCCTAGCTTCCATACTTTCATCACTGTCACTTGAATTACAATTTTTCCCTGATAAATTTAACGAAACACTTGCGTTTAGCTACCGCAGATTTACTTCTACCTTAAGATTCTGCAATCCTCCTGTCCAAGGATTCAACCAAAATAAATTCACTGTTTTTATTGCTGTTGTTCTCAATCGTTCAAACTTTCACCTAGTCTCCAAGGAAACACCTTTCTTACAAGTCTACCATAATAACAATAAAAAAATCCTCTTACAAATATAACGTTATTTCTTGATAGGAATAACAATATGTGTTTGCCTTAAAAAAAATATATATATACGTGAATCACAGAATTTAACACAATTTAAAAAAATAAAACAAACTAACAACAAAAAGAACTCGAAACGCTAGGAATTAAAAACAAAATTTTACTCAGATGTTTGTTCTTTCTGCTACTTTTTGCTCATTATTAAGGCCCAAGCACTACTAGTGTGCAAAGCCCTCTTGTTCTTCTAAGGATTTTTTTTTTCCAATCATCCGGGCACTTTTGGGGGTCTTAACATGCTCAAAAACTCATGAAAATCAGCGCCTCAGTTCAGTTCAACAACTGAACAACTTTCACAATGCATGTCATTGTCATATAATATCATCATATATATCAATATATAATGTATAGCAATACTGATATAGCAATATAGTTTAGAGGGAGAGTCATTGTCCCTTTTGACATCACTGGACATTGCTATGATCTGTTTCATTACACCCAAACTGTCATTTTTGTCCTTATATAATTTAGAGGCAGAGTCAGTTTTCTTTTTGCCATCAGTGTACATTGCTGTGATCACTTTCATTAGACCCAAATTGTCACTTTTGTCCTTTTGGTATTTCCCCTTTAAACACATGTACCCACTCTGCCCACTGTTTCTGGTGCACCTGGGCGGTGATGGCGCCGTTGCTTGGGCTCGATCATCATTGCTTGCAACTATATTTTAATTTTCTGTTTATTCATGCTTCAGTGTTCTGTGTTCTTCTTTCCAGTTTGCTAGTTTGTTCTTACCAGGATGCTAGCTTGTTATTCCAAAAATCACAAGTAGAGTTTTATACAGATTAGAGGGCGGGATAAAAGTCTCCATTGGTCCACTGCTCTTCAACCTACTGCCCTTCTCTAGCCAATCAGTAAAGTGATGTCACTGATGCGCAACACTGCCAGTTAATGTTTGAACCTGTCTTAAGCAAGTGAGAAGATTTAATTAAAAAAAAGCTTCTTATATTTTTGGCTTTTGTAGTATCTTGTCAAATCTCCTGTTATTATGCTAAAGAGTATTTTAATGAACGAATGAATGAAGTGTATCATTGTACAGTCATTAGCATCACAGCATAGAGTTATTGATGCTAATGAGTTATTGAGTAGAGTAGTGCCCTAGCAGCACTAAGCTCACGTGTTCAGTTTCATCATGATGAAATGTATACCTTTAAAGTAATGTCATTCATTTTGTGTTTACTCTTATCTCTGTATTAACCCAGACTCTTAATCAGAGTCCTGTATCACTGCGTCCACAGGCCCAGGTCAGTCAGATGCAGAGTCAGGGGCAGCAGGATCAGAGATGGACACATGCACTGATCAGGCAGTGGTGGGCCGTCAGGGCCAGCAAGACCTGGCCTAAACAGCAGTGATCTGAATCAATAACTTGCATTTTAATATATTTAATATATTTTTCCATGAATGTGTATTATTATTGTAGTGTATATTTATGATAAGAGTATTTATCCAATCATATTTCAGCCAGTAGCTGACATCATGTGTTGCCAGAGTGAAAATCTGCCTTAAGGCCTTCAGAATCAATAGTGCAGGCGCCCATAGCTTAAAATAAGTGGCAATGAAATTGTTACCTTAACCAATCAGATTTCGTCACTGGGGCCATCTAGCATACGATTACGTCAGCACGTCAATTTCCCGTCCTTTGATTGGATAATTGGAGTAGTCAGAGGCAGCGAACCGCACATATACATTGTTTCTATATTCACTGCGTCTCATTTCGGATGCTGCATCATCCGGAGATTACAGTTTGCTGCATACATCATCAAGAATGTCTTTTTTGAGAAAAACCTTACCTTTTTTGAGAAAAGCCTTACCTTTTCCTTCTTGCTGCCCAGCTCTTATGTGAACATATCAAATGCTCTTGCAGGGTATTTCTATTGCAGGTAGAACTATCGTCATTAGTCAGTTGGCAGATGACAGTCATTTTTTTTAAAGAACAGCTCTCAGATTCTTGTAGCGATCAAAGTATTGGAGTTAGGTGGGGGAGCACAAGGTCTCTAACATCCATCAGCTCTGTGATGTCATCATGGAGGAGTGGAAGAGGACTCCAGTGAAGCTCTGGTGAACTCCATGCCCAAGAGGGTTAAGGCAGTGCTGGAAAATAATGGTGGCCACACAAAATATTGACACTTTGGGCCCAGTTTGGACATTTCCACTTAGGGGTGTACTCACTTTTGTTGCCAATGTTTTAGACATTAATGGCTGTGTGTTGAGTTATTTTAAGGGGACAGCAAATTTACACTGTTATACAGGCTGTACACTCACTACTTTACATTGTAGCAGAGTGTCATTACTTCAGTGTTGTTGTCACATGAAAAGATATAATAAAATATTTACAAAAATGTGAGGGGTGTACTCACTTTTGTGAGATACTGTAATTATAATATATATGAACTGATCGCTTCCACAGAAAATTTAAAAGAAGCTGATCGATGACTTTACCTAGTTTAGGGTCTAGAGGGACAGACTGAGCTGCATAAGTAAGTCTTGAAAGACCTTCTGCTAAAGAGAGAAGAGCTTAAAAGAAGATCTTTTTGTAACCACTGGTTAAATCTTTTCTGAGTTTTATCAATAAGTGGCAGGTAATTAAGAGTGCATCTTTCATTTTGGTCTTTCACAATTAGAACCCCTAAATAAGTAACATTATCTGGGATATTATGAATAGAACAATAAGCACAGTCTTTAATAGCAAAGAGTTCACATTTCTGTAAATTAAATCGTAAGCCGGAGGCTTCTGAAAACAAATTGATAGTTCTAATTGCCAGGGGAATTTGTGTATCATCTATCAAATTTGAATAGTCTAAAATATCAAATACTAATTTTATATTGTTTGAAATATGTCTGTGACAGAGTGGTGAAAATGAATACTACAAATCTCTGTAAGAATCGACTACGCCACCCTGGAATTTATGACCAGGGTACACTACACACCCTTAACTATGTAAAAAAAGGGCACAGGTTCAACTTTCTTACAAGGGTTGGGCAAGAGATGTGGATACAAAAATATAAGCTTTATTATCACAAACAAATAACCTTATAAATAAAAAAACCAAAGCAATATCTAGCTTAAAATGATCATAATTCCAATTGCTGCTGATCTCCTTCAAAAGAAATAAACTAAGAACACACTCAAACACACAAACTTACAGAGCTGTGGCCAACTAATATCAGGTGGGCTAAAGCAGCATATGTTTCACAATCACACACTGCCAATGCACACATTCACACTCACTCGATACCCAGTGAGATTGTTATAAGTGATCAACACGGCACAACACAGCACACAGTGATGAGAAAACACTTCCACCGGAAAAGTGTGAGAAAGTCAGCCTCCCTGTATTTTAGGCCCACAGCCTCTGTAACAAATTAGAAACAAAATTAGACTAAATAACACTCACACACAAAAAAAAAAAAAAATAAACATAACACAACTTAAATCAATTTAATAGCAACACAAAATAAACTAAAGAAAATCAATAAATCCAAACCACACTTCTAAATGGATAAAACCATGAAGAACCTCAGCATGTTCTATATAGGCCACTAAGACCCAATAGAATCAGCAAAAGGGGCAATTACTTCAGATATCACAAACGATTAAAATGCAATCTTCACAATTATAAAAACAAAACAATTGAAAATGGAGAACAAAATAAATGTAACACGAAAAAAGAACCAGGAACAAAACAACAACGTTGCTCTGGATCCCGAAACCCTCAAAAACGACTCAGTAATACATATCAGGCAACGCGGGCAAAAACTTAACGAAACCAGCATGGACACCACACAGTATAGAAGCCCAGAGATGATACTAATGCGAACGTACTAGATAATACAGCCGTCCGCCACACCAAAGCAGAGCCGGTAACCATACGAACAGTGTAAAACGTGAGGATGATGCCGACAGTTTGGGAACAAGAGTTCAGTCAAATAGGCAGCCTAACAACACACAAGCTGTAAATTAGATTATTTCACATATGAATACGATTGATACAAAGATGCTAACATTAACAAACATAGAAAAATACTAAACTATGCTGCTATAATGCTTACCTTACAGGTACATACGAAGTAATTGACCCATGATAAGGCAAATGTGGGAAATTTCTGAAACTTTTACTTGTCTTATACCTAATCATTAAGTATGTTTGATTTTAATCAGTAAGGGAAGGTTAATGCTAATTTTAATTCTAATTTTAATCATTTTGAATACTTTCTTTTAATCCTTAAGATAGATCCAAGTCAGGTTTAATCATTAAGACATGAACAAAGAGATTGGATAAATTGTTTAATCATAGATAATGATTAGGGATAAATTGGTTAATCATTAGATTCATTCAGTTATGTTTAATCATATGATGATTTTCAATTTGGTAATCAGTACTTACTTTCATTATTAATCACCGATATGTTGCACTGATATCTAATTAGCGTCTCTAATTTATTGATTATTTGATAATAATCATAGTTATTTGATTATTTGGTTATCTAATAATTCTTTCACTGTTAAGCACCTGCCATAATCATTAGTCAGCGGGTAAGCTTATGATAAATAGATAAAATTAGCATAAACTTAAACATAGAAGTTATAGGACAAAAAAAATATATAAAATCATAAAAATAGAGTTGAGCAAAACTGGCTGAATCATCGTTAGTGGGTTATTATTCTCGAACTTTCTGGCTATGGAGTAAACATCACAAGGACATAGGCTAGCACATTGTACCATATCACGGTGTTGGCTCCACTGAGACCGAAAAAACATGTTGATGAAGTTCAGAATCCTTGGGCTTAAGGGCGAGAACACCATAACAGTCTTATTTGACCCAATTCTGAATAGAGTGTTTATTTTAGAAAAATTAAAGTTAAAACTACCCTTATATAATGTACAGGTGTTATATCACGTCTTATTATCTTATGAAAATAAAAAGTAGCTTACTGTAGCAAGTGGAAAGTTGGTAAAAGTCCTTGTGACATAAGTAAGAACTAAACAATAGGCACCGAGACGGGAGGGGATTTGGAGAAGATGTTATTGAAGCGCTAGCAAAATATTATTGCAGTGGCGGATGTTAATGTAAACATAGGGACACAACACACCGAGTAAGTGTAATGGAAAAGCACAGACTTTAATAGAGAGGATTTAGGAATTTAAATTAAATTAAATTAAATTAAATTAAATTAAATTAAATTAAATTAAATTAAATTAAATTAAATTAAATTAAATTAAATTAATCTGACTACTCCTAGCCTAAATAAATAAATAATGAACAAACTTAACGTAAACCAACCTAAACTATGCACAGAGCTATTTTGCCCTTTTATTTTTTACCTTATTACTTGGGTAACCTGATGTAGATTAAGGATAGTGCTCACAGCCTAAATAGTGGGAATACATAGAATGGTGTAAATGTAAATGTGATAATAAAAATAGTGGTAAAGTCCTCAGATTTCTAATAAATGTCAGCCAGTCACCTTGAACTACACAGGAACAACCACAACAAATACATGGAACATGTGGGTGAATGTTGAATTAAAGGTGTAAGGGGTATAATGATATAAATATGTTTTTTGGGCTAAATAAGGTTTAATAGAAGTTAGATAGATCAACAATATGTGTCAATATTAAAACTTGTGACCCATAGAGTGTATGAAGGCCACAGAAATGTGGGGCTGTTTTTCAGGGGGAATAATAGGTGAATGTCAAAACAATCCATAGAAACATAGAATCCAGCAAGGTTAGGCAGCTGGGATAAAGGGTATATATACTGGGGAATTTGTGAAAGGGGGGGGGGTGCTTGACTGCATCGATTCATGAATCTGTGTATTTGAGTGCCAGTTTCGGTGATATTTTTCTATATAAAACCCGTTGCTTTTTCTCATCCAAGCCTGGAGGAGTACTTTATTTCTTTGTTTTTCTGCAAATTTCTAATTGGAACTACACAACTATTGGATTATATTGGTAACTGGAGAAGGCTCTAGGACCACCCTGTGGTGTCCACCTGGAGGGAGGCTCTGGTTTCCGACACAAACCATGATATAACTAGCCAAACTGCTAACAACCATACGCAGGCAGGCACATGAGAACGACGCACACCTGACTGACGAAAACCAGACCCTTATACACACCTGTGGCTGCTAATAGGCTACCAATACCGTGACATCACTACTGGGAGGGTCTAACTACCCTGCCACATGTCTATTAGTTAAAAAGCCAGATTTTGATTCCTCTATTATAGAACTGAGAACATTCTTAATTCTTTTGGAGAATATTTGGGCCAAAAATTTATAGTCATTGTTTAACAAAGTAATTGGGTGCCAATTTTCAATAAAAAGTGAGTTTTTATTCTGTTTAGGGATGAGGGATATTATTCCCTAAGATAAACTGGGAGGAAGTTCGAGGTTTTGGATACTCTTAGAGAAAACTTTTAAGAAACTCTTAAGAAAAAGGGCAAGAATGTCTGTGAATTGTTTATAAAATTCTGCAGAGATGCCATCATTACCAGGTGATTTATTACACTTCAGAGATTTTATAGCATCAACAACCTCTTCCAGGAGTATGTCCTCATCACAGCATTCTTTATCTAAAAATTGAGTAGAAGAATCAGCACAATAACTAGATTTATAAAGATTATGAACAAACTGAGAAATAACTAGGGGATCATCAGTGACAAGACTGTTAATATTAAGATGATGAACTGTGTTACATTTACCTCTATGTCTTTCAAGATGAAAAAAGTTTTGTTCCCCCTTTTCCAACCATTTAGCTCTTGACCTGACTAAGGCCCCTTCTGCTTTCTGTTATAAATTTCATCCAGCTTATGATGTAGGTCACTTAAATGCATTTTTTCTTCAGGTGACACACTATCGGGAGATATCATGGAAAGAGAGGTAATTTCAGATACAACCTGCTCCTCCAAAGCTTTGTTAAATTTAGATAAAGAGCTACCATAGGCTTTCAGATATTTGCCAATTTCAAAGTTTAATAGTTCCCAATACCTGCCAAAAGTGCCCTCCTTCTGTGCCAGATTCCAGTGAAAGTTCTGGTTTAACATGTCCTAAATGAGAGTTATTCATTTTCCAAAAGGAATCATATCAAGCAGTTACAGAAGCAGAAGAATTAATATTTATAGAAATTGCCTTGTGGTCTGTTAGGGGAGTATTTCAACTGACACATTCTCTTTTGAGAAGCTCCCAGAGATTAACCAGAGGTTAACCAGAGATTAACTGCTGCTGTTGTATTTTTGCACAATATTTTTTTACATCATTTCATTTAATCTTATTTTATCTCACTTACATTCCATTACACATGTTCTTTTCTTTCCTTGGTTCTAAGTGTCCTGTGTTTTTTGTGTTGTCTTTCTTGTATTTATTGTCTTTTGCACTGTCTTGTCTATGCCCTGTTTGCACCTAGCTGCACTGTGCACTTTACATGGCTAAGACAAACTTCTGTCCTAGCTCTGTGGTGTTGTTTTTTTTTGTGTTGAACTCTTTGTTGTTGTATGTTTATGTAGCACCAGGTCCTGGAGAAACGTTGTTTCATTTCACTATGTACTGCATCAGCTATATGTGGTTGAAATGACAGTAAAGCTTCTTGAATCTTGAAATCAATTCAAGATTGTTTGGTACCACTTGCGTTACTCCACGTGTAAGCAGTTTGATTAGGATGAATCTCTTTCCAAATATCAGATAGATTGTACTTCTGCATGAAATTCTTCAAAATAGCATTTGAAGAGTTTGACTGCTTAAGAGGCCATCTATCAACTAGATCATTCAGAGTGATATTAAAGTCTCCCCAAAAAGTAAATAAGCATCTGGATATTTCTGAAACCAAAACAATAGTCTGTCGTCTAAGGACGTAAAAAGTTTATCATTTTCAGAATTGCAATTGTGCCCATAAATATTAACCAAAATAAAGATCTGATCATTCACATGTAAAGGTAAACATAAAAAGTGTCCCAGAGGATCTGAAAACCCCCCGAGGATATTTCCAGAAAAAGTGTTCTTTAAGGTAGTGACCCCTGCTGACCTCTCAGAACCATGAGTAAACCAAAGATCATTATTCCACTGTGACCTCCATAACTTTATATCATTATTAACAAAATTTGATTCTTGAAAGAAAATAAAATCAGTTTTGAGTTGTTTCGCATATAAGAATAAAGCTTTCCTTTTAACAGAATCTCTTAACCACCTGGTATTAAGTGAAACAATCGAGCAAGACATAGAACAAAAGCAAACAAAGCAGTGAAAAAGAGAAAAATGGCAAGTAAAAAACTACAAGCAAATGCGTAGCTCTTCTGAGCTCCATCACTTACTACAAGGAACAAACACACAAGTCTTAAATTAAAGTGTCTTGAGTCAATAGTCTGAAAGTAATAACACTGCAATCAGCAGCATAGGAATACCGTGTATGTAAAAAAAGTCATAACTTAATTTGACCTTCTCCCTGAATAAACGCTTGAGCCCCAGCATGGAAGGCAATTTTCCCGGCCTCCCGTGCTTGTTTAACAAGAGGCCATAGATTAGAGTGTCTCTCTCGGTCAGCTTTGGAGAAATCTTCTTTAAAGAGAAATCCGTTAGCTTTGAAAAATGCTGAGTACTTGGCGCGCTTCCACACTTCATTCCTCGACATGCATGAAATAAACTGTATAATAACGGGTCGTGGACGAGAGTCAGACGGGATTTTCTTACCTAAATGATGTACAGTGTTTATCATTTCTGAAAGTTGTCCTGATTCTTCTGGTAGAACATAGTGACAGATCTTAATGGCCTGTGCACGTACATTTTCATCGTTGATTTCAACTGATTCAGCTGATTCTCAGCGGACTCGTGGAGCCAGGTCATAGACTGATTCAATTGATTCTCAGCAGACTCGCAGAGCCAGTTCATCGACTGATTCAGCTGAGAATCTCACGAGTCTCAGCACCTCTAAAGTGCGTGAGCTGACATTCTTAAATGCCAATTTATCGGCAAAGCACTTTATGTATATAGTTATGCTTTTTGCACATTTTGCATTTTTGTTCAGTTTGGTTGTTTTATTCCTTTTTTAAAATATTTATTTTTATTCCATTTGGATACTTTTACATTTAACATATTTAATTTTTGGTTAACATAACTGATTTGCACATTTTTCATTTTTATATTTGTGTTAAAATTTGTGTGTGTGTTTGTGTGGCACTTTAAAATAAATGTTTATTGCCCTGGTATAGTAAGTCTTGATTCTTTTTAATTTACACAGAGACATGTTTATCATCCCTGTCAGTGGCGGAACAAACGCACATTGTGCCCTGAGGCAAACATGAACGTTTGGTTCCTTACCCATCATGCAATAGTCAAAGATTTTCTAAAAACTTGCAATTACTATTATATACACGCCATCACAGAACAGTAAATAGCTATACTCATTAAATTATTATAGTATATAATCACCTGCATTAATCCCACCATTCAATTACTACTTCTTCTTCTTTCAGCTTTTCCCTTCAGGGGTCGCCACAGTGAATCATCTCTCTCCACCTATCCCTATCTTCTGCATCCTCAACACTTGCACCCACTAGCTTCATATCCTCATTTATTACATCCATATATCTCCTCTTTGGCCTTCCTCTTTTCCTCCTGCCTGGCAGCTCCATGTCCAACACTCTCCTACCAATATACTCACTCTCCCTCCTCTGGCCATGTCCAAACCATCTTAACCTGGCCTCTCTAACTTTGTCCCCCAAATGTCCAACATGAGCTGTCCCTCTGAGGTACTCATTCCTAATCCTGTCCAACCTTGTCACTCCCAAAGAGAACCTCAACATCTTCAGCTCTGCTACCTCCAGCTCTGACTCCTGTCTCTGTCTCAGTGATATTGTCTCTAAACCATACAGCATGGCTGGTCTCACCACTGTCCTGTACACCTTCCCCTTGATTCTTGCTGAAATTTTTCTGTCACACAGAACTCCCGACACCTTTCTCCACCCATTCCAACCTGCCTGCACTTGCTTCTTTACCTCTTTCCCACACTCTCCATTACTCTGTACTGTTGACCCCAAGTACTTAAACTCCTGTACCTTCTTCACCTCTTCACCCTGTAATCTTACTGTTCCACTTCCCTTCCTTTCATTCACACACATGTACTCAGTCTTACTACGACTGACTTTCATTCCTCTTCTCTCCAGCGCAAACCTCCACCTCTCCAGGTTTTCCTCCACCTGTTCCCTGCTCTCACTACAGATCACAATGTCATCTGCAAACATCATTGTCCAAGGAGACTCCTGTCTGACCTCCTCTGACAACTGGTCCATCACCATAGCAAACAGGAAGGGGCTCAGAGCCGATCCCTGATGCAGTCCCACCTCCACTCTGAACTCCTCTGTCTGACCTACAGCACACCTCACCACTGTCCTGCTCCTCTCATACATGTCCTGCACCACTCTGACATACTTCTCTACTAATCCTGACTTCCTCATACAGTACCACAGCTCTTCTCTTGGCAAGCTGTCAAACGCTTTCTCCATGTCTACAAACACACAGTGCAACTCTCTCTGACCATCCCTATACTTCTCCATCAACATTCTCAGAGCAAAAATTAAATCTGTTGTGCTCTTTCTGGGCATGAAGCCATACTGCTGCTCACAAATTTCCACTACCTTCCTTAACCTAGCTTCCACTACTCTTTCCCAGAGCTTCATTGTATGGCTCATCAACTTTATCCCCCTATAGTTGCTGCAACTCTGCACGTCACCGTTGTTCTTAAAGATCAGCACTAATACACTTCTCCATTCCTCAGGCATCTTCTCACTCTCTAAAACCCTGTTAAACAGACTAGTTAAAAATTCCATTGCCGCCTCTCCTAGACACTTCCAGACCTCCACCGGGATGCCGTCAGGACCAACTGCCTTTCCACTTTTCATCCTCTTCAAAGCCTTCCTGACTTCATCCATTCTAATCTTATCTACTTTCTGTTCCACAGAGTTCACCCCTTCTACTCTTTGTTCCCTCTCATTTTCCTCATTCATCAGCTCTTCAAAGTACTCCTTCCATCTCCTCTTTACACTCTCCTCACTTGTGAGCACCTTTCCATCTCTATCCTTATTAACTCTAACTTGCCGCACATCCTTCGCATCTCAATCCCTCTGCCTAGCTAACCTGTACAAGTCCTTCTCTCCATCTCTAGTGTCTAACCTAGTGTACAACTCATCATACGCCTTCTGCTTGGCCTTAGACACCTCCCTCTTCACTCTGTGCTGTAACTCCTTGTATTCCTGTCTATTTTCTTCTGTCCTGTCCATGTCCCACTTCTTCTTGGCTAACCTCTTCCTCTGAATACTATCCTGAACTTCCTCATTCCACCACCAAGTCTCCTTATCTTCTTTCCTCCTTCCAGATGACACACCCAGCACCTTCCTTCCTGTCTCCCTGATCACTTCTGCTGTAGTTTCCCAGTAATTTGGCAGCACTACCTGACCACCCAGAGCCTGCCTCAACTTCTGTCTAAATTCCTCACAACATTCCTCCTTTTTCAGCTTCCACCACTTGGTTTTCTTCTCCATCTCTATCTTTGATCTCTGCTTACAGACCATCAAATTTATCCTACACACCACCATCCTATGCTGTCTGGCTACACTCTCTCCCACTACCACTTTATAGTCACTAATCTCTTTCAGATTGCCTCTTCTACATAGTCTACCTGTGTGCTCCTACCTCCACTCTTGTAAGTCACTCTATGCTCCTTCCTCTTCTGAAAATAAGTGTTAACCACAGCCATGTCCATCCTCCTAGCAAAGTCCACTACCATCTGTCCTTCAAGGTTCCTTTCCTTAACTCCAAAATTGCCCATCACCTCCTCATCACCTGTGTTCCCCTCACCAACATGTCCATTAAAATCTGCTCCTATTACCACCCTCTCACCTGTTGGAATACTCTCTATCACCTCATCTAATTCACTCCAGAATCTCTCTTTCTCCTCTACCTCACAATCTACCTGTGGGGCATAACCACTAACAACATTCAACATCACCCCTTCAATCTCCAACTTCAGACTCATCACCCTGTCTAACACTCTCATCACCTCCAGAACATTCCTCACAAACTCCTCCTTCAGGACCACACCTAACCCATTTCTCTTACTATCCACACCATAATAAAACAGCTTGAATCCTGCTCCTATACTACGAACCTTGCTGCCCTTCCACCTGGTCTCCTGTATACACAGTATATCCACCTTCCTTCTCTCCATATCAGCCAGCTCTCTACCTTTCCCTGTCATAGTACCAATATTCAGAGTTCCTATTCTCAGTCCTACACTCTTACCTTTCCTCTTCTCTTTCTGTCTACACACTCTCCTTCCTCCTCTACTTCTTGGACCAACAGTAGCCCAATTTCCACCAGCGCCCTGTAGGTCAATGGCGGCGATGGCGGGCGTTGTTAACCCGGGCCCTGATCCGGTATGAAATTTAGAGTACTGACGATTCGCATGGTTAAATTTGGGAATGTTTTACGCCGGATGCCCTTCCTGACGCAACCCTCTCTATTTATCTGGGCTTGGGACCGGCACAGAAGTCACTGGACTGTGACCCCATGGCTAGATTCCCACCATTCAATTACTATAGGGTGAAAAAAAAATCCACCACTATTTTCCAGCATGATTAGAGTTTGTACAGGAAATGAGGGCTACAAAAGAATCACTGACTCGATTCATTTCAGTAAGTGACTCAACGAAACCCGAGTCTTTAAAAAGAATAGTTTTTACCACCACTAGTGCATAATCGCCCATCTTCTCACTTGCTCAAGACAGGTTCAAACACTATCAGTGTCGCACATCAGTGACGTAACTTTACTGATTGGCTGGAGAAGGGCAGTAGGTTGAGAAGCAGTGGACCAATGGGGACTTTTATTCCGCATCTTGGAAAGAACACAGAAAACTGAAGCGCGAATAAACAGAAAATTAAATGATGAACAAAAAGTAGCAGAAAGAACAAACATCTGAGTAAAGTAAGTACAGAAATTTTTTTTTTTTAATTCCTAGCGTTTCGGTTTCTTTTTTTTGTTTGTTTTATTTTTTTTAACTGTGTTCAATTCTGTGATTGGCGTGTGCAATACTTATGGCACTAATTTGACGCCACAGCAGATGGCAGTAAAAAGAGGCAAAGAATCAGAATGGACACAGTAGATCTGCTTGCTGCTTTGCAGCTGGTGTGGACACACCACCACCCTAATGACCTCAAAGTGTGATGCATGTTCTTATTATTATTTTATCTGATGAATTATAGTCATGTGTATTCTTTCATTTCCTTTAAAAGTAATAATATTCAGTGATGAGTCAATGGGTGAGATGCTACTTCTCAGTTCTTTAATTATGCTTCATTAGTAATTCTG
This sequence comes from Hemibagrus wyckioides, assembly GCF_019097595.1. Lineage (NCBI taxonomy): Eukaryota > Metazoa > Chordata > Actinopteri > Siluriformes > Bagridae > Hemibagrus > Hemibagrus wyckioides. The sequence continues at coordinate 9,585,314 of NC_080715.1, read as the reverse complement.
TCTTGCAATCTGAGGGGGAAGAATCATTAACAGTAGATTTTTTGAGAACAGGGAGAGCTCAGCCCTGTTAGTCTTTTTATACCAGTTGGCAATTTTAATAAGACAAATAAAAAAAAAGAACTTAATTGTATAGTTTATTTGCCTCATAATGTTTCAGCTCAGTGCGTGTAAAGATGTGCAAATGAGAGTAATATTTTAAGTACAAGGTGTTTGTTTATCAGGAAATTAAAATAAAGAAACCATAGCAGAGGAAATGTAGTAAAGTGAGGGTGTGGATGGGGTGGTGTTTCCTGTTTGCAGCTGCCTCAATGTGGATTTTATCTACACCCAGATGTCTGTTATCTTTACAAATAGAATAAAATTAAATGGAGTGAATTTGAGCTCAGCTCATTGACTCTCATTGTGCTGATATACTTTTTAAGTTATCATTTGCTAGAAAAGAAAGTATGTAGATATTTCAAACTTCCTAAACTGTCATGTAAAAGTTTGAACATCCTGCATTTACCAATTCTTTGTTAAATGTAAAGTAATTGGTTCAGTTTAAAATATTCTAGAATTACAGAAACCTACACTCCACATCCACTTTATTAGGAAAACCTTCACGTTCATGCAGTTCTCCAAGCCGTCGAGCAGCAGAATACATAAAAACAAGCAGATACAGGTTAGGGGCCTTAGATTTGCATAAACGTTGGAAAACCTCATAATGTGAAATTCCCAGGAAATCAGCAGTTTCTGAAATACTCACATAAGCCCATCTGGCACCAAACACCATGATACAGTTAAAGGCACAGAGAGCACAACTTTTTTCTGTTCTGATGTTTAATAGGAACAGTAACTGAGCTCCTGACCTGTACCTCCATGATTTTTTGCATTGTGCCACTGCCACATGATTGGCTGATTAGATAACCGCATGAATAAGCAGGTTTACAGATAATCCTATTAAAATATGTATGAATGTATTTGTTACAGTTAGCACTATGTCTAGTGTCTGTTGTAAGATCAGTCTAGACTTACAATAACATCTCCAGGGTGCAGTACTTCACTTAGGAATCTGTAAAGGATTTAAACAGAAGCAACATCGTAGACAGCAAAGAGCTTCAGAAACACTTTATTTGGGTCTCTATAGTAGTTATTACCTTTTGTGGTGTTTTAACAGACAGCCTGTGAGAAGACTGTTTCTGTGATGCAGCATGTCATTAAGAGGACTATCGCCTACGCCAGGGGTAAGACCAAAAAATCCCAGAATAACATACTCCCATAATACTGTAATCAAGCTGCAGTTAGAGGCAGTGGGTGTGACAGAAACATTATGTGTATTATGTAAGTGTTCTGCTGCAAAGCTCTTGAATAAAACACTTCTTTCATTTTCTCAGAGGCAGCAGGTCCTGACCCGAGGCCGAGCCCTGCACAGTTGGAGTTGCAGACATTGAGGATTCTACCATAACTGTTAATGCTATTGTGCTCTAGGGTTTCACTTCCAGCCTCCTCTGGGCTGTGGCTGAGTCCTGACACACAACAGATAATTCACATTTCAGAAAACACAAACACATTATTGTGTAGAGTATGAAAGACACACATGTAAAATCACGGGTCATCCAAATACTAACTAAAGCCATGTTGGTGTTTGTGTTCGACTTCAGTACTGTATGAGAACGACACTGTTGTTTTTAATGTTCTAATAGAATAATGTGAGTGAAAGGAAGTGCTGATCAGGGATTGCTGTAACCAGTTGGTCAGTTGTATGCTGCTACAATGGAGGACTTTAATTTAAAGGCCACATTATTAGGATGCCACTACAATATATTCACAACAGTTTCTCAGTTACAGCAACAGACTGTTAAGACCGTTAGACACCACATCCTTATCAGGAACATGGCATGACACCAAATCCTAACTTCTGTATTTCACTTTTACATTCATCATGAATAGTCTAATGTTTCACTAATAATGTTAGTCTAGTTTCTAGGGAAATATTAGAGACTTAATTTATCAAAATTTATCAAAATATTCAGTAGCAAAAGTGGCTTATGGAAATTATGTTTTTGGGGAAAAATTTATTGATTTTTAATGAGCACCGGCAGTCAGAGGGCCAGTACTATCTTACATATAACATGTTAAGTTTTGCACTTCTCTTGAGAAAGATTGGTCTTATGAAATTTGCTTCATGATTTACAAAATAGTTTTGTACACAATCTGGTTTCTTACCTTATTGTGGAAAATGTGTTAGTATGTTCACAAGCTAGTAATTAAGTGATCATGTGTCTTTTTACAAGTAACTGCTGAATTTATAATATAAATCAATCAATTAACTGTTAATTGTAATTTATTAAGAAAAAAATATTAATTTTATTAATATTTTTCTTAGCAAATACATTAACTATCTGCCTTTCATTTGTGTTTATTTGCTGATCCACGAGGTGACTAAAGAAAATAAAGATTTTAAATAAAGGTAATGTTCTTGAGAAATACACAGAATTTGTGTTATTCCTGTGAGCTACCACTGTATCACCTAATTCACATGAACAGTTTACTTATAAGGGTGAAGAAACAAAGTGTTGTACAAATGTAAAATAGAAAAATTGATAAACTGTAAAATGCAGCATTGAAATATGCATAAAATAATTTTGGTAGAATAAAGCTTGTAATAATTCAGTTTCAAGTATCTGTAGGAAACACAACAGGAACCAACTCTTTCTTTTCCCTGGTACATCTGTCTGTGGTCTATCTAACAGGCTATATCCATACAAGCAACAAGCCCCTCTTTTAACCATCACTTTCTATCATGCTACAGTTTGTCTTAGTTAAAAAATATTGTGTATTTTTTTTGGGATATATTTTCCCCTATTTTCATGAAGGGTGTCAATAATTCTTATTTTAAAAATAAATGATAGAAAAACATTATAAATAGCTGTTTATATCATTTTCCTTTTAAATACATTAATCACATCAGCATATTTTGTTATCTAGTATTGACCATAACATTTTATTTCCTTCATTTTATCAGCCTCCATATGGACATGCGAAGGTTAGTTCACATCGTAGCCAGCCAGGTGAGAAGATTAATGAGTAACCTAAGCCTTGAGTTCTTCCGAGTTATAATGTTACTAAGCACTGGGATGGAAAAGCAGTGTATGTTTGATGTGGCAGATGGAGGTTATTATTCAAAAACAAGGTGAATGGGAGTGGCACCTCAGGGCTCCAGGGGCTCCACTTTGATCATGAGCTTAGGTTACTGACTGTGTGGAGCTTCACATAAGATTTTTTGGGGTAATGTGATGTGTTTTGCATGTGTAAGGTGTGAAAGTTGGTGCTGAATTATTGAAATGTATTTTACATTTGATATTTACACTGTTTTATTTGTTTTCCTCTGGCCTTTTGATATTCACCACTCCAACGCTCTGACTCAACAGTTTGGGTGCATGTTTAAGTAATCTTACATTTCAATATTTCCTTTATGGAAATAGTATTGTTTTTCCATTCACCCTTTGTATTGTGTATCTTTATTCAGTTCTTGCTTGTCCACCACACCATTTAGCTTCCATATACAGTAGCTATTTGACTAGGGTCAAAAATGGGAACTGCAAGTGTTTGGTTTTTCCTGCCCCTTCTCCTCATTATAAACAGTGTTCCACTTCCCCAAGAGTTGGAAAATTGGATAATTAATTTGTGCTAATTATAAAAAGCAGATTCAGTGGTACTTGTGTAAGGATGCTTTCTAGACCCCTTACATCTGAGTACCATTTAAACATGAGCAGGATGATCAAGCAAGTGATGTTTAAAGAGTCAATGATTCAAATCATCAACTTGCACATACACTACATAACATACACATAGAGTCGCGAACCAGTATAGAAACATTAATTAGGAGTGGGAGCTAACTGTTTTATTTATGTTTAGTCAGTCAGTGTAGTTAGCGGGCATACTACGCCCAAGATTTACTACAAGATTCTTGGGTCAGTTAGAATGTGTTTTGTTTTATTCATTTCTTTGATTTAAGCTCCGCTCATGGCTCTCACTGTTGAGTGCGCCACTTTGAAACATTTGTATATATTTTTGTAAACATTGTTTCTTTCATTTCAACTCTGGTTTCCACTGTAATCAAGGAGCAATTGGGTGTAACGATGTAAATTCTTCACTAAAGTTTGCTAACGCTTATTGCAAGTCTTGAGTTTGTCTCTCACCCAGAGAATACCATATCAACACATGGCTGATATAGTAGGACTATATTTATAGTAGAAAAATTCACAGACAACTTTCAAAAGAACACCTAATTCACCTGATTCAACTCAAGAAGGCGTTAATAACTGATTCAAATAAAATTCAAATTTTATTCATCACATAAAAAATCATACACAGTACGACGTGTAGTGAAATGCTTTTTGAAATGCAAGTGAAATTACCTTGAAATGCAAGTGTGTGGACATGAAAAATAAAGGGATATAGTTAAAAATATAAAGAGAAAAATAGGGAAAATTAAATGTAGAAATTGGAGACAAAAATAATTGTGAAAAACCAATAGTTATCAGATATGCATATGCAAATATGTGTGTATATATATAGATATATATGTATATAAATATAGATATGTATATAAATATAAACAGTGAATATAATATAAAAATATAAAATTAAAATAAGAATATATATAAATATAAAATATAATATAGTATAATATAGTGTATATATAAAAATAAAATAAAATATATAAATAAATAATATATGTGTAAACTCTATAATATATAGAAATTTTATAGTGATAAGGTTTTAGTGATGAACAAGATTATTTCATCACTAGTTTTTGCAGAACCTGCAGACCCCTAGCCATCACTTCAACATCTATGCTATGTGATTAAAAATAATTTCATTTCATTTCATTGTCTGTACCGCTTATCCGATCTATTCTATTCTATTTGATCTATTCATCGGGCATCAAGGCAGGATACCCCCTAGACGGAGTGCCAACCCATCACAGGGCACATGCACAAACTCATTCACTCATGCAATCACACACTACTGGGAAATTTAGAGACTCAATCAGCACAATCAGCCTAGTAGCATGTCTTTGGACTGTGGGAGGAAACCGGAGCACCCGGAGGAAACCCACCAAGCATGGGGAGGACATGCAAACTCCACACACACAGTCAAAGTCAAAGTCAAAAGAGCTTTATTGTCACTTCAACCATATATAGCTGATGCAGTACACAATGAAGTGAAACAATGTTCCTCCTAGACCAGAGGTGCTACACAGAATGAAAACAAAGTACAGTTGACATGGACAAACAGAACTAAACTAAACTATTCCTACAAGGTGCATTCTTTACAAACTAAACATACAACATAAGTGCACAAGACACATGACAAGACAGTGCAGACAGACAAGACATATAACGCTGACTCTTGTGCAAAAAAAAAAAAAAAAAAGCAGTGTTAACAGTGGATGCAAAGACAGATAGAAACAGGTTAGGACATTGAATATATATGTAGAAGTAACAAAGTAATTTAAGTTACAACAGATACATTTAGTTAAAGTGACCAAGTGAACGGTTATAAATATTTAAAAGTATTTATAAAATATTTAAAATGTAAACAAGATCAATGTAAAAGTGAGCGGGAGTGAGGCTCAAACCCAGGAGGTGTGAGGCAAAGGTGCTAACCACTAAGCCACAAAATTTCAATTTTAAATTCGTTATGATTTTTTAACTGCACGCCATCATTGCCCTGGAGGAGCAGGACCGAGCAGGATACAGAGTCTGCCTGTGAATAAATTAGCTAAGGTCAGGATAATCATATTTACTGTTTACACCTGTTGATGTTAGCCTAATGTTGACTTAGCTAACATTAACATACACTCTTGTTGCTAGGTACCTTCAGACTGTTAGCTAAATATTTAATGTAGATTAGATCATTCTGTGTACCATGAAAACGAGTTCACTTTAAACCGCACAGTTTCTGTCAGCAATGTCTGACTCTGGATGCTAGTTTAATGTTAGACTCAATATGATCATAACTCAGTCATTTTCTTATCAGATGACAGATGAGGTGGATAGTTAGGATACATGGAGAGGGATTGAATGGATAGATAGAGGGCAATAAAAAAAATTTCTGTATATTAAAGTTAATTTTTAACTTTTAAAAAATTTTAATGTTTGTGAGATTGTGTGACAATCTTTCATCCTGTTTACCAAATAAGTAGTGCATCTATTGTGTTATCAATTTTCACATCCTTTTGGATTACAGATCATTATTTCCTACCCTGGTATAATGCAGTTTTGGATGCATAAAAATGAACTACTTTAGGTATTTGTGCTGCACAGAAAATTAGCACCAGGAATGTATTTTTTTAATTTGTTCATTAACTAAGGGTGGTTGTTATACATGAAAGACAATTATTAAAGTAATGACCAACATTTTCATATAATTACATATTAATTTTGCTGCTGTCTATCTGCAACTGATATTACAAAATAGTGATTCAACACACAGTTCATAAAAGCATTTTGCTGTTTCTATTCAAAACCCCTGCCGTTTGGTGGATATGTCTCTGACAAACGTCCTCTGCAACATTTGATTTACTTTACATTTTCAGGTACAGTGCTTAGTTACAATAAAAGTTTGTTTAGCAGTAGAAATTGAGTCTCACATTATTTAAATTTTATTCACACACAAAACATTAATGGTGAACATTTTTGACTATAAAATGATTCTCTCAAGTCTTGGTGATCGGCCCCTATTAAACAATAAAGAAAGTACGACATCTTTTTTATATACATAGTTTAGCAGCCTACTATTGTTTTTGGCAGAATTCATCATTATAATCAACTTAATTATGTCCTGTATTTTATATCACCATAGTCCCTGAATGTATGTAAATGCAGGAAATGGGATTCAAATAAAAAACATTTTCCCCCATTTTGTGTCCTCCCCCACTTCTCAAAACAAAGTTCACTCTTGCCTAAAATACCAGAATGTTATTTTCAGCCCAATGGTTTTCACAGAGGAAACATCTGTTTTAAGAGGAAACATTGCTAAGCTAACCCATGGCAGCTTGTCTACTGGGGCAAGTAGAGCAGGATCCTGCAATTTATATCAGCAATTTACTAAATGTTAAAAGTATACAAGGCTTAATTCACATCTCAATACATTGTAAATTCTACTGGAATATTCAGTGGAATCTCAAGAACAGTGGAGTTAGTGTCATTGTGGCTAGTGATAGTGGCTTGAATTACTGTTTCTGGATCAAGCTCGCTAATCATTATGAGGAAACTAATGATTGTAGAAGCTTAAATATTCTGTCTGTCTCATCTTTTGATCAACCAACAAATTTTACTATTTGACAGATTTTCTGTTGATTTGACAATTGTTTTTGCTCAATTATCCATCGAGTTAGAGTTAATGTACCTAGTGGTCAAAAAAAGGGATGGGAACTAATAGTAGAAGATCTTGTTTCATAGCAAATATAAATATAATTAAATATGACAACTGTCCATAAACAAAGGTGCAGAGAGTATTCTAATGATGTACAGAGGTATTTACCACAAATTTAAGATTGGGAGAAGGAAAGGGAGATCTATGGAGAGAAGATAATGTCTGTTCACCAGAAATATGTATACACCATGGTAATCTTATATCCCACACAAAGGCTAAGGGGGAAAAAAATTTTTGTCTGGTTTTTGGTTGGAAATCTACCTAAAACCTGTTAACCCTGGCAAAGGCACATCTATGCAACTGTGTCAAGGAAAAGGATCTGTATCTGTACAGGGTTACTCTAATGTTTTTTGAGAGATGAACAGAGAGAGAGAGAGAGAGAGAGAGAGAAGCAGCACAGAGCTGTGTGAATGTGCATCAATAAAAAAGCAGCTGAAAAGTGAAAACCATTCATCAGGGAAAAAAGGCCTTCATCAGGGGGAAAAGGCCTTCATCAGGAGGAAAAGGCCTTCATCAGAGGAAAAAGTGGAAAGTTTTAGACTGGCCGATCACCATACACCAAACCCAACTGTGCAGCATTTCACATCCTGAAGAGGAAATTGAAGGGAGAAACACTACAAAACAAACAAAAACTGAAAGAAGCTGCAGTACAAGTGTGGTAAAGCATCACAAAAGAAGAACACAACAGTTGCAATTTTATCAAGCAAGGGATATATATAACCAAATAAGTCTTGTGTACTGTTGGTACCATTTTTTTTTTGCTCACCAAAACATTGGGTGGTCTGCCACTAAAGGTGACATGCTACAAGTTGTTTAGCAAATCTAGATCCATCTACCTGGAAATTATAGCCGAAATTCATCTTTTCATCTCAAATACTAATTTGTAGTCTAAACTACCTCCCTGTGCTTGAGGCATAACCCATGACTTTCATTTGAAATGTGTCCCATGACAATACAGATATACAGACAGTGTTACTGAGTGTTCCCATGCGAAATATTGCTTCTGAAATCTGTTGCGATTTTCCTAATAAGCAGAAGGTCACTTGACTGTAGGGCACTGTGGACGAATCGTAAAATCACTTTCACTTACAGGTGAAACTACACACAGACTATGTAAACATCTCACATTAATGTTCTTTATTATTTTTCATAAATGTTTTTAACTCATGAGACAAGGCCATCATCAGATTAGATTTAGGTGATAGGTGGGGGTCGACTCTGGTGATCTTCCTCCCATTCAATGCTTTGTTTAAGAGTATAACCTCTAGGCTTTTATATTGTCACACCTTCAAGGCCTGCCTTTTCACTGGACTTGATGACTACAGTGCCACTGCAGTGTGTTCTGATCTCCAGTAAAAGATTCCTGCTGAACACTACTTCCGAGTCCCCTGGTCTGCTTTGGTGAATTCACACAATTCACAGTATATACTTTAGACCAGTCAACATACAGATGTGTTTATTTGTTAAATCTGTATTACTGACTATACAGTTTACTGTTCTGAGGAGTTAAATTTACTTATCACTGTTGTAGCTGACCAGCCTGCTGCTAACAAAAGACAGTCAAGGAGGAGTCCATAGATATTTCCCTGCTGTTTTCTGCAGAAGAAGCAGTGGGAACATGCTGAAAAAATGTGCAGATCTGTGGCCTTTTTTTGCTGAAATACTCCTACTGCTTATGAGACAAAGAAACTGCTCAGACAGTAAACACAGACAAGCAGAAACACAGTAATTATTATATATGAAATGAAAATAGTTTTCAGTCAAGCCCATATTCAAGTTCTTTAAATGATGGTGTAGATATTTTGATTGAGCCTTTTGTAATTGGTCATTTTACAATCACTTTTGTCCCACACAAAGCACACCGTATCCCAACTGACACCCAACAACTTGTTCAGACAATGTCGCACTGTTTCACTCATTATTCAATTATAGTAGGACTTGTTCATGATAGGAAATTCTAAAATAAAAACTTGAACGAAAAGGAGGAACGGGAATCTATCCAACCCAACACATGACAATATTCTCTAGTATTTATAAACATTTTTGACTCATGAGACAAGGAATCAGATTACTCTAGATCATATGACATTTCCTCACACATGCTCAGTGTCAGGGGCGTTTCTGGGATTAGAAAACATCACGGGCTGAGCCAAAAACATCAGGGGCTAATTAGGGAGAGAGGGTAAGCAAGAATAACATGTTTCCTATTTACTTTACAAATATAACTTTTTAGAAAACAAAATTCCTTCAACACAACTTTAAACAGCAGATCAACAAAGAGATGAATATAACGGACAAACTGGATAATCACAAGGCCAAAAACCCCAAACATACAAAACTAAATATGGTGCTTACATTTTACAATGTAACATCAAGCTAGTCATACGCAATATGCTTAATGCAACACTGAAAACCTGCTAAGTAACACATCATCTACAACTCTGAAACACTGCTAAGGTCTGTATGTGTGTAGCAAATAACAAATATATATAATATGTAATAATAAGTAGGTGGCACGGTGGCCTCACACCTCCAGCGTCCTGGGTTCGAGTCTCGCTCCCGCTCACTGTGTGTGTGGAGTTTGCATGTTCTCCACATGTTAAAAAAAGTTTATCTCCTCTTGGTTCTGATGCCTGGGTGTCATTCTCTCATTTCTATGTTGCTATAGTCCTGTTGAAGAATCATGCTCATGACAGCAGATGACCACCTTTAATATTGACATGTGGAAACTCAGTAGGTTACAAAGCATGTTGGACCATTTGGTTTCTCCTCATCTTGAAGGAGAATAAGCCCCTCCACCACGACAAGGTACGGTCCCAGTAGAGGGGTTTGATTCATTCATAGAAAGCCCCTAGGCAAAAGAAACATCCTTCATGTAATCACTAACATAAGTGAGCAAAACAAGGGAATGGAGAAATAAAATATTTTACCTCTTCCTGGTCTGAAGATGAAGTGGGCACAGGATCCGGCCTAAGTGAAAACAGAAAATAAGCAACTCACTTAACTGTTTTTATGTTTATAATCTGCTCTCACTACTAGACTGGTAAAATGACCAAACTCACCACAGTATATTTCTAAAATACTGAGGCACATTAAATTTCCAAATGAGAAAACAGCAAACTCCAGCAATGAGGGTTATGATGTACAGAATCCAGCAGGTTTTGGATTCTGAAGCTGCAATGCCATTGAGAAAGTATTATAATTAGTTCACAGTTCACACAACACACATCATCAAGATTTATATCTTGAGATTTATATCTCAAACTGAAGCATTGGTGGTAACGTATGTTTCAGAGGCCAATATCCTTATCTACCTCTTTCCAGAAGGTTGCATGTTATGTAAATCACACAGTGTAGAGCATATAAGCGAAAGGGGTCTGTTGGTTTTCCATCATGCACTCCAGTACATTAGACTATAACTGGAACGTTAAGACTAAGAAGTTGAATAAATGTAGGTTGACTTGTAATTTTATGTTTATTTATTAAACTCTGTATTTATAAAAAAAGAAAACACATTTAATGTAAACTGTCAACTGTCTCACAAGTAAGAGCATTTATATTATATACATATTAATAAGTATACAGATTATATACATACTCACATTGTTTAACATGCATGTAGAGAGAACCTACAGATTTCCCATACTGGTTAGATGCCACACAATAGTAAAGTCCGTTACTGTCAGGGTTCAGCTGAATAATCAGTCTGCTATTAACACCGCTGGAAAGAGTGTCGTTCACTGGAAAATATCTAAAAGGAAATCTATTTGTTAAATATTGGTATGTGTAATTGTATAAACAGCATCTATACAGATAAACATCATACTGTGGAAAAACTGCTGTCAAAACACTTATTTTGCACGTCATGTTTTTAATAACAACATTTGCAGTGACTTGAGGCATGTATTAGCATTTAAACTATTTAAAACTCTATGCCCCAATGATGTTGAAATTTACATTATTAGAACAAAGTTAAAGCTACTAGGCTTTGTACTGATGATACACACTTTCTAAATACATCATGCAAAATATCAGCATAATAGAGAACAGAGTGGTCCGACTTTAAGACTGGATTCAGATCAAATTATTAAACATACAGATTACATTAATAGATTATTAACACATTGTTACAAATCAACATTAAGATAAACTCAAAACCTAACAGTGTAATAATATAGATTAGGTTATTTTTATTTGCTATTACTGTTAAAGCCAAAACAGAAACCAGGCCTGTGCTCTCAGGTTCATCATTTATCGTGTAACAGGTACAACTTTGCTGTTAAATATGATAAGCCACATAATATGGCTCATGTACAATAAATATCTGAATGCTCAATTTGTTAAACATTTTATTTAAAGTTTATGTTTTTTTAGTTTATTTAAAGCTGCTTTGTACCAGTGCTTATTTTTAAAAGAACTATAAAACTGAAGTGATAAAGCCTCCACATTTATTATTTGACAGATGAACAGGTGCAGCTTCACTGTTAAATTTTAGAAACCATATAACATGGCTTATGTACATTACATTTCATGATTATTATACAAAGACAACTCGGCTCCATTACCTGCTCCAGGTGAAGTTTGTAGGTTTTGGATTAGCATCTGCTTCACACTGAAATTCACGAGTTTCCCCTTGATCACCTGCTGAATTAATATAAACCACCTGAGGAGGATCTGAGAGAAAAATGAAAAGAAACATTAATACTTTACACAATGTTCTGTTTCACAATTCAGTGAAACAGAATTAGGTGTAATACTGATATTTACAAGTAGGGCAAAAAGGACAAATCCACTATCATAATAATATTTATAACTGACACCCAGTCTTCATTAGCATCCATTCTGCTTTGTGTTACTGGTTATTTAATTTGAAATGAATAAGAATAACAGTACACCCTTTAGTGTCACATATAATACTATAGTTCTAGAGACTTGTTTTAATTAAGTTTAACAAAATATACTTTTGTTTCAGTATATGATTATAAGCATCTGATTAAAAATAAGGAACTTGGCATCTTACAGTGAACATTCAATGTGTAACTCAGTTCCAGTTTCTCCTTCAGACCAGGGTGTGTAACCTCACACTGAACCTTCTTCTGGTTTAGATCTACAGATGCATTTACAATCAGGCTGCTTTTAACAGTGTATCTTCCTTCAGAGTCCACAGTGACAGTATTTTGTACTTTCACTGAGTTATTTAAAGCACCCAGACTCCATGACACTTCTGCTGCAGGCTTTGCATCACCTGCAGTGCAGATTGTTAAAATCACATCAGTGTCACCAGCAACAGCAGGAACATCGGTGGTCACACTGACAACAGGAGGAACTAAAAACAAACAAAACATAAACAAGCATTAAAAAAACATCAAAAATGTTTTTTATTGAACAGTGAAGGTGTTGTAGACTCGTTCTGAGAAGTCAGACTTTAGAGCAATGTACTTCACACTACACCACTTTATGATGACAAAAAGGTACTGGATGCCCAGGTAAGCTCAAGTTCAAGTAATCAAATGCGTTTTGGTATACATTTGAATGCCCTTTCAACAGCCTGAGTGTTTAGTTTTTGTATTTATCTAGGCTCAGCCATTTTAAATATTTACACAACAGTATTTTAAATCATGTGAACAGATCATGAACTTGAGTCAACAAAACACAATGTACATTTAACCCCAACTAACGTGACAAAGAATACTACCTACTTTTCGTCAAACTGCGTTTTGACAGTTCTAGGTGAAAGGTCGTCCAATCAGAATGTGCCACGTCGCGAAGTCCCTCCCCTTTATTATCCAGTCAGAACACATTGTGTTAGGAAGTGCCTTTCCTCTCTTAAACTTTTTTTTTTTTGCCGTATATGGTGTGATTTTGAATCTTTTATTAATACCCTTTATTTTTGAAACATAAACGGTTATATGCAAAATAAAAAATATTTTAAATTATGCATCACATTTTATTCTGTTTCCCAGCGCGTTCCTCATATTCTGAAAATATATTTTATGAAAATATCCTCATACTCTCTTTTGTGACCTGAAAATTATATTTTAATTCAAGTACCAGGATTCATTCTGATTCTCGCGGTCGCAGACCACGTGTTGGTGGCGGATCGTTACGAATGGTACTCTTCCACCTTCTGAAACGAGGATATGAAGCGACAGGTGTATATGGTTGCTCGAGAACTTGTGACAGGTGTATTTGGGGGGAAAAATGCTCAAGAACTTTAGGGTATATAAGAAAGGAAATGGTCTAACATTTTCCATGAAGAAATCCAGGGATCAGCATGATGGTTCATGGTAAGAAAACTTGTTGAATTTATAAGGTATTTCTTTTCTCTTAAAAACATTGTTTAAATAAACACTTTATGTATTCTCAGCTTGAACAGTTCAAGCTGAAATTCATCAGGTGAATCAGAGTAAGCTTTTTCTATTAATTTCTCTTTTATTTTAACTCTTCTGTACTTTTTTTTAAATATGTTTTTCTCTTTAATAAAGTTACCCTGGAAGAGCTAGAGGGTATTAGCCTCACTCAGATGGAACCAGGTACCGTGTTTTTTTGTTTTTGGCCTCTGTTATTTAGCTCTGGTAAAAACTTTTTTTTTACTACGCATGACAGATTTTACACACGTTATTAATTCTGACGAGTTTGCGAGGGACTCGGGAAGCGACAGTCTCGCCGAGGATTCGGATTTCATTCTAACAGGGGCTTCACTCGCGATCTCACGAGATCACTGCGTTCCGCAGGGACTGAAATTCGTCAGTAATAGTCCGTCGATAGTGAAGAGGTTGTTTACAGGTATGTCTTTTATTTCTATATTTATTTTTCATAAATATATACTGTATATTTATAACGGGTCGTTAAACATTCTTCTAATCCCATACAGATCCGGCTGAATCACACGCGTGTTCACCTGCGTGTTCAACCAGGGAAGTGGAGTGCGGATCTCAATGCATGATTAACAGTGTGTTTGTGTGAATAAGTTTTTTTGATACAAGCCTTCTTTTTTAAAAACAATCAGAGACCGAAACGGATAACGCCCCCGAACCAAATCAGGAAGCAGAGCGATGCCGGAGAGAGCGCGGACATCCCGCTAGACCTCTGTTTAAACACAGGTTTGCTCAGCGACGGGTTAACAGTATGTTGTTTATGTATATATTTAGATTACATTTCTTCTTTATATACCTATACGTATAAGATTTTTGATAAGGATTTTTTTTTCAGGCAACGTCTCTAACCAGGAAGTGAGACCTGAATGGTTCCGACGGCCGACTCTCCGCCAGTGCCGTGACGGAGGATTCTTGCGCTTCGCCTCTTCGGCAAGATCCTCTACAGGCAATAGAAAATGCAATCCTCAGTTTAAATAGATCTGATAATCCGTTTCTGGAAATTGAAGCCACTATTTGTTCTATAAACACAGAAGCGGGAGAGAGAGAGCCGTATGGTGAGGAGGGGGTAGAAGGAGGTGCAGGTGGAGGAGGAGGATATGCTATGGCCAAAGACGAACGTAGAGCCGATGAAAGAGAAATCAATGTCACGACACACGAGAATTTTAATGCCGTAAAAATGAGATGCGTGTTAACAATCCCACCAGGAGACATTCCTGATATCGCTACATTTTATCAAAACGTGATTGGCCTCATTCAAGAATCGGTCGACGATGCGAGAGTGAGTGCCGTGAGTGCCGACTGCCCCGATTTGATTTTTTATGACTTTGAAACGTTCGCCAATGAGAACGGCGTGCACATACTTTTTCTGGTGTATGCAAAAACGTTGAAAGGTGAAGAGAGGTGGTTTTACGGTCAGGACTGCGTTAAACATTTTCTTATGTATTTCAGAAATGAGCGCTACAGACGTAACGTTTTTATTGCTCACAACGCCAAAGGGTTTGACGGCTATCTGGTTTTGAACGGTATGCTGAAAGAGGGGTTATCGCCTCGGTGTATTCTCATGATGGGGAGTAAAATCCTCAGTTTTGAGGAGCCTCATTATGAGCTAAAATTCATACACTCTCTGTCTTTCCTTCCCATGCGTCTGAGCGATTTCCCAAAAGCCCTAGGTTTTGCCAGTCAGACCAAGGGGTATTTTCCTCATAAATTCAGCTCGGCAGGGCGTCTTGTGTACGTAGGGTCCTATCCTCCTGCCTCCGATTTTGCTGTAGAACGCATGTCGGAGCGCGAATGTCGGGATTTTCACAAATGGTACGCAGAGGCCGCGTGTGGCGTTTTTAACTTTAGGAAGGAAGCTCTGCGTTATTGTAAAAACGACGTGATCATACTCTCCCAGGGTTGTGTCAAATTCAGAGATCAGTTTCTCGGAGAGACGGGGGTGGACCCGTTTGATTCGATCACCATAGCGGCCGCCTGCATGAAAGTGTTTATCACAAATTATATGACAAATTATATGACTAAGACATTGGCCATACCCTGCCCCTACAGTTACACTCGGATGTGTAAAAGATTCTCACACGAGTCTATCCAATGGCTAGAATGGGTCATGGTGAAATACAAAATCTTTATACAGCACGCTCTAAATATGGGGGAAAAGCAGATCGGTCCTTTTTTTGTAGACGGTTACGCCAAGATCAACGGAGAAAAATACATGTAGGAATATTATCAGGTGCTTTTACCACGGCTGCTTGTTGTGTTTGAACCCGGCGGAGACGTGCCCGTTGAGAGGTGTCAGTTTCGGCGAATTGTGGACGAGAGAGAGTGAGGACGTTAGAGTCTGAACACGACGTCCACGTGACGGTGGTGAGAGAACACGAGTGGCTTGAGATGAAAAAATCTTTCGAGTGTGTGAGTTTCTCCTTACGTTTAATCCTCCGGAGCCTCTGATCCCTCGAGCAGCTCTTTATGGAGGGCGAACGAGCGCTCTTAAGCTTAGACACACTGCGGGGCCCGGGGAAATGGTGTTGTACGTAGACGTTGCCTCTCTGTATCCTTACGTTAACAGCGCCTGCCCTTACCCTTTAGATCATCCTACGATCATATACAAAGATTTCGGAGACCCCAGAAACTACTTCGGTCTTATCATAGCCACGGTCTACCTGCCTCACGGTTTCTTATTTATGTGGTCAAGGAGGGGGAGACTCCTTTAGAATTGGGTAATTACCTAGGCAAGCTGACCGACGAATTGGACGGAGATAGCATACAAGAGTTTGTGGCTGCAGGGCCCAAGAGCTATGCCTATCAGACGAAGAATAAAAAAAAAGTGGTGATACGCGTCAAAGGCATCACACAGACCCTAGAATGTTGCGAGAGGGTCAACTTTGACAGCGTCAGAGATCTGGTGGAGGATTACCTAAGGATCTCTGGGGAGGGAGGGGAGGCGGGCGCTATCAAGATCCCTCAGCATGGGATAACTCATGATAAAAAGGGCTTCTCGTTAAAAAACTCGACATTTCAGAAAAAGCTTCAGGTTGGCTACGACAAAAGAAGACTCTTTCCAGACCGTTCGGATATTATGGTCGCCGAACGCTCTCCGGTCGTCCAGAATATCAAAATACTCGACCACATATTTACCAGAAAACAGATAGCTGAAAAACTTTATAATTTTTAGAGGGGCAAATAAATAAAATGTCGCATGTCGAGATTTTAGAAGAAACAGATTTCGAACACAGGTTCGACTGTCCTTTCTCTTGTATGAAAACGGGCCCTAGCGGCTGTGGGAAAACCTATTTTGTGAAAAGTGTATTGGAAAATTGTGAGTGTGTCATGAACGTAGTACCCGAAAACATTGTGTGGGTCTACACTTCTTACCAGCCTATGTACGATGAATTGCAAAAGATGAATAAAAAGATTAAATTTGTCAAAGGGCTTCCTGATTCTTTCGAAGATGAAAACCTGTTTCCTCATGACTTAAACCATTTGATCGTTCTGGACGATGTTATCTTTCAAGCATCCGGACATCCTGAAGTGGTTAAAATTTTTACTCAGTACAGACACCACAGAAACATGAGCATCATAATGCTGACTCAAAACGTGTTTCAGAGAGGTAAACACAACCGTACCATTAGCATGAACTGTAATTATCTGGTAATGTTTAAAGACCCTCAGGATAAACTACAGGCGAGCGTATTAGCCCATCAGATCTTTCCCTCGCAAAAGAGTTATTTCCTGGAATGTTTCGAAGACGCTAGCCGAGATCCTCACAGCTATTTAATCGTCGACCTCACCCTGATGTGCCCAGATCGCTACAGGATGAGGAGCGGGCTGCTTCCTCATCAGTGCTCAATCGTGTACGTCCCGAAAACGTAAGGCATGATGGCTCGTATAAAAAGGAACGCTCCCTTGCTCGCTGCTCTGTACCACGCCGCTCCCAGGAAATGTAAAGACATTCTCAAACGCTGCTCTCCTGACTTTATCAGAACACTGTGTGAGATCTCTTTAAACCTTCTCAAGGGTAACATCCCCTTAACCCCTTCACAATACAAAAAACTCAAAAAGTGGAGAAAAATTATCAGGCTGTTGGCCGATGAAAAAACCTGTTTAAAGAGCAAACGTGGGGTTCTGAAGAAACAGACCGGCAGGTTTCTTTTACCTTTGCTCTCGACCGTCATACCTCTGATTGGGAATCTTATCGGAGAACTCTCTAGTAGACAGTAAAAAGTAAAATAAAAAAATGACTTTGAAGAAAGCTCAGAAAATGTTTCTCGTCTCTCCCCGTTGGTTAAACGGTATGACTCGACCTACGGTCAGAGAAACGGCCGAAGACGATTTGAACGATAACATGAGGGAGGTATTAAATGAACCGGGGTTGAGTTCTTATGAAAAAATAAAAAAATACGATTCTTTACTGCAGAGATATTTGACGTTGCTGAATCAGGATCGACGAGATGAGCGTAGAGTCACTCTGATGTTATGGGAGAGAAACGAGGATGGTGAGGAGGACGAGGAGGAGGGGGCCTCCGCCGGCGCGGACCTCTCTTCTTCTCCGGCTCGAAGTGTGCGCACGCCCGACGTGGCCGATTTTAACCATACGGGCGATGTTTTGAAAAGCCTACCCCCTCAGGATCGCAAGAACGCCGGATACATCGTCGAGAAATTAAAGGAGAGCGGCGGGGGTTGGAATTCGAAGGGGGAATTTGTTTATAAGGGTGAGATGGTGAAAGGGTCTCATATGATCAATTTATTCAAACATCTTTCTCTCTCCTATAAGAAAAAAATCCCCTCCCGCTGGTTGCTCGCAATTTTTGAATACTCTATCAGAACTGAACGTCCCTTTATCTTCGGTAAATAACCTGCACGCTCGCGATCAATACCACTCCCTGAAGGAAGGTACCGATATTGGTTTAAAAACACATTGCAAAAGGACCTCTGAGAAGAATCCGTCCCCGCCTTGGATCATACCCTCGGAACCTCTCGCCTCTAAGAAGCTTGGGAGCAGAAAACAAATCGTTCTGTCCCCTCGGTGGATCGAGTATTCACAATAATAAATGACAGAAACGATTATTTCATCAATAAAGAGTTTATTAGTCAAATCATTATACGTACAGTCTTTCATTTTCACACATAAGCCGATAAAGAACAATGTAGCAAATTTAGCTCAAAATTTAAATATTTAAGTGTAATTATAACTGGTTATAATTAATTATAAATATTCAAATAGGGGTCTTAGAACTAATGGTCAGAGAATCAATAACACAATTATTTGATTTGTCCGGCCACCGAACAGACAGTATAATTATGTATTAATTCCAGGGAAAGTTATCTTCCTGAACAAGAAAGAATAACTACTTTATAAAGTACTAGCTGTAATTTAGCACGTAGCAAGAGCAATGTTCAGGGACCCCGAAATTGTGAGCAAAGCACAGAAACAATCACTCGTGAAAAAAATTTAATAAAACAGAAACACACAACACATACTAACTACGACACACGTACATAAAAGACAGGATAAGGATTATAGAGAGGGGATAAGTAGGCAAAGAGAGATGGAGATTAAGGAAGGGAATACGAAGGAAATCAGAACAAGAGAGAGAGTGAGAGAGAAAGAGATAAGGAACTAGAGAAGAGATCAAATATGGCAAGTTTCAGATCGAGTTTTGATTACAACTGTGTGAGAATCGTCAAGGTAATTAGGATTCGCCTTAATAAAGGGGCTTCAGCTTAAAATTGCGGATCTAAAGTAATTAGTAACTTTTACTTGCATTGGTTCGTTGATAAGAGTCCTGATGTAGTGGATCAAGGAGGTTTGGAGATTCAAAGTCTTCGGAGCAAGCACGAGATTCTGCTGGAACGAAAAAGGTTTCGGTGGTGCAAACAAAGTTCTTCGATTGAAGCTGCCGGCAAAGTCTCAGAAGAAAGTGAAAGTCTTGTCCCGAAGAAAGATCGGAGTCGAGTCAGGCGATGATAGAAGAGGTCGTGCCGGGAAGAAAAGGTGCACGGGGGCCCCCCCGACCGCAGAGCGGAGAGGGGGTTGGCCCCTGTGGGGCCAAACCGAGCTGAGCTGGACAAAAAGCCAAAGCTGGACAAAAAGCCCAAAGCTGGACAAAAGCCACGATAGATGGGTGCTTAGGGTTTTTATTGATCCCTTGGTCGCGCCCAGTTTTTCAGAGTGACCAATCCAACACCTGAAACTTTTGGAGGGAAAAGTTTCTTTGTCTCCGCTTGGTCACTCATTTGCATACTTTATGGTGAAGTCAGGAATGGATAAAGTTTCAATTAAAGTATCATAGGCTCATATTATGTACTTGGATGACCACATGGCATACACCATTGCTTATAAAAGTAAATGCGGATCATTTTGATAGTAGACACGAAAGAGACAGTATGAGAGGAGAGGAAACTGGGTATAGGCAATTAAACATATAATCTTATCTTATAAAACATGTTCTGTTTCATGCAAAACACAGAACAACAGGTCATGAGTGGTAATACAACAATAAAAATATAAAGGTAAAAAGGGGAATACATATAAAGGTGTGTTAGGCATGGGTCAGGTAGGGTTTTACTATTGTTTTATTGAAACTTGAATAAAGGAACTCTCCTTATGTGTGTGTATGTGGGGGTCAGGATGAGCGTTTCCAGATGCTTTGGGTGTGTGTGTGTGTGTGTGTATGTGTGTGTGTATGTGTCTTCAGTCAGAACTTTGGTCATTCCCCGGTCAAGGCATTGATTCGGTTTAGATTAGGGAATTCCTGTTGACTTTTAACGGCAGTAAAACTGCTAGGCGCAGGGTGATTTGCATGTTAAGGTCACAAGTTGATGGGAAGTTCCAGGGGTGTGAGGCTGGGCTATCAGTACTGATGGTCTGCAGAACCCCAACATTCATGGAGGCAGGATTCCTCCTTTGTCTCCAGTCTCATTGGGGGGGGTCATTGGTTATCCAGAGCCATCAGACATCCCGGAACCTGGCTCCCATGAGTTACAGCATGTCGGTTGAGTCAAAATGAAATGACTATAAGCGAAATAGGTCAGTTGTGAGCTGCATAATGGTTAATTGAGTTTTTGAGGATGCAACGGACCCCATGAGCAAGTGAGCCGACCTGGAGACGCTACAACAACAACCCTGTCCCCTGCGGCTTTTATTTTTAACCCCACATTTTTTCACAAAGTCACACACCATAATATCGTTTTTTATCGCTTCCTTGTCGTACAGAGACAATACTTGTTCGAAAGATAAGCCTCTGACGCGGTGGTAAAGATAATAGACGTAATGATGACCGCATACGGTAGACAGCCGATGTTGCAATTGACCCGTGTGGTATTTGATGTTTTCGGAGCGTTTTTCCAAAAACCGCAGGATGCTCGAGGGGTAGTACCAAAAATCCGGGGGAGATCCGTAAGAGTCAAAAAAGGTAGCTTCCCCGTCTTTTTCCAGGGTTAAAGCCAGCCAGTGTTCCCCAGGCATGTGAGAGGGATGTGTGTTGACCACGAAATACGCGGGGCGAGTGAAGGAAGGGTTCAGAGAGGGCAAGTGATCGGAAGCCCACACGCTGTAAAACACTTTTCCAGGAAGACGACGTAAAAGACTCTCTAACTGAAGATTATCCATGATTTCTTAGCATTTAGTAATAATCCACTAGCACTTGCCTTTTAGAGTCTATTTCTAGAATAGAATCGTAACAAGCGTAGACGATAAGCATAGTCATGTTCAGTAGAGGCACTCTGAATCTCATCTCCAGTCTGAAATTACCGTTCGATACGACTGACAATGCATCGTTGTCGTCGGCGGGGTTGAGATTAAAAGTGAACAGAGCATAGCCGGCGTTAAAATTGTCGCGGTTAATACACAGAGGTAAATCTTTAAGATGTCTCCCGGTAGCCATGAACATGTTGTAAAACTCTGTAAAACTTTCCCCGCTGGAAAGCCTTGGCGGGGATCTGTCTGCTGTCCTGACACAGAGCCAAGTATTCTACGTCGTTATGTACAAAGTTAAAAGGGGACAGGTCTCTTCTCCCCTTGAATGCTTTGTGGTGCACCATACCTAAAACCACATATTTAGAAGTGGTTCCGAGAAATAGATTCTCCTGGTTGCATATCCTAGAGTTCGCCGGCACAGTGTATGTTTTCATGATGACGCGCAAGAGGGGGTAGAGAGTGTTGGCTTTCATCAGGGCGGCGGCATGCCCTAACCGCACGGCGGGGGCTACGGTCATTTTTTTCACAAAAAGAGACGCTCCCAGCACGTTCAGTCAGAATCCAGAGTCACGCGCTCCCATGAGACAGAACGCATCACCGGCGCGCGTCAGTTTGACTCTCAGGTCGACCGAGTTCAATAAAAGCCTCTCGCAGAAAAATATGTCTGCATGAAGAGGCCCAAGCAGATGTACTTCTCTCGAAATGCTCTTGAAATTGGCTCTCCTGTTTAATCCTTTGTTCAGGCCATTAACGACCGTTATAGAATCTACTGATCCCGAAGTGTCTTTGTAGAATAGACCCGCTGTGAATTGACTTTCGAGCGTATAGCGTGAAAAGTTGAGCAGAGTCTCGATCACGACTCAATAGGGATGCGTGGCACTCGACTGTGAGATTAATCAGTCCCCCAGAATGACGTCGCATTGACTGAATATCGTATTCAGAGGATAATTGATGAGCCCTACGGCCGCACCGTCGGCCAGGTCCGTACCGTCGGCATTGGTGATTTCCACACGGAGATGCAGCAGGGTGTCGTTCAGATCCAAATACTTTTCCGCGTCTCCGGTGATGAAAAACTCGATGGGTCCTGTGTCTGTGATGGCTGACACAGGGGAGGTTTTGTTGTATATTTTATCTTCGATCGAAAGCTGGGTCATAGGCGCTGAAAAAAGATCCAGCTCGCACAGCGTGCACTCGGAGGATTTCTGATGCAAGAGAGCCATTTTGTCAGTTAAAATATATTGGAGCTCTGGGAGGGTTTCCTCTTCGCGCGAGCGCTTCTGGCAACTGTTTTCTTCTTCTTACCCATCGAACGTTTATTAGAACTCGACGAGAGACGCTCCCCCGGAGGTCGTCTCCTCACCCTTCGTGACAAAACCACGATGCCCCCCTACCTTTCTTGGGTAAATAATATGGCGATGAAATGAAATGACGAACCCTCGCAGGCGGCGTCCATTTTTTATATATTTTTTAAATCGCTTTCTCTGATCCAGCTGTTGAATTTCTCAGGCCAATTTTTCCACTGTACAAAGACCCTCTTGTCACCTGCTCCAGTGTCATTTTAATGCTGCTGTGATGAGTGTTATTGTAGCTTTTCACTAAGTCCTGCAGCATGTCGATGTATTGCAAGGTGTTGTTAGCTGTCAAATATCTCCACATTCTACCTTTTAAAGTATGATTAAATCTTTCAACCACCGAAGCTTTGAGATCGCTGGATGTGGAAAAATGCACGATGTTGTGTTTTTTCATCAAACCCTCGAAAGTCTTGTTAAAAAATTATTTTCCCGTGTCGGTCTGTAACTTTACAGGGGTCTGACTTTCGGAGAAAACGGATTCTAGAGCCTTTACCACCTCCGAGGATGTTTTTCTTTTGAGAGTTCTGACGTAAGCTTTCTTGGAAAATACGTCTATGACCATTAATAAATAATTATACCCATCGTTATAACCCGATAAAGCCTGCATATCACACAGATCAGCTTGAAATTGGTTCAAGGGACGCGGGGCAAAAACTCTATTTCTAGTAAAATATATTCTGGCCGGCTTGTGTAGAGTATAAGCATCCTGCTCTGATAAAAAATCTTTTACCCTTTCCACAGACAGCGGCTTCCCATTTTCGTCTTGCATAACCCTTCGTAGTCTTTCTGAACCTCCATCCCCGCAGGACCCTCGCCAGCGTGCCCCAAGGCGACAGGTTCCTCAGAACGAGGGGGTGAAAGCTGTTGCAAGAACTCGGGGGTCGCGGGAGGGGTCGGTGGTAAAGGAATGGCGTAACTGTCCTCCGGAGATGAAGGAGGATTGGACATCTCTTCCACTACATCTTCTAATGCCTTCGGTTCGATCCGGGTAGGCCTGATTCTCTTAAGCACGCGCTTGCAGCCGGCATCCATATTTCTCTTTCTATCTCTCTTTTGCTCTTCTTGTCTCTCGATTGAGTCTTCTTTTATACCATAAAACGAATATGCCCCTATTTTATCCCCCCCCCCGGTAATACGACCCGTGTTGTGTGCGCATGTGTTCAACAATGGTCCGTTTTGTCAATGGCCAGGGCTTTGTTCCACTCACGACAGCTGCGAATGAGCGAAGTAATTTTATACTCAATCTCCGCCATCTTTTCCCTCCATGTTACAAGCGGCACATCCAACACTGTATTAAAAACACCACAGTCCAAGCTGAAAAGATCCAGAACAAAGTACTCTCTGGATTTTTTTACATACCCCTTCTCTCTCCACGCAGTAACTAGCCCTGTAGAACCAACGCACAGTGCCTGAGGCTCCAGTCAACCAGATAGGCATAAACCTGACTTTTCACTCTGAAACCTCTGGGGTACTGGGAAAAGTCTCCGGGAGAGAGACCCTCCTGTTCCCTCTCCATTTTCCTTCATCCTCGTCAAAATTCTTAAGGACGACCTTCTTTAACACACCCCAGTCGTTAGAGGATAACGAGGCTGAATGCGTCTCTCCACAGTTCAACTGATAAAGCTGCAATTCCCCTATTTCATATCTAAAAACATAACCCCATCATCCTCCCTGTCCCCAGGAATCCAAAGACCATTCCTCACACAACGGATCCGACGGTGGGGCCTGAGTATGACAAAGATATGCGTTGCTTTTCCACGGACCGTCTTTGTCAGAATCTTGAAAAATCGATATAATGGTCTCATTGATAATAGAACACCTGTGATATGCCATTAATCCTCTTTTTGCATATAACCGTTTATGTTTCAAAAATAAAGGTTATTAATAAAAGATTCAAAATCACACTGTACGCGGCAAAAAAAAAAAAAAGTTTAAGAGAGGAAAGGCACGACCCTTGCTGCCGACCTCGCACGCTGTCTGAAAACTTTCAGTCACACATTTGCACGCACGACCGAAGGGGTGGGAGAGAAAGGGGGGTTGAAGCGCGCTGCCTGAAACCCGACCTCACGCACTGTCCGAAAACTTTTGGCCTCACATTTGCACGGAGCCCCGGCCGAAGGGGTCAGAGAGAAAGGGGGGTTGAAGCGTGTGAACAAGACCCAAAATTAGGGAGGGGGAATCGGGGTGGGACATCCGGAAAAAAAGAAGAATCTCATTGGTCGAAAGGGGGCTGGACTTCCTAACACAATGCGTTCTGATTGGATAATAAAGGGAAGGGACTTCATGATGTGGCACATTCTGATTGGACGACCTTTCACCTAGAACTGTCAAAACGCAGTTTGACGAAAAGTAGGTAGTATTCTTTTTAATGTGATTAGTGAGCACTTTTCCACCCTTCCTTCTCTGTTACTATTTGACAACTGTACATTCTCACAGTTTCACAAAGAGCTTGTTCTTCTCTGCTATTTTATTTAACTGGTTTGCAGTTTGAGATTTGTGGACAGAGTTAATGGACAGAGTCATCAAAATGCTTGAGGGTAAAAGCATTTCCATATATAATGCTTAATTAAATATAATATACCTTTTTACACCCTAGGTTGTTGTATGTAAAATTGACTCCAAAGTCTGTAGAACAAAAAGTCTTGTGTGTTCATCAGGTGGTACTACACTATAGTGCCAAAAGTATTCGCTCACCCATCCAAATAATCAGAATCAGGTGTTCCAATCACTTCCATGGCCACAGGTGTATAAAATCAAGTACCTAGGCATGCAGACTGTTTTACAAACATTTGTGAAAGAATGGGTCGCTCTCAGGAGCTCAGTGAATTCCAGTGTGGAACTGTGATAGGATGCCACCTGTGCAACAAATCCAGTCGTGAAATTTCCTCACTCCTAAATATTCCACAGTCAACTGTCAGCTGTATTATAAGAATGTGGAAGTGTTTGGGAACGACAGCAACTCAGCCACGAAGTGGTAGGCCACGTAAACTGACGGAGCGGGGTCAGCGGATGCTGAGGTGCATAGTGCGAAGAGGTCGCCAACTTTCTGCAGAGTCCATCGCTACAGACCTCCAAACTTCATGTGGCCTTCAGATTAGCTCAAGAACAGTGCACAGAGAGCTTCATGGAATGGGTTTCCATGGCCGAGCAGCTGCATCCAAGCCATACATCACCAAGTGCAATGCAAAGCGTCGGATGCAGTGGTGTAAAGCACGCCGCCACTGGACTCTAGAGCAGTGGAGACACATTCTCTGGAGTGACGAATCACGCTTCTCCATCTGGCAATCTGATGGACGAGTCTAGGTTTGGCGGTTGCCAGGAGAACGGTACTTATTTAACTGCACTGTGTCAAGTGTAAAGTTTGGTGGAGGGGGGATTATGGTGTGGGGTTGTTTTTCAGGAGCTGGGCTTGGCCCCTTAGTTCCAGTGAAAGGAACTCTGAATGCTTCAGCATACCAAGACATTTTGGACAATTCCATGCTCCCAACTTTGTGGGAACAGTTTGGAGCTGGCCCCTTCCTCTTCCAACATGACTGTGCATCAGTGCACAAAGCAAGGTCCATAAAGACATGGATGACAGAGTCTGGTGTGGATGAACTTGACTGGCCTGCACAGAGTCCTGGCCTCAACCCGATAGAACACCTTTGGGATGAATTAGAGCGGAGACTGAGAGCCATGCCTTCTCGTCCAATATCAGTGTGTGACCTCACAAATGCGCTTCTGGAAGAATGGTCAAAAATTCCCATAAACACACTCCTAAACCTTGTGGACAGCCTTCCCAGAAGAGTTGAAGCTGTTATAGCTGCAAAGGGTGGACTGACGTCATATTGAACCCTATGGATTAGGAATGGGATGTCACTTAAGTTCATATGCGAGTCAAGGCAGGTGAGTGAATACTTTTGGCAATATAGTGTATATGTAGATGTAGGTAAGTGCAAGTGGGAAAAACAAACACACATTGCAAAATACAATGCTGTATACTATAAATGTTATTTCCTAAACATCTATGATTGAGATTATAAAAAAAATCTACAAAGAATTTTACCCTGTACTGTGAGACGAACTTCTGTTTTATAAGGTCCACTTGGAAACACACTGAAGATGCAGGTGTAGATTCCTTCATCTAAAACAGTAACATTACTTAATAAAATTGAGCCATTCAGTCCTGCGAAGTTCGCTGCGAATTTTAGTTGATCCCTCAATCCATTTATATATTCCTGTTTGCCACCTGAAGTGATAATCAGAATATCTGTATTTGTTGGCTTTTCCTTTGTTCGTCTTTGCCACCTAATACTTGTTAGAGGCTCTGCGGTCTCAACCACTTGACAAAACAACTCTGCATCATCTCCTGCTGTCACAGTCACATCCCGTCCAATGACCCTTATTGCTGTATTTTAAAAAGAGAGAGAGAGAGAGAGAGAGAGAGAGAGAGAGAGAGAAAGAAAGAGAAAATATTTTAATAATATATGAAATATGAGTATGTTCACACCATAAGAATGAGCAAACTATTGATTTCCTCCAGAGAGCTTACTGTGTGTTATGCACCTCTACTGTGCCATAAACCAATCAGAGTTCAGGTGAATGCTGACTGGTTAGTGGAGAAGAGTCTGATTTTGTACCCTGTATGGTTTACCTTTCTTCTAGGAGTTTTAGGAGAGGTGTCAGAACAATATTTTTATCTCAAGTGTAATATGATTCAAGTCTGGGCTTTCAATCAAGGACATCCAGAAACTTGTACCAAAGCCATACCAGTGTTGTCTTTGCTGTGTGAATTGGCTGATTGTCATGCTGAAAAGGGCACAACTTCATAGTGATGCCCATGGTTTTGGAGCAAGGTGTCCACCAAATTCATATACACTCACCAGTCACTTTATTCGATACACCTCTACACTCATTCATGCACTTATCTAATCGGCCAATCATGTGGCAGCAGTGCAATACATACAATCAAAAAAGCATCTCAGAATGTAAAACACATTGAACCATGAGACAGATGAAACAACAGCAGAAGACCAGGACAGGTTCCACTTCTGTCAGCCAAGAACAGAATGCCTAGGCTACAGTTGGTACAAGCTCACCAAATCTGGGTAGCTGAAGACTGGCAAACATACTTTTGGCACTATTCTGAAGTTTATTTCACTTTTCTGGAAAACAAACAGCTAGTCAGTCAGGGTCTGTAACAGGAGCAGATCCTACACATACTGCTAGCTTTCTGAGTTACATACATACAACATTGGCATAAAATCCCCTCGTATCAGGTATTAAACACTGTTTGGGAAAAAAAGAAAAACAAAAAGGTATGCTTCTTGTATACATTGAGTATTGCTTTTCTTTTACATTGCTTTTTGTTTTTTGCCCCAAACTGAAATAAGAGCCCGTGTCTCTTCTCCACTCTGACTCCATGTGGTAAACAAAGCATGGTGACATGACCTGTGCCAAGTCATGAT
The DNA here is from genome assembly GCF_019097595.1 of Hemibagrus wyckioides. Lineage (NCBI taxonomy): Eukaryota > Metazoa > Chordata > Actinopteri > Siluriformes > Bagridae > Hemibagrus > Hemibagrus wyckioides. The sequence goes on along the minus strand of NC_080715.1, from coordinate 9,557,017 downwards.
AAGATGAATCAGCACAATAACATCATAGGATTCAAAATATAAAATGTCATGTAAACCCAGCTAAGCTGATTGTTCTTAAACCATTTGAGGTAAGTGACTGCCTCAAGTGGTTTAAGTAATTGACAGTAGAAAAAATTAATTTGTTTAAGTAGAGTCAACTTAAATGCAAAGTAGACAGAACTTAATATTTTAAGTCAAATATACTTAAAACCATATTTGTACTAAAATAATTGGGATAGAAAAATTCCACTTCAGTTAGTTTTTTTTTTGTGAATGACCACACAATGCAGTACATTTTTATTTTTTATTTTATTGAAACATATTACAAAGCAACAACAAACAAATAAGCTTTAAACAGCTTTAAATGACAAGAACAGTTATATAACCAAAATGCCTTTTTACCACCAGGTAATTGATTGTGAGAAAAAATGTCTGCAACAAAATATAAGAACTACAGTCTATTCTTATATTTTGCTGCAGACATTTTCTCTCACAATCAATTACCTGGTGGTAAAAAGGCATTTTGGTTATATAACTGTTCTTGTCATTTAAAGCTGTTTAAAGCTTATTTGTTTGTTTAACTGCATTAAACTTTAAGTGGCACAATATGTTACAACATTCAACATGAAACCATTTTGTTTACAGCAGGGGTTCCCAAACCAGGTCCTCAAGTCCCACTGCCCTGCTTGTTTTCCAACTAACCCTGCCCTGCAAACTGCTGATTACCTGGATTGGGTGTGTTCAGTCAGGCATGGTAGTTTGAAAACAAGCAGGACTTTGGGCCTTGAGGACCAGAGTTTGGGAACCCTTGGTTTACAGGAACTTTTTTTTTTTTTTGGAATGAAAATCTGCTTTACCTGCTAAATATACAAAACACAACTTTCTAAAATGTGTCCTCTGTTAAACAATTTCAGTTCTAGTTAAACAAACATTTTTAACAATCACATATATTATAAGAAAACCATTAGAAACATATTACAAAATGAGCAACAGCAAGAATATTTGAAATTGTGCCATGATCATAAATGTCTTACACTGCAAGATCATTCTTCAGCTTTTGAACCTTCGGTGGTAGCTCACTTTGACCTACGTTTAGCATTACCTGCTGAATAAAGATAAGAATAAAGTGTTTTTCATGCACTTCGGGTACTCCAAGTGGAGTGCATAGGTAAAGCCAAACAAGAGGCATATAGCTTGAGGCAGGTTGCTGAATGCATCCATTACAAAGCTGCCCCCTAAGATAATTCCCACTCTTGAGGGGTTCAGTTGTGGTGATGCTGGCTTGTGGCTCTGTTGTCCTCATAGCAGAGAATTCCCACTGGAATGTCCAAGGACACTCCATCATTAAGATTCTTTGTTGTGTGAGAGACAAGACAATAAAGAGGAGTAAATAGAGAAGTAAGGAGGAATAAAGAGTAGGGCAATAAATGAGACTAATATTAAAAGTAGGCATGAAATATAAAAAATACCATGCTGCTTTTGTATGTATTGGAGTCAACCTCAAATTTACATACATTCTGATGTACACATATTTCTAACTAGAAAAGTTTCAACTGTGTCTAATTTGGAGTACTTAAACACAGAAAACAACTCACTAAGTTCACCAAGAAAATGGCCTCTTCTTTACTGCAGTCACCTGTCATTTAAAATAGTCCAAACTTGTGAAAAACAGAAAAATGCAAATGCTGTTTTTTTCAACTGCATGTTACTGCAGTTAAGTTACAGGCAGAAAACGTACTTGTCCAAGGAGAAGGTAAATTGCAGAAAAGACCAAATTTACTGTGAAATTAAGAAAAAGGTGCAATTTTCTCAATATCCTCCAACAAACAAGCCCAGACTAGTCTTGAATCTTGAGCCAATCAGCTGCAACAGGGGTGTGGCCTTAGGTAAAACTTAATAGTTTAAGTTTTTTAAACTTACAAGATTGAGTCCCCCTAGTGATTGTTTCATGTACTCATACTGTTTAAGTAATGCAATAAAACTCATTTTTAAAAGTGATATTTACTCAAACTGTTTGCATAGAAACAACTTTTGGGTTAACAGTGTAATAGCTCAGTACTAAGAAAAGGGCAGTTCATAGTGACCTCTCATTTATTAAAGAAACCACTGGACCAAGAAAATGGAAGTACTGGCTGAAGATATTTACACACATTAACTAGACTAAGATAAAGACTATGCTTTATGGAAGATAAACCTCCTTGTCACACAAGTGGGGCAGACCTTTATTAATCCATAACAAGGCAGTTAAGTGAGAGAAGTGTAAAGTACATATCTGAAATGAGAAGACTGGGCTTAATGATACCCTTTGCTTTACAGGAAGATCACTGTGACACTAACTTTTTGTAAAAAATTATTGTAAATGCTACTTTATAATAATAATAATAATAATACTAATAATACACTTTATTTATAGGCGCCTTTCTCAACACCCAAGGACACCGAACAATGAGTGACAAAACAAAGCACATAGAAACAATACGACAAAAAAAAAAGCAACAATAACAACAAAAAATTATACAGAAGACTGTGACTGTGAGAGGGCAAGTAAGATTTAGGAAGAGTAAGCAAGCTTAAACAGGTGGGACTTGAGTCTAGATTTAAAGATAGACAGAGAGTCAAGGTTACGGATGTCAGGAGGTAAAGAGTTCCAGAGCCAGGGAGCAGGGCAACAGAAAGCCTTCTGCCCCATGGTGGCGAGACAAGCAGAAGACACAGAAAGATGAAGAGAAGAGGCAGATCTAAGAGAACGAGAGGAAACATGAATATGGAGAAGATCAGACAAGTAAGAAGGGGCAAGATTGTGAATAGCTTTAAAAGTGAGAAGAAGAATCTTAAAGTCTATGCGAAGCTTGACCAGAAGCCAGTGAAGCTACTGCAAAACCGGAGTGATGTGGTGAAATGAAAGTTTTTAGTGATGATACGAGCTGCTGAGTTTTGAACCAGTTGAAGTTTAAGAAGAGATTTATGAGAAAGACCAAAAAGAAGGGAGTTACAATAGTCAATACGTGAGGTAACAAGATTGTGAACAAGAATAGCAGTAGCATTCTGTGTAAGGGAAGGACGAAGACGGTTGATATTACGTGGATGGAAATATGCAGACCGGGTAATGTTATTAATATGTGATTGAAATGAGAGTGTACTGTCCAGGAGGACACCCAAACTCTTAACCTGAGTAGAAGGGGAAACAATAGAATTGTCAATAGAGAGGGAGAAGCTATTTATTTGAGTTTATTATTTATTAAGTTGATTTAGTACCAATTAAAAGAAATTCAGTTTTCTCACTATTTAATTTGAGGAAGGTGGAAGAGAACCAGGATTTGAGTTCATTAAAGCAGTCAAGAAGAGAGGAAGGAGGGAGGGTAGCATTAGGTTCGCTAGAGTAATAGAGTTGGGTGTCATCCGCATAACAGTGGAATAGAATACCGTATTTTCGAAAGATATTGCCAAGAGGAAGAAGGTAGATGATGAAAAGAAGAGGTCCAAGGACAGAACCTTGCGGGACTCCAGAGTTAACAGGGGAAGATTTGGAACTAAAAGAGTGTAATTTGATGAACTGCGTGCGCTCTGATAGATATGATTTAAATCAGTCAAGAGGGGTGTTAGTAATGCCAACTGAGATAAGTCGATTAAGAAGGATGGTATGAGAAATGGTATCAAAGGCCGCACTTAGATCAAGAAGAATAAGAATGGTGACTGAACCAGAATCAGCTGCCATGAGAAGGTCATTAGTAATTTTTAAAAGGGTAGTTTCAGTGCTATGAAAAGGGTGAAAACCAGACTGGAAATGTTCATACAAGTTATTACAAGTTAAATGAGAATGAAGTTGAGAAGCAACTATTTTTTCAAGGATTTTTGAAAGAAAAGGTAAGTTGGAGATAGGGCAGAGATTATTTAAATTACTAGGATCAGCACCAGACTTTTTCAGAATAGGAGTAATAGCGGCAGTTTTAAGTGGGATAGGAACAATTCCAGTAGTAAGAGAGGAGCAAATGATAGCAGAAATAAGAGGAATCAGAGAGGGAAGACAGGCCTTGACCAGAACAGTGGGAAGTGGATGCAGCGAACAAGTAGAAGACTTGGACTTATGTATAAGATCTGAAATATCTGAATTGGTAGGAAACTGGAAAGCGGAGAAAGGATAAGGAATAGGGTAAGATTCAGAAGAACTAGTAAGGGAGGATGGTGAGCCTAAGTGCAGATGAATTTTGTATATTTTATCATTGAAAAAGGACATCAGAGAGCTGCAAAAGGCAGATGAATATAGATGAGAAGGCAAAGAACATTGGGGACTAAAAACAGTATTGAAGAGTGAAAACAGCATCTTAGTTTTGCCTTCATAGGAACATATTAAACCAGAATAATACCTGGATTTAGTATTAACAATACAGTTCTTATAGTGCATAGTATGACTTTTGTACAAATATTTGTGGACAGTAAGACCAGTTTTCCTATAAAGCTGTTCAAGCTGACAACATTTGGCTTTCATTAGCCGGAGCTCAGAAGTAAAAGGTGAGAAAAGGTGACTGTCCTTGTTTTCAGAGGAGCAAGAGAGTTAAGAATACTATTAAGACCATCATTATAATGAAGAACCAGATCATCAGGGTTGGATAAATTGTTAATGTTCATACGATTATCAATACTACAGGAAAGAGCATCAGAATTGATGTCCTTAATATTGCGAAATGAGATGATACGAGGTAGCTTGATTACAGAAAGAGAGAGTTGAACATTGAATGAGAGAAGTAAGTGATCAGTTTTAGGGAGATCATCAGCAGTACAAACCGAAGGAGTAAGACCAGAACAGCAAATTAACTCCAAAATGTGTCCCTTTGAGTGAGTAGGAAAGTCAATATGCTGCCAGAAACCAAAACTCTCAAGACAGGCAACAAAGTCTCTAGTAAGAGGGTGGTTAATATTGTCATATCTGTATATTAAAGTCACCCAACAATATTATATTTGAGGAAAGAGTGATTAAGTGGGTGAGAAAAGCAGCAAAATCAGATGTATAATTGTTTTTTGGTTTAGGGGGGCGATAAACCACTGCAACGATGGTGGGAGTGGGCCCAGGGAGTTCACACACAGTTGATTCGAAAGAGTCAAATGCAGGAGCGGAGACTGGCAAGACTTTCCACTTCTCACGATGAATAATCGCGAGACCACCTCCATGGCCAGAGCCACGAGGTTTACAGATATAAACAAACCCAGGAGGAGTGGACTCATTAAGGGCAGAAAAGTCATTGGGTTGTTGCCAAGTTTCTGTCAAACAGAAAAAGTCAAACTTTCGGTCGATGAGGAGATCCTGGATATGATGACTCTTGCTTGTAAGAGAGCGGATATTTAGCATTAGCCGACCTACCTGGTCTAGCTAACACACTGTGATCAACACCCCGGCCAGTGTAGCACGAAGGACGTCGAGAAGAAGTCCAGGTGGATTTTATTCCCGTAGGGTTGTCGAAGTGGAAACTCTGAGGCGACCCTCGATGGATGTATCGATGACGAGGCAGGCGAGCAATATCTGGGTAGAGATGTAGCGCCGGCGGAGGCTCCGACACGTGAAGGTGTAGCCAGAGCAGCTCAGCAGCCGAGTACTGGAGCAATCCTGTCGCAGGTTTGGAGGCAGGCAACAGAAGAAGCCAAATGATGGCATACCAGAAATAAATCCAGCCGACCCACATTGTAGACGAAAACTCAGAATAGTTTAGGTAATAAGGCAAACAGACCTCGGAAGCAAAACAAAACAAACACACACACACACTGCCGGAGAGCAGCGGCAGCAAGCACGCGCCAGTGTCCACTCAACTGGATGTGAAAAATTTACAATATTAGACAGAAAATCAACATTAACATAAATATATTTTTTAAAAATAGCAGTGAACCTACTGCATAATGCACCTTTCGTGAAATCATGCAATATTGTGGTCTCATTATTTTTATTGAATAAAAAAATGTTGCTAGGTTTAACACATTAACTTAATGCTAGCAAAACTAAATAATCTAAAATCATATCCCACCATCTCTTCTATCAAAGTGTGCATGGCAGCTGTCAAACAATTGTATGCTGCCATGCCTTCTCTCCAATCTTTCACATTGCTTTTGGGTGACTTTATGCCACTTCTAGGACAAAAAATCAAACAGCTCAGGTTTGTTTGATGGATTGTAACCATACATTTTCCTCTTGATCACCTTCCAGAGGTTTTCAAATGGGGTTTAAGTCTGAAGATTGGGTTTGCCATGACTGAGTCTCGATGTGGTGGTCCTCCATCCACACCTTGATTGACCTGGCTATGTGGCATGGAACAGTGTCCTGGATCATCACCAATCCTCCACCAAATTTCACAGTGGGTGTGTGACACTGTGTCTTTTAGGCCTCTCCAGGTCTCCTTCTAACCATTAGATGACCAGGTGTTGGGCAAAGCTGAAAACTGGACTCATCAGTGAAAATGCTCTACCCCAGTCCTTTATGGTCCAATCCTTATGGGTTTTTTGAAAACCTTAACCTGGCTCTTCTTTGCTTCTCATTAATGAAGGGATTTTTCTAGCTGTGCATGACTTGCTGTCATTTACCATTCTTTTGGTAGGTCACTTGATGTGATCCTGAGGTTGTAAGTGACATATTAATGAGTTGGCTCTCACCCTGGTATTAAAATAAAGCTTTTTAATTTCTGCTTCAACAGGTCTCCACAAGCTCTACAAGCCCTACTGAAAAGGCACACAATATTTCATAATACTGCCAAAACTGTAATCTCATACATGAAAGTAACTATCTCTACTGATTAGCTCACAAAAGTCTCATTGTCCGAACACAATTGCCAATATTCAGTAGAATGTGTTGAAACCTTTATTATCACCTTATCTTGCAATTAGGACATAAGTCCTATTTCTTTCCTTCTGCAGTTACAATTATCTGCTTGGTCATGGACACAGTTCTTTTTCTCTAAAATAACACACACATACACTACTCACAAAAAGTTAAGGATATTTGGCTTTTGGGTGAAATTTATGTAAAATGTAAAAAGTTCACACTACAGTGATATTATATCATGAAAGTAGGGCATTTAAGTAGAAGCATGCAATGGTGATTTCCTCATCTCAAACAATTTACTGAAACAAAAGCCAACAACAGTGGTGGGTATACCACAATTCCACTCTTCTTGAAGGGCGGCCCTCAGGTCATTGAGGTTCTTGGGTTTACGAGCCTCTACATGGTGACTCAGCTGATCCCATAGGTTTTCTATGGGATTCAGGTCTGGAGAAAGTGCAGGCCACTCCATTTGAGGTACCCCAGCCTCCAGCAGCCATTCCCTAATGATGCGAACTCAATGAGCTGGAGCATTGTCGTCCATGAAGATGAAATTAGGCCCGTGTTGTTCATGCAGGGGCACAATGACTGGATTAATGATGTTATTCAGGTAGTATTGGCTTGTCACTGTACCATTCACAAGATGTAGGGTAGTTCTGTATGGAGTAGACACACCTGCCCAGACTGTAACACCACCACCACCACCACCAAAGGCTCGTCTGGTGACAACAGTGGCTGATGCATAGCGCTCTCCTTGATGTCTCCAACATTGTTGGAGGCCATCATTTCTGCTCAACGTGAATCCCTCGTCCAGCATAAATGTTCCCTGGCCCATGCAAGACGATGATGCCTGTGCCTGGTGGTGTAGTCAGGTACCCTTCCAGGTTGTCTAGCACGCAGACCACGCTAATGTAAATGGTTTCGATTGGTCTAACGTGACACTTGGGCGCCTCTCACCTCCCTTAAATGTGCCTGGAGTTGATTGGCATTCATCATCTGGTTCCGCAGGCCACTGTTCACAATGAAGCAGTCATCAACATGGGATGTGGCCAAAGGACATCCACTTCTATGCCTTTCTGTGACTCTTCCAGTCTCTCTGTATCTCTGTCGCAACCTGCTGATGACACTCTGTGACACTCTAAGCTCAGTGGCCACTTCCCTCTGAGAACATCCTGTTTGAAGCCTAGCAATGGCGAGGTACTGTTGTGCTCCGATCAGGATTTTTGTGGCCGATCACTGATCTCCGATCACTAGAAACTGTATCGACGGATACTGATTACAGGGTCTATTTCAAGCCTTATCATATAGCATTATTTAGTAAACTATATTTAACAATGTAAATTAAAATATTAAAATTATGAGAAGAAGAATATCATGAATTGATAACTATTTATTGGCAAGCAACATGTGCAACATGTCAACTTAAAACATAGCAGTCTCTGATTGGTCAGTAATTGGGAACAGCTTAGAGCTGGACAAATACAACTTTCCTGTAGATTATATAAAAATAAATGAAATTACAGACAGAACAAACAGAGTCTAACTAGAAATTAACTAATGTTATGTTGTCCTTCAAAAGGCTCTCGACATGTGTAAACACTCTGGAATAACTCAGGGATTATTCTAGGATTTGAAAACATCAGGGGCTGTCTGTTCTGGTCTATTGTTCATCTAAGTCATGTCTGTATTTTAACTTAAATACTGCATTAGGTGAATAGTAGAAAGTCATGATGTTCAGACTGTAATGTCTTAGTGCTTTAACAGTTTATATTTTATTTAGATTTTTCTTTAGGCTTATTTAATTTAAGGCTTTTGTACATATTGGGTATGGAATAATATTCTAAAGGGTCTTATATGTCAGGGGTTTTCAGAATCAGAGACAGTGGGCCTCCTTTTTGACACACATTTGTTAGCCAACTTTTATCAACTGTGTTAACATTAAATATTAGAAGTTAGACTTTTATCTGAATAATAGGATTGTTGTGTTTTCTGACCGTTTTTTAAATCGGTGTCGTGCTCAAGGGCTGTAAGGTATTTTAGTCACGTGGTGTGAAAGCACAGACCGATAGGTGTGTGCCATTACAGTGTCGCGAGAGTGTTTCTAGAGCATATTCCAGCGCACAATCTTGCAGTATTTTGGTGTGTGTGTGAGAGAGAGAGAGAGAACGCACGTGCGGAGTTAGTGGCGCTTGAGTTGCTAAACTCTCCCGCTCTATCTTAGCGTTAGCCATTTTAGCAGTACGCGCAAAAAAAAATTGCTCTATTCAGTAAAAACACAGCTGTTTTGTTTTGTACCAATCCGCACAGTTACACTTTGGTATAACTGATACAGAAAGAGCTCCTACCGTTAATGTTGGTGAAAAAAAAAAAGCACCAGATAAATCCATGTTGACCCCGTCCTGAAATACAACATTTTACACCATTTTCAAGTTGATCCATCTGATCGAAAAACAAAACAAAAAGGGTGCCACCGCCATCGAGGACTGAAACGGCCCAAAGTAGTCAATATAAATAATTTATTACTTCATAATAAATTATTTAAAAGAAATTAGATTGAATATTGGATCTAGGATACAGTACTATTAATTACAGTACTATGTTTTAAAACATGTCCTATGTTGTTTCTCTAATTCCCTACCATTTTATGCTCCACACTCCAATCCAGTAGGTAGTGGAAATGCACCCTAAGCTCCAATAAACACAAGAAGAAGAAGACATCTACCGGAGGCTGTTTGTACTCATGGACATTACGATCATTGATTTAATCCTGCGATTAAAAATGTCAACATTTAAATTATGACTGTGTTGTTCAGTGTGTTGGATAATTTCATAAGACCCGGAACTAACGGAGATTAAACTGTTCAGATTTCCAAAAATAAACAGAACATAACATGATGCCTGCATTGCAGCAGTGAAGCGAGAAAGCTGGACACCAAGTAGCGATGCGTTTACATTGCAATCAATCAATCAATCAATCAATCAATCAAAAAGCGTTGTGTAGTAACCAGAGTGTAGTACTCAGTGTAGTAACCAGACGGACATCAACTGACGATTCAACTCCTCTTTAATCCGATAACACATAAAACAAAGTTTACAGTGTGTTTTCCGCCCTTTTTGTCTTTCCTCTCCCACATGGAGACAATACGAAAAGGGGGGAAAAGTTTTAAGCAAAAAAATAATAAAAAATGAGAAGAAGCATCCAGTTGTAATCTCTTGATGAAATGTTAAAAAAAAGTTTGTGATCTCCTCTTGGTTCTGCTAATACTTGTTAGAGTCTCTGCTGTCTCCACCACTTAACAGAACAACTCTGCATCATCTCCTGCTGTCACAGACACATCCCGACCGACCAATGAACCTTATTGCTGAATTTTAAAAAAAGAGAGAGAGAGACAGAGAAAGAAAGAGAGAACATTTTAGTAATATGTGAAGCTTACTGTGTGTTGTGCAACTCTACGGTGTTGTCTTTGCTGTGTGAAGTGGCTGACTGTCATGCTGAAAAGGGCGCAACTTCATAATTGATGCCCATGGTTTTGGAGCAAAATGTCCACCAAGTTCATATACACTCACCAATCACTTTATTCGATACACCTCTACACTCGTTCATGCACTTATCTAATCGGCCAATCATGTGGCAGCAGTGCAATACATACAATCAAAAAAAGCATCTCAGAATGTAAAACACATTGAACCATGAGACAGATGAAACAACAGCAGAAGACCAGGACAGGTTCCATTTCTGTCAGCCAAGAACAGAAAGCTTAGGCTACAGTTGGCACAAGCTCACCAAAACTGGACAGCTGAAGACAAACATAGTAAACAAGTTTATTTCACTTCAGTCAGGGTCTGTAACAGGAGCAGATACTACACATACTGCTAGCTTTCTGAGTTACATACATACAACATTGGCATAAAATCCTCTCGTATCAGGTATTAAACACCGTTCGCATTAAATAAAAAGCTATGCTTCTTGTATATATTATGAGTACTGCTTTTCTTTTTTGCCCCAAACTGAAATAAGAACCTGCGTCTCTTCTCTACTCTGACTCCATGTGGTAAACAAAGCATGGTGACATGACCTGTATAAAATCATGATAAGATTTATCAGCACGACAACATCATAGGATTCAAAATATGAAATGTCATGTTCATAATAGCTCAGTACCAACATCATTGTTATAAGGTAAACTTTATACTCTTTTTTTTGCTGCTGGTCTCTGAGAGCTACCAACCAAATTTCGTCTTTAGACTCTTACTCTCTTTGAGATATACAAAACCCCGGGCGGGGAATACCTGCTTTAGGAAATTCCCCACCAGATACTGAACCTGAGGATTAAGAGGTGTAGTACAACCAAGAGAAAACTAAAAATGTTCTACAACGAAACAATTGAGTCTACTCAGTAAAAACACAGCTGTTTTGTTTTGTACCAATCCACACAGTTACACTTTGGTATAACCGATACAGAAAGAGCTCCTACCGTTAATGTTGGGGAAAAACAAAAGCACCAGATAAATCCATGTTGACCCCGTCCTGAAATACAACATTATACACCATTTTCAAGTTGATCCACCTGACCGAAAACAAAACAAAGGGTGCCACCGCCAGCGAGGACTGAAACGGACCAAAGAAGTCGATATAAATAATTATATTTACTTCATAATAAATTATTTAAAATAAATAACATTGAATATTAGATTTGGGATATAGTACTATTAATTACAGCACTATTTTTTTTTTTAAACGCGTCCTATGTTGCTTCTCTGAGGTTTTATGCTCCACACTCCACACACTAGGTGGCGGAAATGCACCCCAAGCTCCAATGAACACAAGAAGAAGAAGAAGAAGAAGAAGAAGACATCTACCGGAGGCTGTTTGTACTCATGGATATTACGATCATTGATTTAATCCTGCGAAGAGAAGAGAAGACCGCATACCTGATAACACATAAAACAAATGCTTTTGACAATAATGTGAATGGCAGGTTTGTGACTGGATGAGCAATATTTATGTCTGTTTGGTGTTATGTATATCCTCAGTAAACACCACATGTGGATGAACTCTACGAATGGCCTAAGTGTGGTCTTTTTCGGGAGTATCTGACTTGAGAGCCAGAGAGGGGTTACACTTGCTCCAACTTCATCACAGACAAATGCTCACACTTTAGTAGCAGCTAAACATTTCTGTTTAGATAATAGTTATAAGCATCCAGTCTGCGATAAGCTTTTACAGCTTCTCTCTTCTCTGCACATTATTTGCAAATACCTTATTTGCAATAACCATTTACTTCGAACCAGACATAAAAAGTGCCTGCTAGTCATTTTATTTTCACAGATCTGATTTAAAACTTGTGCTGGAAATATTTCAGGACCAGATTAACGGTAATTATCGTTTACTCTTGAAATGGTCTGTAGTGTGATTACATAATTTCCCTCTACAAATCTGTTTTTCAATCTGTCTACCCATCCATCTATCAGAATCCAGAAGTGTGCTCTAAAAAAAATCTGTGGCATCTGTCAACAGAAGACGGTGTAACGCCATGTCCAGTGTGAACAACCTTGTTGTTGATAATAATGGGAACCATTAAAATAAAATCTAGCTTAAATAACACAATGACTTGGTATAGTACATTGGTAGTTATGGTTGGTTATTTATTTATTTATTTAATTTTTAATCTCTCTTTCTGACCAGGGATGCATAATAGTATTTTGAGCAGTGCTTTTCAAGCTATCTTTATTTAAATTTTTTATTGAAATAAATTCAATTAATTTTTTTTAAATTAAATTATTTGTAATGCTTTTATTGAAAATGTACTAAATAAATGCAGCGTCATATTGTTTAACAATACAGTGACTTTTCCAGAGAAAACAGCACATCTATTCAAATGTCAACATGAAGCAGTAACATAATATGAACTGATACAGCTTGAGCAAGATATGAAATAAAATTAACATTTATCTAGTTTAGATTGCTGGCTTATTATTTTCAATCTGTCATATTCATTAGGATTAGTTTTAATGCAGTTAATATTCAATTGTTTGATTATGTTCATTTCTTTTCTTTGTAAATCCTTTTTGATTCTTTACTGAATGAAATGTACAACAAACAAAAGAAAATGTAAAATAAACAATACTAGGTGTTAGATCTTTATAGTTTCTGATTTCAGCAATTAATAATTTAATCTGTTTGCAGTAATATTTTTTTTAGCAGACTAGAGTTAATCCTCCAATTTGAGTTGAGTGAATAAATCCTATTTTTTGGTTTAATGTGGATGTTTTTTGCCCAAGTTCATGGAACTTCAAGTTTATTAACAAATGGGCCCATCTGTGAATGTTAAGAGATTTTATTAACTATTAAAAACTAAAAGATATGGTATATTAGGTCGTTAAGACATATCTTTTTTAAGAACAGCCATGTACAAAACAATAAAATGGTTTTATTCGCTAAACAGTAAATTATTCATTTCATTTTATCTGCACTATTATTTTCAATGGAAACAGAAGTAGAAAAGATGCTTGTTTCAAATGACTGGTTCTAAGCAAACCTCTCCTTCACAAGAAAGTCAATGAAATTATTCAATTATATCTGAATGAGGTAATTTACATCCACATCCATTGCTTTCTGATATGGTGTTTGACTCCATGCTGCAAGGCATATCGTTCGCAATGTACAATTATCAGCTAAAAAATAAAAGCTTCATTGTGGTTCCTTATCTGTTAAATGCCACATTTCATTATTTAAAAAGCTAATTAATTATTTCTTCCTTATGTTCCCTTAGGTTTTTGCAGAATGCTTTTGTTGCATTTCTTATATTTTTTGTAGTTGGTATTAATATTCTTATGTATGTACAGCAGGTGAAATAAGTATTGAACACATCACAATCTTTCTCAGTAAATATATTTTTAAAGGCACTATTGACATAATTTTTTTACCAGATGTTGGAAACAACCCCTGCAATCCACACATGCAAAGAAGTCAAACCACAGATGTCCATGAATTATGTTTGGTGTAACAGAGTGAAATGACAGAGGGGAAAAAGTATTGAACACATGAAGAAAAGGAGGTGTAAAAAGTAGGGCTCGGCAAGTTAACGCGTTATTATCGCGGGACTCATGCGATTAAAAATTTGAATCGTTGCCCAGCCCTAGTAAAAAGACATGAAAAGCCATGAGACCAGCCGAAATCAGTCTGTAATTAGAAAGCAATCCTGCCTTTTGTCAGAGCAAATTAATATCAGCTGATTCAGACCCAACTGATGGCCTATAAAAAGGTGTCTCCTTGCCAAGGTGTCATCAAGAAACATCTCATGATGGGTGAAACAAACCAAAAAAAACAAACAGCGCCATACCAACAGTTAAATTTTTCAGGTGGGAAAATGATCTGGGGCTGTTTTTCAGCATATGGTACTGGCAAACGTCACATAATTGAAGGAAGGATAAATGGAAAAATGTACTTTTTTTTGACCTGCTGGACATTTCAGCAAGTCAATGATTCCTAACACACAGCGTAGGAAACTCTTTGTTTCAGAGAAAGAAAATAAAGCTGAATCACCAATCACCTGACTTGAATCCAATTGAAACTATATGGACAGAACTAAAGATCAGAGTTCATTGAAGAGGCTCACAGAACGTTCAAGATTTTAAGACAGTTTGTGTGAAAGAATGGACCAAAATCACACCTGAGCAATGCTGCAACTAGTATCTCCATACAGGGGGTGTCTTGAAGCTGTCATTACCAACAAATGCTTTTGTACGAAGTACTAAATAAATTTCATTAAGCGTGTTCAATCATTTTTTTCTGTCTCATTTCACATTATTACACATAATATATGGACATCTATGGTTTGACTTCTTTGCAAGTGTGGACTGCCTGAGTTGTTACCAATATCTGGTGAAAATTCCATGTCAATAGCACCTTTACAAATATATTTACTAAAAAAATGTGACGTGTTCAATACTTATTTTACCCAATGTATTTATCTGAGTCATGTTGGTTCCAATATCAACCAGCCTAAAACTTCAGTAAGCTTCAGTAACCGGTGGCATTTTTGGCACGGATTTGCCGCCATAGTTTGGATAAGACCTTGCTGGATCTCATAAAAAGGCGTACTATGAAAATTCTTATTTGATCTGATGCACTGATCCTAGCCATAAAATCCCATAGGATTGATTTAGCCACACCCCCTCGAAAATTGCCAAATTTTGCATAATATGCAAAAGTTTTGAACTAAGCTTAGGATTTTCAGCCTATTTTTGCAAAGCAGGTGGTAAAATATAGCTGTGCTTTCATAAACATGCAACAGAAGGCATCCTTAATTCTACTATATTAAATGTAATGTCTTAATTGTACATATAAACGTAATACTTAAACACATGTAAAAAGAAATACAGCTAAGCAATACCAATAAATTCTTTTCGCAATCTTATAATGTATATAGTAATGGATATAGTTGTCAAACACAAGGCCTGTGGGGTAAATCTAAATCATTTGGGCCATGAGAACTTGGAAAAATAATACGGAATTGCACTACTGCTCAGCATTTTTACTCTATGCAACAGCAGATCTTTAGTGTAGCCATCAGAAGGGCAGTTACCATAAACCTGGGTGTGTGCACTCCAGTTTAGTAAAGCTAAAATATCTTGTTAATAATCAGAGAAAATAACACTCAATATTATTTATTTCAAACTGCTTGTCTTTTGTAGTAAACTTCAGCAAGCTACCTCACCATCTTCATATATTTGTACTTATAGAGGTTAGTAGCCTACAAAACAAAAACATGAAAAATGTATCATCACAATTGGCTAATACTGTTTATGCTCACAGGAGCTTTTATCCAGTTAAATGTTATTAAACAAAGGAATGCATTCCATATCCTTGAATTATAATCAGAATAGTAAATGTTATCACCTTATAATGCATACATACACCAATAGTTTTTGTTAGTCCTTCTTTTTTATTACAGAAACATTGTCTAAGAGTTTCAATTACAGCCCTTCAGGGTCTTACAAAAATGCTGACGTGGCCTGGGCAGAAGTTGAGTTTGACATCCCTGGATTATGAATTTGTTTAAATGTATCATCTAGGTGACAAAAGTCAGGCCAGTGTTTGGGATTCATTATTGGATCATATTTTAAATACATTGTACCATTTGAATACTGAGCACTGAGGGGGTCACAATCAAACTGTTAGTAATGGCAGACTGTAAATAGCCATTCATCAGGTGATTATGTATCATTACTGCTAAGATAAAATATTGAAGAAGGTTATTGTTAAAGTCAGCTGTTAAAGCATCCAATAAATGCATCAGTGCATTTGTGTTCAATGTGGGTTTATTATCAGTAATGAAGGTAATCATTAAAACACACACACACACACACACACACACACACACACACAGGAAAGTTGCCTAATCACAGGCCAGTGGCACTATTTGAAAAGAAATTTTGCTCATTATTCTTTATGGCTTGCAAATTTCTCAAAGACCTTCTGGTTAAAGTCAGTCATCCCAGTCACCAGTGTCTTTTCTATTGACAGCATGGCTGACACCACAGTTCAAGATGCAAGTTTTTCTTCGTGTCCTATGTTCGGTAAGTGAAATTATGTAGATATATTGTGTAGTTATTTTGTGTGATTATTAAGAGTGAAATATGTTTATTTATAATAAATGACAATGCAGCCATAATTACAATATTTCCCGGTCAAACTTTTACAGCATAGCTATCAAGTAACGATATTTTATTAATTGTTTTGTGATGGTATGATAACTGAGATATCAAATGATTCTGTATTTGATTCGTAATACTGAAACATGTTAGTTAATACACTTAATCGTCGTGCAATCGTGTATTTCTGCGGGAAAGAACATGGCAGCCACTTCCGAGACTAGTTCATTTCTGCCCGGTCAACTTGTTTCTTATTTTACCTATGAGATATACATATTTGATGAAGTCGCCTAATCGTTTTTCTGTGTGAGATACAACATGACAGCTACTGCTTAACGTTACACCATGTGGGTTATTTCTTCCCGGGCAAACGTTGTCAGTGTCGCCATTAATTAAAGAAAAAGCGCAGGTGATGTGTGATCTACGATGTAACTTAAATGTTTTGAACTGCGAGAGGTGTTACGCTTTCTTCGTAAGTTGAATACAGGAGGTGGCCTGCCGGAATGTGGCCAACTTTTTTGTACAAGTCTTCAAAATAATAAACGTCATTTATACTGCATACTTTAAAAAGTGTATACAAAATTCTTTGCAGGAAGCATGTACATTTACATAAACTCAAATGTATGCATGTCAATATAATTTTAGATTAGGGTTAGTGATTAGTTTTTTTCTTAATAAACTTGTGCACATTCTGATAAACATGCATTGATGATAAACCTTTGATTCCTGATCATAATACTCTATTTATACCTGTTTTTTCACTAGGTGTCTGAGGTATAGTTATAGGTATAATTACCTTATAGACTAAGGTATAGTTTCAGTTACACACACACACACAAGGTCAGCACAGATTACACAAAAAAATGCAAATTCAGTGACAAACAAACACGTAAATGCTCAGATTCTTCCACAATAAATGCAGACATACCTGCTGTAACTGGTTTGATTTGTTCTTCAACCGGTAAAAAACCTCTTCACGTTGTTCAGGGAGAAGGTGGGGCAACGATCGAAATCTGGGGTCCAGGGCTGTTCTCTCTATCAGATAATCATCTACTTCTGTGTATCTGCTTGAGAGGTTTTGCAGGATTGCTGTTTTCATGTCAGATACAGTTGTGGAGTCTTTTTCATCCAGCATCATGCTCTGCTCAATCATGGATTTCAGGGGAATTATTAGTGAAAGTGTGGCACTCTTTTCATCAGACAGGACAGTGGTGGCTTTTTTGAGAGGTTTAAGAAGGTTTACCATTTTTTCGGCATCACTGATGTCAGCGCTACCCATAGTATCAAGTTGACGGGCATCTTTGTGCACCTCTGGGCTAAAGAGCGCTGCCGTAATAGCCGCGTGTTGCTCAAAATAGTGTTCCAGCATATCCATTGAGCTATTCCATCTTGTCACCACATCCATGATAAGCTTATGTGATGCGATCTCAAGCAAGTTTTGCTTTGCTGTGAGCACAGCTTTTGCTGTGGCACTGAGGTGAAAGAAAGCCACGACTTTTCTCACTCGACCAAGCAAGCGACTGACACGGCGGGGAACATTCAGTCCTGCTTGCGACACGAGATTAAGTGTGTGAGCGAAACACTTAATATGCGGTGACAACCCGGCTTCTCTCACTGCCACATCCATGTTACGTGCATTGTCGGTTACGACAGCAATGTTATGATGAGCCCTCTCAAGTTCCCACTCTTGTATAGCCGCTTTTAAAACTTCGGCTAAATTTGTTCCAGTGTGCGAAGCACAAAACTTTTCATTTCCCACTCTGTGGTGATAACATGCGCTGTAACTGTAATATAGCTTTGAACAGCCCTCGACGTTCACCCGTCAGTTGTTATTGCCACATTCTCTGCCTTTTTCAGACAATCAAGCACATTTACTTTTGCTTCAGAGTACAGGGCTGGAATTACATTTTGGCTGAAGTGTGGGCGTGACGGAATATGGTACCTGGGCTCAAGTGCTCTAACCAGTCCGCAAAATCCAACATTGTCGACCACAGAAAACGGTCTCATGTCTTTTGCGATAAAAAGTCAGATTCTCCTGGTTATGTCTTGAGCCCTTGCACTTGACTGAGCCCACGATGCCGCAAAACTATGCTGGATTGACGTTTGGCCATCTTTCACTCTCTTTTTCGCGTCCGTTTGGAGGACTTTGTCGCTGTGGTGCCGTTTTAAATGACACATCATATTCGTAGTGTTCGAAGTTGTGTATATCAGCCTTTTTTTTAGTGTTTACACACAGTTTGTGTTTTGTCTACAATTTTTTTACCGTCCTCTTCCTGTCGAGTGACCGGAAAACCAAAATGCTGCCAGACGTTAGACTTGTAAGAGTATGGAGCGTCCTCTATTTCGATGTCAGTTCCAGTTGAACACGTTGCTAACGTTCAGTTCTACATTAACGTTCAGTTCTAGAGATTTCTGTAACTCCTTTGAATGTACACGTAACGCTATTGCAGAGTGGGTCACGTCTTGGCAGCTCATCCTATGGGATTAAACGACCGTCATATCGTAGAAATATCGCCATCTATCTACGATGCATATTGTGGCATTTTTGCTTCGCGAAATATCGTACTACGATATATCATTACACCCCTACTTTCCACTGACACAAGCAAGTTTTGAATGGCTCCCAGGCATATGCGCAACTTCGGTACAGTTACAGTACCGGTGTTCAGTACAGTTCCTTCATATGCCGGAAATGCTTAATATGCTGATGCAAATTTCTTGCAAAATTTCAATTCTTAAGGCGAAAATTAGTAAGGAAGGGCATTCGCAAGCCAAGGTTCCACTGTAATCACAATATATCAATTACACAGTAATAGTATATAGTGCCAATATGGTAAGTTAAACAACATTTTAACTGGATTCTTCACAAAAGCAGAAGTCATTAATATGTTTATGGTTTTGAGAGGACGCTTTTCACACATGCACACACTGCACACACATTTTGCAACAGCACATACACTATATTGCCAAAAGTATTCGCTCACCTGCCTTGACTCGCATATGAACTTAAGTGACATCCCATTCCTAATCCATAGGGTTCAATATGACGTCGGTCCACCCTTTGCAGCTATAACAGCTTCAACTCTTCTGGGAAGGCTGTCCACAAGGTTTAGGAGTGTGTTTATGGTAATTTTTGACCATTCTTCCAGAAGCGAGTTTGTGAGGTCACACACTGATGTTGAACGAGAAGGCCTGGCTCTCAGTCTCTGCTCTAATTCATCCCAAAGATGTTCTATCGGGTTGAGGTCAGGACTGGTTCAGGCCAGTGGTTGAGGCCAGTCAAGTTCATCCACACCAGACTCTGTCATCCATGTCTTTATGGACCTTGCTTTGTGCACTGGTGCACAGTCATGTTGGAAGAGGAAGGGGCCAGCTCCAAACTGTTCCCACAAAGTTGGGAGCATGGAATTGTCCAAAATGTCTTGGTATTCTGAAGCATTCAGAGTTCCTTTCATTGGAACTAAGGGGCCAAGCCCAGAAAAACAACCCCACACCATAATCCCCCCTCCACCAAACTTTACACTTGGCACAATGCAGTCAGACAAGTACCGTTCTCCTGGCAACCGCCAAACCCAGACTCGTCCATCAGATTGCCAGATGGAGAAGCGCGATTTGTCACTCCAGAGAACGCGTCTCCACTGATCTAGAGTTCAGTGGCGGCGTGCTTTACACCACTGCATCCGACGCTTTGCATTGCACTTGGTGATGTATGGCTTGGATGCAGCTGCTCGGCCATGGAAACCCATTCCATGAAGCTCTCTGCGCACTGTTCTTGAGCTAATCTGAAGGCCACATGAAGTTTGGAGGTCTGTAGTGATTGACTCCGCAGAAAGTTGGCGACCTCTTCGCACTATGCGCCTCAGCATCCGCTGACCCCGCTCCATCAGTTTACGTGGCCTACCACTTCGTGGCTGAGTTGCTGTCGTTCCCAAACACTTCCATGTTCTTATAATACAGCTGACAGTTGACTGTGGAATATTTAGGAGCGAGGAAATTTCGCGACTGGATTTGTTGCACAGGTGGCATCCTATCACAGTTCCACGCTGGAATTCACTGAGCTCCTGAGAGCAACCCATTCTTTCACAAATGTTTGTAAAAACAGTCTGCATGCCTAGGTGCTTGATTTTATACACCTGTGGCCATGGAAGTGATTGGAACACCTGATTCTGATTATTTGGATGGGTGAGTGAATACTTTTGGCAATATAGTGTAGTTAAGTAGCACATCTGCTACTGTAGCACATCAGTCTAAATGCACTGTTCTTCACTATTTCCTTACCATGATCCATTAGCTTAAGGGCCATATATCATAAAAACTCTATTATCTTCTGTTAGGTTTCCCACACTGGGGCTCGTGTCTAGGAGGGGTGCAGGTACAATAACAGTGGTTGGTGCAGGAGAGTAGTGGAGATGGAATAAAATAGGTTGGGAGATAAGAAATGGTATTTAACGTTTATTGTACAACAACAACAAAAATGAAAAAAAAAAAACAAACAAACAGGGGTCTAGACTCACAAGGTAGGAGAACGTGGGCAGTGCCAAAGAAAAGAACATAAGAAAACTGAAGACTACTCTAGGCTGTATTTTAGCAGCTAACCTACCGAATAGCAACAGCACTACCTAACTACACTGATCTAAGCTAACCCAAAAATACAAGGGGTGGCACCTGCCCTATAACCTAGGGTATCTAAACAGCTGGCATACCTACATGGTGAAATGTAGGTGCGTACACATTCTTACCTGTTCTCAAAACCACATGAGCTAGTAGAACACACAAGGGTGACAAAGTTACCAGGGCTAGTAAGGTTTTCCACAGGCTAGCACAATTAGCAGAGTTAGCAAAGCTAACAAACAATACACTATCAGAGTTAAAGCCAGACTAGCCAGACAAAGAGTTAACAGGGATAATTAACAATTTTAGCAAATTAGCAAACTCTAAGCTAGCAGGATGAACACATTTGTTCCAAAATCATACCAGAACGATAAGGTAAATAGAGACACCATAACAAAGATGACAACCATTATCTCTTGACCATTTGCTATGAGTGATCTGGCATTCCATTGAAGTATAACAAACATCAACACTATTGACCACATGTTTCCTGGTTAAATCTTGCAATCCACCACTCCCCACTGTGCTTGTGACTTTAACACCAGATATCTCTGAGTTTTAAAGCCTTAATTGCCTGCTCTTTGTTGCAGACAAAGATAGAGTTTTCATTTTGTTGTCCCAAGCCTGCATCTCATCTCCTCATTCCAACTCAATTCATGCAAGTTTACACCCATTTTTCTTTTTGTTTTACACTAAAGACATGCCTTTTGTTTGAAACTACTATTGTGTGGATGTTTCTTGTTACCCAAGCATGCCCTGTTAGATTGATTAATATCTCTGAAACAAGCAAATGCACTGAATGTCTAGTATTGGATTAAGACCTGGGTTGGAGACTTGTGAAGTCTGCATTTGTTGTTAAAGAGGGATAAATCAACATGAAGACCTGAGAGCTGGTTTTTTTTTGTGCTGAAATGCTCTTACTGCTTAAGCTTCTGCTTGGATCTCAGCGTATTTGGCGGATATATCGTGGATGACAGCTCCTCAGATAAAACTCAGTCCTAGAAATACTGAACTGCTGGTCATCCCAGTTGATCCATCCCCAGCCCAGGATCTTCTCTGTATGGGGAGAAGATAATGTCTGTTCACCAGAAATATGTGTACACCATGGTAATATAATATCCCACACAAAGGCTGAAGGGGGGTGGGGGGTGGTTTTTGGGATGTAGTTTGGCTGAAAATCCAGGACACCTGTGTCAAGGACAAGGATCTGTACAGGGTTACTCTACTGTGTTTTGAGAAATGAGCAGAGAGAGAGAGAGAGAGAGAAGCAGCACAGAGTTGTGTGTGTGCAGCACCAATTACAAAGCAGCTTAAAAGTGAAAGCAAATGCTGCAGTGTAATTAGGAAAAACATTATCATGCAGCTAGGCAATGACCCAAAACACAGTGCCAACTAATCAGAGGAAAAGGCCTTTATCGGGGGAAAAAGCGGAAAGTTTTAGACTGGCCAGATCAATCACCAGACCTTAACCCAACTAAGCAGCATTTCACCTCCTGAAGAGGAGACTGAAGGGAGAAACACTACAAAACAAACAACAACTGAAAGAAGCTGCAGTGCAAGTGTGGTAAAGCATCACCAAAGAAGAACACAACAGTTATTTCAAGCAAGGGATATATAACCAAATAATAAGTTTTATTGATTATCGTTACCAATATTTATTAATATTTTTTGCTCACCAAAGGTAACATGACCCAAGTTGTTTAACAAATCTAGATGCATCTATCTGGAAATGATAGCTGAAATTCTGACGTGATCTCTCTCATATTCATCTTTTCATCTCAAACACTAATTTGTAGTTTAAAGCAACTCCCTGTGCTGCAGAAAAAAACCAATGACTTTCATTTGCAGTGTGTACCATGACAATACAGATTATTTGTGTATATTTGTGTGACCATGATTCATCTAGTCATGAAACCTTGTGACACACAGACAGCATTACTGATATTTCCTATTTTAAAATCTGTTTAATTGCTTTTGAAAAATCTGCAATTTTTCAAATAAGCGGAAGGTCACTGGACTGTATCGTGGAGACCATGGTCTCCACGATCGTAATTCCACTTCCACTTACAGGTGAAACTACACACAGACTTTCATAAATGTTTTTTAACTCATGACACAGGGCCATAATCAGATTAGACCTAGACCACTGCCACAGTGCTACTCTAGATCATATTACTTTTCCTCTATTGCTTAGTAGGGCTCGGTATTGTTCAAATGTTTTCGATACCGTTACCAGTACCTTGACTTCGATACCGGTTCCTGAACGATACTTTTTTCGATACCAGTTTAATGAAATTACATTACATATTACCTCAGAGAAACTTTTTTTTTTTTGGTTTTATTATTTTCAGATTGGGAGAAAACAATCTGTTAATGCAACCAACCTTAAGGATAAGCACGCTTTAACAACATAACGACTTTAATGTGAGTTAAATCAATGTGATCAGTTTCTGTGAACCTTAAAACATTTTTAGCATACATTTAGCTAGCTATCTATAGCCATCCAAACAAAATCTAACGTTGCGTTGGTCACAGTACGTAGCAACTTTCTGCTCTTATGTTTATTCCATGCACGATTAAGTGCTTCATCAGATTTGACATGTTGCCGGTCTTGGCAGCAATTATTTTGTTGCAAATGTTGCATCGCACACTGTTGTGATCGAGCTTGGTGAAATTCAGCCACACTTTTGATCTTTTCCACATGTTTTAAACACGTCGGGGTTAGGATGATTACACACAACAGCCTCACGTGTGAGCCGCATATCTGGGTGTACCCGGTGTAAACTAGTGTTTTTCCTTGGTGTCTCGCTACAGCCAATCACCAGCATTTGATTTAGGCATGTCAGGCATGCTGCATGCTTATTGGCTCACTGACGTTGACAAGATTAAACCTTTAGGTATCAAAATTTGGTACCAAACGAAGACACTTTTCGAAACTCCAGAGTATCGAGGCAATTCAGTCTGTGCTTAAAAAGTCCCAAATTTGATACCCAGCCCTATTGCCTTGTGTCTGTTTTATTGCTTTTTAATGTTTCCCTTACAGCAGACCATGTCTTCTTACACTGGCCTCGACTAAAATATTTTCAAAAGGCCTAACCTCTATTAAGATCAAAATCCACCTTGTCACCAAGAACTACAAGCCCTTTGTTACATTGTTAAAAATTGCTAAACAAATAAAAATTAGTTAATTTTAGTTAACGTGCCATATGAAATGAGTCCAAACAAAGACAGTACATGGATGAAAATCAGGAATTCTGATTCAAACCTAGCAAACAAATGCATAGTTGTGAAAATGCCCTTAGAAGTTAAAAATGTAAAAGTGCCACAAGACCACTAGACTAGTAAAGCTGTTTAAATTATAGACCAGGAATAGACCATCTTTGTGGAAAGATGGAGCCCTAAACTTGATTGTTAAGTTACAAAATCTATCATTTGGTTTGCCCTTAACATGAAAAAGAATAAGCCCCTACACCACGACAAGGCATGATGTCAGTAGAGAGGTTTGAATCATTTATACAGTGAATCTAGGCAAAAGAAACATTTTTTCATATCAACACTAACATAAGTAAGCAAAACAGGAGCATGGAGATTTTAAATAAGAGATTTCACACAGACCTCTTCCTGGTGTTGAGATTCAGGGGGCACAGAATCACCGCTATTATGACTGAGTGAAAACAGAAAATAAACAACTCACTTAAACAACTCTTTATATGTTTATAATCAGCTCTCACTACTAGACTGGTAAAATAACCAAACTTACTGCAGTATATTCATAACACGTTGAGGCAAATTAAATTTCCAAGTGAGAAAACAGCAAACCCCAGCAATGAGGGTTATGATGTAAAGAGTCCAGCAGGTTTTGGATTCTGAAGCTGCAATGGCATTGAGAAAGTATTACAGTTAGATCACAGATTACACAGCACACTTCATCAAGATTTATATCTTGATATTTATATCTCAAACTGAAGCATTGGTGGTAACTGTTTCATGCTGCTGAGGCCAACATCCCCCTCTTTCCAGAAGGTTAAATGTTAAATAAATCACACAGTGTAGAGCATATTAAGTGAAAGTGATGTTTTTGTTCACCTTGCACTCCAGTACATTTGACTATAACTGGAACGTTAAGACTAAGAAGTTAAGATTAAGTTAAGATTAAATGTAGGTTGATGACGTGTGATTCTATGTTTATCTGTTAAACTGTGTATCTATAAAAATGAACCACATTTTATCTGAACTGTGTCAACTATCTTGCAAGAAAGAGCACTTATTCACTTTTCTAGTGAAAGGCAGATCATATACATACTCACATGGTTTAATATGCATGTAGAGGGAACTTACAGCGTTCCCGTATTGGTTAGACACCACACAATAGTAAAGTCTGTTAATGTCAGGGTTCAGCTGAATAATGAGTCTGCTATTAAGACCACTGGTAAGAGTCTTGTTCACTGGAAAATATCTAAAAGGAAATTTATTTGTTAAATTTTATAAACAGCATCTACACAGATAAACATCATACTCTTGGGGAAACTGCTTTTAAATTGCTTATTTGGCATTTCAAATTTCTAAGGCATGCATTATCATGTAAACTGTTCTATTCGCCAAAGTTGTTGAAATTTACATTATTAAAGCAAAGTTATTACTACTAGGCTTTCTACTGATGACACACTTTTTTACAAATACATCACGCAAAATATGACCATTATGGAGAATAGAGTGGTCAGACGTTAGGACTAAATAATTTATTATTTAACAGATGAACAGGTGCAGCTTGTTAATATAAACCATTATAATATGGCTTACGTACATTAGATTTAATGATTATTATACAAAGAAGACTCAGCTCCGTTACCTGCTCCATGTGAAGTTTGTTGGTTTTGGATTAGCATTTGCTTCACAGTGAAATTCACAAGTTTCCCCTTGATCACACGCTGAAATAATATAAACCTCCTGAGGAGCATCTGAGAAAAAATTAAAAAGAAACAGTTATACTTTACACCATGGGTCTCCAACTTTTTATCCTCTGAGAGATACATTGACAAAATGAAGGTGGCCAAGAGCTACTCATGTTATATTATTTGTAAGATGTATTTACATAGCTTATTGCCATAAACAAAAACCAGCTTTAAATAAGCTATTTTTGTGTGAATTAAAAAAAAAAGAAAATAAGTTATTATTGGCAGATTTTGTTCATGAACATTGATTCTGTTATTGGGCAGCTAACTGTTATTTACAAGTCCCCTGGCATATACCCTGATGGCCTTGGCAAGACTGAAAAATACTCTTTTCGAGACCTAAAATTGCATTGGACTTTATGTGAATAAATAATTTTTACGGCATTCATAAGCATGTGCAACGAGAATATAAAACTGTGCTTTACTCTAAAACACCACCTACACTAATAGGAAATGTCTACAGCACACTCGTTCTGCATCTTTGAGAAGCAGGATAGGTTTATTTACTGGTTTTCCTTTGGCAGCTTGCAGCTTTATTCCTAATGCTGTTGAGGTTGAATGGATCTGCCATGTGTTTTCTTTATCCAAAGTACTTCAATTTGTGCTTATAGATTTAAGTTTATATAACGTGTTTATGCAGCTATGTGTGAAACTGATTGATGAAAAGCTGTATTAAACTGTGTGATACACAGAGGAATGTGAGTCAGGTTTCGGTACGAGCGGGGGTGTGATGACTCGTTAGAGGCAGGTTGGATAGAATCCATTTGCAGATTTATTGAAGACAGCAGGAACAACTCTTAAACCTTTAGCAGTGCAGAAGTCAAAAAAACGGAAAACCAAATAACACTAGCGACAAAACCAAAACATAAACCAAAACTCGTAAATGAGAGGATAAACAGGCAAAAGTCCATACACAATAGTCCATACAAGAAAGGGAGTAATCCAAGGCTTGGTAAGTCACATGGCAACGTTACTTCGCAAAGAATGCTGGTTAGCATGCTGCTTATATCCTAGCGTGCTACCAGGAAGTGAACCCAGAGGGGTTAGTATTCAGGTGAGGGCTCCCTCTGGTGGGCTGGATGATGTGATGACATTACAGAACCCCCCCCCCCTCTAAGAACACCTCCTGGTGTTCGTCGACGTGGGCGCCCTCTGGGGCGTGGGCCAGGCCTGTTAGGGAAGGTGTGGTGGAACTCCTCAATCAAGAAGGGATCGAGGATGTCAGCAGATTCTACCCAGCAACGCTCCTCTGGGCCGTACCCCTCCCAGTCCACCAAATACTGCAGTCGGTGGCCGACACGCCGGGAGTTCAGGAGGGCATGGACCCGGTAAGCTGGTGCCCCATCAATGTCTAGGGGAGGAGGAGGTTCGATGGTCTCGTGGGTCTCGGAGTGAGTCTCTCTGACCGGTTTAAGCAGCGACACATGGAACGTGGGAGAGATGCGGTAGGAAGCAGGCAGTTCCAGGTGATACGCCACTGGATTCACTTAACGAAGTATGCGAAAGGGGCCAATAAACCGGGGACTGAGCTTTCGACATGGGAGCTGCAGCTTGAGATTGCGGGTGGAAAGCCAGACTCTTTGACCCACTTTATAGGCAGGATGAGGACAACGATGACGGTTAGCCTGAATCCGTTGTCTCCTCACTGCTCTCTGGAGGCGCACATGAGCCCATTCCCAGACCTCCTGGCTCCTTCTTGACCACTCATCCACCGACGGCACATTTGAAGGCTCTCTGGACCACGGGAACAACGGGGGCTGGTAGCCTAGAACACATTGAAAGGGTGTAAATCCGGTGGAGGAGTGTGTCAGAGAGTTCTGGGCATACTCTGCCCAGGGGAGAAACTCACTCCACCGGTGTTGCTCTCTGCTACAGTAGGCCCTCAGAAACCTCCCGAGTTCTTGGTTTAACCATTCTGCTTGGCCATTAGACTGGGGGTGGTATCCGGAGCTCAGGCTGATGTTAATGCCCAGTTGTGAGCAGAAGGCCTGCCAGACTCGTGAAGTAAACTGTGACCCACGATCAGAGACAATGTCTTCTGGGAGGCCGTAGTTCCGGAACACATGGAGGAACAAGGCTTGGGCTGTTTCCATGGCTGTGGGCAGCCCCTTCATGGGGTTACGTTTGCAGGCCATGGAAAAGCGATCGATCACGACCATGACTGCAGTATACCCTTGAGACTCAGGAAGGTCTGTGAGGAAATCTGTAGATATGTGGGACCAGGGCCGACGTGGGATAGGTAAGGGCTCCAGCAACCCTTCTGGCAGTTGGTGGCTGGTGCGGGATTGAGCACAGGTGATACAGGCCTTGACAAACCCCTCTGCATCTGCTGTGAGTGATGGCCACCAGAACTTGTGTCTGAGTAACTGGGTGGTGCGCCGAATGCCTGGGTGTCCAGAACCAGGGCTCTCATGAGTCCACTGCATAACACGGTGGCGCAGATCAGTGGGTACAAAGAGTTTTGATGGTGGACAGGTCGGCGGAGGGGGTTCTCTGGTGTTTGTCTGCTGAATATCCTCTATTAGGCTCCACTGGATGGGGGCTAGAATAACTGATGGTGGAAGAATGGATTCGGGGTGAGTGTGCTGCTCATGGGTTTCAAACTGTCGAGATAGGGCGTCAGCTTTACCATTCTTGGAACCAGGGCGATAAGTAACTGAGAACTTGAATCAGGTAAAGAACAATGCCCACCGGGCTTGGCGTGGGTTCAAGCGTTTCGCCCCTCTGAGGTATTCCAGGTTTCTGTGGTCTGTGAGAATTAGGAACGGGTGTTGGGCCCCCTCCAGCCAATGCCGCCATTCCTCCAAGGCCGCCTTCATGGACAATAATTCTCGATTCCCCACGTCATAGTTCACTTCGGCGGCCGAAAGTTTTCTGGAGAAGTAAGCACAGGGGTGTAACATTCCAGAGTCTCCTTGGCGCTGGGAGAGCACTGCGCCGATGCCACAGCTCGATGCATCAACCTCGGATCAAGTCAGGATCAGGGTGACAAAGTATAGGAGCG
This sequence comes from Hemibagrus wyckioides, assembly GCF_019097595.1. Lineage (NCBI taxonomy): Eukaryota > Metazoa > Chordata > Actinopteri > Siluriformes > Bagridae > Hemibagrus > Hemibagrus wyckioides. The sequence continues at coordinate 9,527,994 of NC_080715.1, read as the reverse complement.
GTAGTAAAACTTAGTTTCAGCTTTTGGAATGCCCCTCTCGCCTTGTCAGTCCATACCAATTTCTTGGGTTTTCCTTTCAGCAAGGAGGTGAGTGGCCCGGCTATGGTGCTGTAGTTGTGGATAAATCTCCGGTAGAAATTGGCGAAACCCAAGAAGCGCTGCAAATCTTTGATACTGGTGGGCTCTGGTCAGGAAGTGACAGCTGTGACTTTGGACTGGTCCATCCCAACCCCTTCTTCCGAGATGATGTAGCCCAGAAATGATGTGGACTGTCTATGGAACTCACATTTTTCTAGCTTGGCATAGAGATTGTGTTCTAGGAGCCGAGAGAGTACAGAACGGACGTGCTTGATGTGGTCTGTGAGATTAGCAGAGTAGATCAAGATGTCGTCAATGTAAGCAATAACAAAGCGATTCAGCATGTCTCTGAAGACCTCGTTTATGAGCGACTGGAACACTGCTGGTGCATTAGTGAGTCCATACGGCATAACTAAATATTCGTAATGCCCCTGGGTGGTGTGGAAGGCCATCTTCCATTCATCTCCCTCTCTTATCCGTACAAGGTTGTATGCACTCCGTAAATCCAACTTAGTGTAAAACTTGGCTCCTTGTAGTTGTTCCAGTGCAGCAGGGACTAAAGGCAGTGGATAAGGGTACGGCACTGTGATAGAGTTCAGTCCCCGGTAATCTATACAAGGACGTAGGCCCCCGTCCTTCTTTTCCACAAAGAAAAAGCCTGCAGCAGTTCTTTATAAAAATAAAGAACTTGGCATCTTACAGTGAACATTCAATGTGTAACTCAATTCCAGTTTCTCCTTCAGACCAGGGTGTGTAACCTCACACTGAACCTTCTTCTGGTTTAGATCTTTCGATGCAGTTCCAATCAGGCTGCTTTTAACAGTGTCTCTTTCATCAGAGTCCACAGTGATAGTATTTTGTACTTTCACCAAGTTATTTAAAACACCCAGACTCCACTGACACTTCTGCTGCAGGCTTTGCATCGGCTGCAGTGCAGGTCGCTAAAATCACATCAGTGTCACCAGTAACAGCAGGAGGATCAGCGCTCACACTGACAACAAGAACTAAAAATAAACAAATACATGAACAAGCATTCAAAAAACAAATCCACAAAGTCAAGTAATCAAATCTGTTTTAGTACTACAACTGTATGCACTATCTTTAATAGTCTGAATGTTTAGTTTTTGTATTTATCTAGGCTCAGCCATTTTAAATATTTACACAACAGCATGAACAAATTTCATGAACAAATGAAATATATTGGTGTTAAAAGCTTGATTTGGATTTGCCATGTCAGCTGCAAGAAGGGGTGAAAAAATGACACTGTGCTTATATCTACTATTATTTTTATATTTTCAACACAAATAGTTCTGTTTGTCTTTACTCTATTTGGCTGGATACTGTAATGCATTATAAACCTAATACCTGATTTTACCTAGAAAATGATGGCATCACATTTGAATTTTCCTCCTGATGACATCTCATGAAGTATTTCTGGGTACAACCGTTTTTCATTCGGAATATAAATCTACAGCTGGATATTTTAAAAAGCTGCTTTGTGCCAATATCTATTGTTAAAAGCAATATATGAATATAACTTTAGTGAATTTGCACCCCATATGATGCATTTGAGGTGCCAGTTCTTAAGAACAAAGTACAATAAATGAAATGTATTTGATCTACTTCATTGTACTATTACAAAATTCATGATTGATAGGATCAATATGGTGGAGTCTCAACATGAACAAGAGGAGGTGCAACAACTAGCAGCCTGGTGTAAAGTTAATAACCTGTCTCTGAACGTCGACAAGACTAAAAAGATGGTTGTTGACTTCAGGAGTACAAAGAGTGACCATTCTCCACTGAACATCGATGGGTCCATCGTGGAGATTGTCAAGAGCAACAAATTCCTTGGTGTTCACCTGGTGGAGGACCTCACCTGGTCACTCAACACCAGCTCCATCACCAGAAAGGCCCAGCAACGTCTCTACTTCCTGTGAAGGCTGAGGAAGGCTCATCTTCCACCTCCCATCCTGACCACCTTCTACAGAGGGACCATCGAGAGCATCCAGAGCAGCTGCATCACTGCCTGGTTTGGGAATTGCACCGTCTCAGGTCGCAAGACCCTTCAGCTGATAGTGAGTACAGCTGAGAAGATCATTAGAGTCTCTCTTCCCTCTATTACAGACATTTACTCCACAAGCTGCATCCGCAGAGCTAACAGCATTGTGGATGATCCCACACACCCCTCACACACACTCTTCACCCTTCTGCCATCCGGAAAGAGGTACCGAAGCATTCGGACCCGCAAAACCAGACTGTTAAACAGTTTCTTCCCTTAGGCAATCAGGTATCTCAACAGAGAACTGAGCTGAACTGGTCACACACACACGCACTCGCACACACATCCAAGATCTGATCTCAACAGGAGAACTGAACTGTGCTGGACACGTACTCACACACACATACATAACACACATCCACAAAAGCTGAGAACTGTGTTCCAAGAAGGACTGAACTGTGCTGGACACAGACACACACACACTAAATTGTCCTGTTTGCACGCACACGTCACTTTACGTTTCACTTTACATTTTTTATATTAATCCTGTTTACGTGTCACTTTAATATTTGCATTCACTGTATACACTGTTCTTTGAACAAAATGTCAATTTCTTATTCGCACTCACTGTATACATTGCTATCTGCACAAAAGTCGGTCTATATGTTGTTTGTCTGCACTTTCTTGTCATCCTGTGCGCTTCTGTTGTATGTCTAGTTTATTTATTGCACCTTAAGTATAGTTTAGTTCTTATTGCACTTTGGGTATAGTTTAGTTTTTATCTCTATGTTTGTCTGTGTCACTGTACTTTGTCTTTGTATGTGTAGCACCTCTGGTCTAGGAGGAATGTTGTTTCACTTCACTGTGTACTGCATCAGCTATATATGGTTGAAGTGACAATAAAGCTACTTTGACTTTTGACTTTGATATTGTGCTGACGTCAGACTCATCAAAACAAGTCATCATGCTGTGTCTAACAGTACTGTGGGAGGAGAGAATGGAGGAGGCCAATTAGGAGAAGAGGGGGAAATATACTGAACTGGTGGAGGAATGCCGCAGTCGGGGGGGTGGGGGGTGGGCATTTGCAGAGAAGTCACTGTGCAAGGCCTATAGCCTCTTGGGCATCACTGGAGCTTGGAAAAGGCAAGCTATCAGGAGAGTTTCCAAAGCTGCAGAGAGGGCTTCACAATGGCTGTGGATTACCAGGGACAAATCATGGTTGAATGCAACTTGTTCACTCCTGGTTGGGTCATCAGGACAAGAAGGTCTGAAGTTGAAAGACCCGAAACTGGTACTGTCACTGATGATGTGTCGAAGCCCATCAATAGATATATCTTACAACCTGTATATGTGTGGATGCAGATAAGTGTAAGTGGGAAAACAAACACATGTTGGGAAATACAAAACTGTACACTGTAAACATTATTTCCTAAACATCTATGATTGAGTTTATCAAAACACCTACAAAGAATTTTACCTTGTACTCTGAGACGAACTTCTGTTTTATATGGTCCACTTGGAAATACACTGAAGATGCAGGTGTAGATTCCTTCATCTAAAATAGTAACACTACTTAATAGAATTGAGCCATTCAGTCCTCCAAAGTTGGCTGAGAATTTTACACGATCCATCAATCCATTTATATATTCCTCTTTACCACCTGAAGTGATAATCAGAATATCTGTATTTGTTGGCCTTTCTTTTGTTCGTCTTTGCCACCTAATACTAGTTAGAGGCTCTGCTGTCTCCACCACTTGACAGAACAACTGTGCGTCAACTCCTGCTGTCACAGTCACATCCTGATCAATGACTCTTATGCCTGTATTTAAAAAAAGAGAGAAAAAGAGAATTATGTAAAATATGAATAGTTTCACATTATGAAAATGAGCTTTCCTCTATAGAGCTTATTGTGTTGTGCACCTCTACTGTGCTATGAACCAATCAGAATTCAGGTGAATGCTGACTGTTTAGTGGAGAAGAGTCTGGTTTTGTACCCTGTAAGGTTTACCTATCTTCTAGGAGTTTTGGCAAAGGTTTCAGAGAAATATTTTTCCAACATCGCAAGAGTAATGTGATTCAAGTCTGGGCTTTAGTTGGGTCAACCAAGGACATCCAGAAACTTGTACCAAAGCCATACCAGTGTTGTTTTTGCTATGGGAATTGGCTGATTGTCATGCTGAAAGGGGAGCAACTTCATAGTAATGCCCATGGTTTAGGAGCGGAATGTCCAACAAGTTCATATACACCCACCAATCACTTTATTCAATACACCTGTACACTCATTCATGCACTTATCTAATCAGCCAATCATGTAGCAGCAGTGCAATACGTACAATCACACAGATATAGGACAGCAGCTTCTTATGGCCTCAACCATAAGAATGGGGAAAAAATATGTGATCTCTGTGCTTTTGAGCATGACATGACTGACAGACAGGCTAGACAGAATATCTCTATAACTGCTGATCTCTCAAGATTTTCACACACAACTGCATCTAGAGATACAACTGCTACTACTAAGAATGGTGCAATAAAGAAAAAAACATCCAGTGAGCAGCAGTTCTACAGATGAAAAAGAAGGCAACAGTAAGTTGGATAAACTGCTGTCTCAGAATGCAAAACACATTGAACCTTGAGACAGATGAGCTACAACAGCAGAAGACCAGGACAGGTTCCACTTCTGTCAGACAAGAACAAAAAGCTTAGGGTGGTCTTATGAATTTCAATTTCAAATGAGGCACACTGATAGTAGGGTCAGAATTTGTGTAAACAGTACATGCTGGTGGAGATGGTGTAATGTTGAGGTGAATGTTTTCTTGGCACACTCTGGGCCTGTTAATGCCAATCAACAATGGGTTGAATGACAGCCTTATTGATTACTGATGCTGACCATGTGCCTGAGCAAAAACCTCAAACTAGCAGAATAGGAGATTCACAGCATTAATGTGCACCTGAAAAATTTCCAGAAAATATGTGATGCAAATAGGGCTTCTGGTTAGTCATTTATTGTTTGTCTATTGCAGTGTTTATAAAATGCTTTTCAAAAGGCTGTCTATCCACATCATCATCCTGCCCTGGAATTTTTGTACACTCCTGACTCCTCAGTCCCATGTGAGAAAATATTCTTAAAGGCAAGGAAAGTAATAAATAAAAATAGAAATAGACTTAGCCCCAGCACTGTTGAACAAGTTCTGTTCCTTAATAAAAATCTTTAATGTCTTCCATTCCACACTTAATAAAAGATTCCCCAGTTTACAAGCAAGCACCTTCACTGTCCAGTTTACAAGCACTTCAGCTGACCATACCACAATAAACTTTTCACTATTTATTTTGATCATATATACTCCTACACAAGCCTTGCCTATGAAGTCCTAGGTTTAGGACTAGGATAAAACTGTATGTAAATAAGGCTGCAAGTGTTGATTCATATAAATCAAGCAGATTCAGCAGAAACTGCTACAGTACAAGTTAATTCATCTCATCCCTGTGCACTGTGTTGAAAAGCTTCGAGTAATGAACCATTTTACGATACAGTTAGTGGTGGTAAAAACGATTCTTTTTAAAAGACTCGGGTTTCATTGAGTCAGTCACTGAAATGAATCAAGTCAGTGATTCTTTTACAGGCCTCCTAATCATGCTGGGAAATAGTGGTGAATTTGTTTCACCCTATAGTAAATGAACGGTGGGATTAATGCAGGTGATTATACGCTATAATAATTTAATGAGTATAGTTATGTACCATTATGTTATGGTGTGTATGTAATAGTAACTGCAAGTTTTTAGAAAATCTTTGACTATTGCATAATGGGTAACCAACGGAACATTCATGTTTGCCCTCATGTTTGTTCCACCACTGACGGGGACGATAAACATGTCTCTGTGTAAATTAAAAAGAATCAAGACTTACAATACCAGGGCAATAAACATTTATTTTAAAGTGCCAGACAAACACACACAAACTTTTACAGAAATATAAAAATGAAAAATGTGCAAATCAGTTATGTTAACCAAAAATTAAATATGTTAAATGTAAAAGTATCCAAATGGAATAAAAAAAAAAATTTGAAATAGGAATAAAACAATCAAACTGAACAAAAATGCAAAAAGCATAACTATATACATAAAGTGCTTTGTCTATAAATTGACATTTAAGAATGTCAGCTCACGCACTTTAGAGGTGCTGAGACTCGTAAGATTCTCAGCTGAATCAGTCGATGAGCCGGCTCCGCGAGTCCGCTGAGAATCAGCTGAATCATCCTATGATCCGGGTCCGCGAGTCCGCTTTTTCTGTTAATGCAGTTTAATAACGGCATTAATGTTAATGTACAATATATAATGTTCTGTATTGTTTTATAAAAAAAAAAAAGAATCGGTTTAATTTAGACCTGGGACTCATGAATCATGAGTTAATATCCGGAATCGGATCATTTAATTCGGGTGAGTCACTCAGGGCCAGTACTAGAGGGGAAAGCTCCGGTGCTTCTGTGACGTCTGCCAGAGAGAGTCTTACCCGCTCAAGATGAACTTGGAAAGAAGAAGAAAAACTCTAGACAGCTTTCAGGTCCAGCTCAGGTGTCTTTATGTCTCTGTTGGTACCACTTACATACATGTGAAGTAAGCACATGCAAGGCAAGAAGTACACCACTCCGGCAACGTTACAAATATAAAACAAATGAAATGAAATGAAGAAAAATGAAAAGAACTCAGCAGCAGAGCAACCATCTCTACACACGCGCACACTCTCTCCGGCAGCTCTCCAACGCGCATGCGTACTCACCACACACACACACACACACACACACACACACACACACACACACACTTGTTGGGCGTGGTCGTCTTAAAGGCACAACAACACATTAAAAGGAGCAAAACATTAGATGGCCGTCACACTTCACAAAGCTTCATTTCACCATCACTACTGAACAGTGATGTAAGAATCACAAATATGAACCAGCTAAAAAAATAAAAATAATAATAAAAAAAACAATTTAGTGTATTCATTTTTTAAAAAAAACTTTTTTTCGTACAAGATTCGTACAATTACATATTTGTTTAATCGATTCAGAAAGAGCTCATACCTTTAATGCTAGTAAAAAATAAAATCACCAGACAAATCCATGTTAACTCCGTGCTGAAATAAACCATTTTGCAATATTTAATTTTGTAGTTGGATTAATTTCATCTGTCAAACCTGTGCGCATCGTTCATGGAGTTTCAATACGGAGAGGTCTTCTAAACCAGCTTTAAGGTGCATATTCCGCCACCTACTGGATTAGAGTACGGAGTGCAACTTGGTAGCAGCGCGGATTAAAAAAAAAGAAAAAATATTACCTGACTACATAAATCTATTTCCTATTTGTCAGTCCTGTGACATTCAAATATCTGAATATTTCGTCACTGATTCTATAATTTCTTCCTTCTAGTATCTCCTTAAGTGTATCGTTTTTAATGCCACAGATTGAAATAGCTTGGACCTTTCTATACTTGTTGCAGTGCCTTCTAGTAATATGTGCGATACTGTTTCAGGGAGTCCACATTTAATGCCTTTAATTTCCATTTTCATGTTTCATGTTTCATGTTCCCTTATCTGGTATAAATTTTGGTTTAATGATGTATGGAGGATTCATAATCTTGTCAAAATCACGTTCTTTTCCCTGCTTTTAACATGCTTCCTTTCCATTCCCATACACATTTCTTTATATTGCATATAGATGTCTTTCTTTTGTTTCTGTGTCCCATATGTTCTGCCATCTCTTTTTCATCTCATATCCAATCAATCCTTTATTTCTGCCTTACTCGTGCCCACTCTGATATTAATATCTGGTTCCTTTAGTGCCTTTTTTGCCAAATTATCTGATTCCTCATTTCCCAATGTTCCAACATGTGCTGGTACCCATACAAATCTGACCCGTATGCCTATGTTCTCAACTTGATGCAATTTTCATATAAAATAAATTTCATATAAAATATCTTGCTGTGCTGTGGACACCCCACTTTCCAAACTTTTCAGTGCTGATTTAGAGTCTGTACATATTACAGGGCTTTTTTGGCTGTTTTATTTGAATCCATTCTAGCGCTAGTAGGATTGCTATTAGTTCTGCGGCTGCTCTACCTGATCTTGGGTCTTTCGAGCCATCTGTGAATATTTGTATCGTATCATGACGCAATCACATTCTTGTTATCGTCACTATTTATTACTATTTATCATTATTGTTATTATTATTATTATTATTAGTTGTTATCGTCACTATTTATTATTATTATTATTATTATTATTATTATTATTATTATTATTAGTGTGATTGCGTATTTATTATTATTATTAGTAGTAGTAGTAGTAGTAGTAGTAGTATTAGTATTAGTATTATTCCATTTCCTGGGCGCGCTACTAGTCCTAAACGGCAATAGCTAAAAATCTGGTTCCAACGCTAAAATGTGCATCATGTGTTTCTTAAGTGTGCTATTACTTTTCATGTTGATAAGTATTGTAGTTTATTTAATATTAATTTTAAATGCGATCGTTACGGACTTCACTTCCTGGTTTCCGCACGGGCATTTAAGGAGAGCGCGCACAGTTCGGCTTTTCTCGGAGATTTTCGGGAGCTGTCGTAAACAAGCATGTAAAACATTACCAGGCCTAAAGGGTAATAGCTAGAAACATGGTTCCAACGCTAAAATGCTGCTTAGGTGTGCTATTACTTTTCATGCTGGTAAGTATTATAGTTTTTTATATGGATTTGTAAATGTATTTTTCACGGACTTCAGACCGCTACTGTGTGTGTGTGTGTGTGTGAGACGTCAGCTAGAGTGAATGAAGAGGTTTGTTTTTTAAGTCGTATCGTCTTTAAACTGACATTTAAGCAGAGCACACATGCTGGTTCGTTTAGACTTCATATTTTAACTGTAACTTTATTTTGTCTTTATTATTCGATAATTTTTTGCAATAGTTTAAGCATGTATAGTTTTTATATATGTAACGGAGGCTTGCGCTAGGTGCCGTGCAGCGAGTTGTATAAAGCATGTTTCAACTTGCTTATAAGTCACCTTGCTTTTACTACCTTTACTCCCCTCTCAGTAGTATTATAAGCTGCACTTTAGCTTATTTATTAGCGCACCCGTGCTTAAATTAATTTTTCAATGCATTTTTACGGACTTTACTTCATGCACACGCTAGAAACATGGTTCCAACGTTAAAATGTTGCTTATGTTGTGCTTAAGTGTGCTATTACTTTTCATGCTGATAAGTATTATAGTTTATTTTATATGCATATTAAATGCATTACGGACTTCAGACCGTGTGTGTGTGTGTGTGTGTGTGTGTAACGTCAGCTAGAGTGAGGGAAGAGGTTGGACGCATCGTCTTTAAACTGTTCCCAGCGCACACACTAGTTCGTTTAAACTTCATATTTTAACTGTGACTTTAGTTTGTATTTATTATTTGAGAATGTCTTGCAATAGTTTAAGCATGTATAACTTTTATATTTGTAACCGAGTGTAGCACTAAGTGCTGTGATGTAAACCTCATCTTTATAAGTTAACTTTACAGTGATGACTTTCATCGCTTCTGGTACTTTGTTAGCGCGTCCGCCTGCCATGCTGGAGACCCGGGTTCGAGATCCGCTGGGAGTTGTATTTATGTATTATTTCAGAATTTCTTGCCATAGTTTAAGCAACATATCGCTTAAACGGTAATCGCTAGAAACATGCTTCCAGCGCTAAAATGCTGCTTAGGTGTGCTATTAGTTTTCATGCTGATAAGTATTATAGTTTTTTTACATGGATTTTTAAATGTATTTTTCACGGACTTCAGACCGCTACTGTGTGTGTGTGTGTGTGTATGACGTCAGCTAGAGTGAGGGAGGAGGTTTTTTTTTTTTTTTTATTTGAGCATGTCTTGCAATAGTTTAAGCAACATATTCACAATGACACTCACATTTTCTTCTGGAAATGCAGCATTCTAGTTGTATACTTGGTTTACATACTGCAGAACAATTATATTTCTTGGAAGGTTTTGTACTTTTTTTTGTATTTCTTTGTAAATATATAAGTCGTTTTATATTGGGGTATTGGTGGTATTACCACGGTAGGAGCTATCTCTATCCCAGACAGACCCATTTCCTGTGATTCCTTATTTGCTTTCCAACCAAAACTGTTTATTCTTCCATATTCGTATTCCCAACAGTTTTCTAGTACCTTTCTTACTGGGTGTTTTGCATCATGCCCTTTCATATTGATCCAATATGTCATCCTTATTTTTTTCCTTCTAGCATCAAGGGGCATTTTGCCCATCTCCACCTGGATTGAAGATACTGGAGATGTTCGAAATGCTCTACAGCTTATCCTTAGAGCTAGGGTTTGCATGGTTTCTATCTTTTTTAGGCATGTTTCAGAAGCTGAACTGTAAATTAAGCTGCCATAATCTATTACAGATCTTATCAGTGAGCAGTAAATTCTTTTTAGTGATTGCCTGCTGGCTCCTCATTCGATCCCTGCTAAGCATCTCATAACATTTATCCCCTTTTTGGACTTATCTACAAGTTCTTGAATGTGTGTGCTAAGTCAATCTAGAGTCCATCCACAGTCTGAGAAATTTTATTACCTTTTCTTGTTCTAGTTCTTGATCATACATTTTTATGTTTACCCTGAGGCTTTTCCTTCTTTTTGAGAAGCAGATTGTCTGTTTTAGAAATTGAAAACCGAAATCCCCATTCCTTTGCCCATTCTTCTACTTTGCTTACTGCTTCCTGTATGCAATTTATTACATATTTTTCATTTCTACCTCCCTTCCATAGGGCACCATCATCTGCATACAGTGATCTCTCTATTCCTGTGTCAGTTTGGGAGTATATGTCATTAATCATTATATTTAATAGGATTGGACTGTAGACACTTCCTTGAGGCATTCCGTTCTGTATGGGGTATGTTTGAGAAAATGAATTCCTTATTCTATCTTGTATGGTCTTATTTAGTATGAAATCTTTTATCCCGTTTTACATCTTTCCTGTAATTCCCAACTTGTCAAGTTTTATTAACAGTCCCTCTTTCCACAGCATATCATAAGCCTCAATATCAAAAAACACCCCAACTACTACCTCTTTATTAATTTGGGCCTTTCTAATTGTTGCTTCCAGACTAATTGCTGAGTCCGTGGTACTTCTCCCCTTCCTGAAACTATTTTGGAACTGGGAAAATAGTCCTTTTTCCTCAAATTGATACACTAACCTAGCCATTACCATTCTCTCCATAAGTTCACATAAGTTGGAAGTTAGTGCTATTGGCCTATAATTGCTTGAGTGCTATTGGTCTTTTCCTGTCTTAGCAATTGGTACTATTATTCCATGTTTCCATTCTGTTGGAAGTTTCCCTGTTTCCCATATTATATTAAATAGTTTTAGTATCACCATTAACGATTCTTCTGATAAATTTTGTATCATCTTCACACAGATCCCATCATTTCCTGGAGCAGCCTTTTTTGTTCTCAATAGAGCTCTCTTCATTTCATACAACGTTAAATCTGTTTCGGTTTCCCCACCATCATGTCCCCTTTTTCTTAAGATTTTTGGATTTTCTTTAATACATTGTCTCCTGTATCTTCTCATTTCTTCAGAAATATTGTTGTCACTATGTACCTTCACGAATGCTTCTGCTAGTACTTCCGCTTTTTGTGCATCTGTAATTGCTAATTTGTCTTTATCGATTAGCACTGGTATATTATTATATCTTTGGATGCCGCTCATCTTTCTAATCATCTCCCATACCTTGTTAATTTCAATGTTCTTACCAATGCTTTCACAGAATTCTCGCCAATATTTTCTCTTTGCTGTTCTAATCACATGCCTCGCTACTGCTTGTGCCCTCTTATAATGTATTAACTCGGGTATTCTGAAGCTACTTCTTACTTTCCTAAGTGTTTTTTTCCTCATGGAGATTGCCTTACTGCATTCTTCAATCCACCAAGGAACCACTTGTTTCCTATTGCCTGTTTTCTTTTTCTCGATTGCTTCCACTGTTGCTCTTCTTATTGCCTTGCAGACTTGTTTGTTAAACTCATCTTTTTTTCGTTCGGCAACATTTTCAGATCAGTCACATCACAGTTTACCAAATATTTGTCCCAGTTAGCCTTTTTAAAATTCCATCTTTCCATTCTTTCCACCTTCTGTTTTTGAATGTGTATCCCGATTTCACAGAGAACTGGAAAATGGTCACTTCCTATTGTTCTGGGTTAAAACTGTCCAGTTGCTTTTACTTGCTAGATTGTCGGATACTAACGTTAAGTCTATGGCTGGCAACTTTCCATTACCTATATCTAGCCTAGTTCCTGACCCATCGTTTAAACACACTAATCCTTTTATGTCTAATAATAATTCTTCCACCACCACCCCATTATGATCTGTATAGTCACACCCCCACAGTGAACTGAGAGTTAAAATCTCCACACCATATCATCTTTTGTTTTCCTACCCCACCTATCCTTTCCAAATTCCTTATGTTAAGCTTCTCACATGGATTATGAGTTTATGATTTTTATACTTTCTGTTCCTTCCCATATTTCTACTACTACTATCTCTTGATCCTGATTTATCTCTGTAACTTTGTACCCAATATATTGTTTGATAAAAGTGACTATTCCCCCACCATTTCTGTCTCTATGAATTGCAATATATCCCTGTAGTGTGAAATTTAAGCATGGTTTAAGCCAGGATTCCTGAACACATATTATATGTTTGCAATCGAACTTCTTGCATTCCATTGCAATATTGTCAGGACCATTAACAGCCACCACATGTCTGGGAGTTTCCTACTGGTGCCTTAAGTCTTTCATTTACTATCTCCATACTGATTCCTTCTAATTTCAGATACTTCTCTGCTGCTTTCACAATGATCTTAATTCTCTCAGTCCTGCTGTCTGTTTGAGCTGAACAATGTACTACTTCTGCTACACTATATTGCCAAAAGTATTCGCTCACCTGCCTTGACTCGCATATGAACTTAAGTGACATCCCATTCCTAATCCATAGGGTTCAATATGACGTCGGTCCACCCTTTGCAGCTATAACAGCTTCAACTCTTCTGGGAAGGCTGTCCACAAGGTTTAGGAGTGTGTTTATGGGGATTTTTGACCATTCTTCCAGAAGTGCATTTGTGAGGTCACACACTGATGTTGGACGAGAAGGCCTGGCTCTCAGTCTCCGCTCTAATTCATCCCAAAGGTGTTCTATCGGGTTGAGGTCAGGACTCTGTGCAGGCCAGTCAAGTTCATCCACACCAGACTCTGTCATCCATGTCTTTATGGACCTTGCTTTGTGCACTGGTGCACAGTCATGTTGGAAGAGGAAGGGGCCAGCTCCAAACTGTTCCCACAAAGTTGGGAGCATGGAATTGTCCAAAATGTCTTGGTATGCTGAAGCATTCAGAGTTCCTTTCACTGGAACTAAGGGGCCAAGACCAGCTCCTGAAAAACAACCCCACACCATAATCCCCCCTCCACCAAACTTTACACTTGGCACAATGCAGTCAGACAAGTACCGTTCTCCTGGAACCGCCTAACCCAGACTCGTCCATCAGATTGCCAGATGGAGAAGCGCGATTGGTCACTCCAGAGAACGCGTCTCCACTGCTCTAGAGTCCAGTGGCGGCGTGCTTTACACCACTGCATCCGACGCTTTGCATTGCACTTGGTGATGTATGGCTTGGATGCAGCTGCTCGGCCATGGAAACCCATTCCATGAAGCTCTCTGCGCACTGTTCTTGAGCTAATCTGAAGGCCTCATGAAGTTTGGAGGTCTGTAGTGATTGACTCTGCAGAAAGTTGGCGACCTCTTCGCACTATGCGCCTCAGCATCCGCTGACCCCGCTCCGTCAGTTTACGTGGCCTACCACTTCGTGGCTGAGTTGCTGTCGTTCCCAAACACTTCCACGTTCTTATAATACAGCTGACAGTTGACTGTGGAATATTTAGGAGCGAGGAAATTTCACGACTGGATTTGTTGCACAGGTGGCATCCTATCACAGTTCCACGCTGGAATTCACTGAGCTCCTGAGAGCGACCCATTCTTTCACAAATGTTTGTAAAAACAGTCTGCATGCCTAGGTGCTTGATTTTATACACCTGTGGCCATGGAAGTGATTGGAACGCCTGATTCTGATTATTTGGATGGGTGAGCGAATACTTTTGGCAATATAGTGTATGAATGCTATAAATGAAATTTTGTCTACCTCCTCTGAGTTTTACTGTTTCATACACACCAGCTTCCCTACCTTTAGTTGCTGTTCTTTCATTATCCTTGGATCTCCTTTCTTTTCCAACTTTCTGCAGGGCCTCAGCATATGATAGTCCTTCCCCTACTCTGACATGCTGTACCTTCACCATTTTCTGTCTCTCCAAGCATCCGCTGTACCCTCTCCCCCACAGTTACAACATTTAGTAATTAATCCTTGCTCACATTTACCATACTCCTGTTCTCCTCCACATCAAGCGCATCTTTGCTTTCCTCTACAAACTGCCGCTACATGTCCATATCTTTGCCATTTATAACAACTTAATGGGGTAGAGACATATGGTCGGACCGCATACCTTATATATCCCAGGTATATGCTTTCAGGCAATTTTTCCTCATCAAATAGAATGATAACTGATAGGCTTTGCTCCCTTTCTTTGTCTTACATAGTGCAGTCTTCTCACCTTCTTTACTGCTGCTCCTGAGATACTCTCCTTTATTCTTCCTGCTGATATCGGTCGGAATTCCAGATATCACTCCTCTTACCCAGTTCTTTTTTTCCCTACCAACATCTTTAGCCCAAGTACCTTTTTTTGCTGATGGTTGTCTTTGCAAAACATTAGCATTGTCCCATCTCTCAGCATTTTAGCACAGTGAATCAGCCCTATCTCATCATTAATCGCTTTAGTTAATTTTAATGGGTTTCTTGCAGATATTGACTGAGAATTAAATTTTAACACTAACTTGTGTTCTTCCTTTCTCCTCCTAACTTGGTGTTTTCCTTTTTCACTATCAGAATCTGAAATTTGACCCCAGTGTTTCTTTCTTTTTGTTTTCAACTAAATTCCACTCATTTCCTCCGCTCCCTCCATTTACAAGTCCCGATGCTTCTTCCTCCATTTATGGATCGCTTCCGGAAACCCCAACACTTCCCACCATGCGCACTCTCAATCCAGCCGTTTCCAACCCACGTCAAGCAAATCCATCTGTAACTGAAGAACCATGGTTTTGTGTCACCTGGAAGGGGTAAAAGTTATTAACAGCACTGTAGTACTGTATCCTGTTATTCTATTAATAATATATTAAATAATAATTATTGTATAATAATAATTGTTATTCAGTCTTATTTCTTTTAAATTATTTATTATTTCATGATAAATTCTTGACTGCCATTTCCTAGCAGAACATGGAGAGACAAAATATTTATTCTCATTGACCTTAAAGCTTGCATTAGATGAAACCTTGCTCTTTCATATGCGACACATTTAATGAGTTTTAATTTAATGTTTTACTGTTTCTTCTTGTTCACATGCTATCACAATTACCAGTTTTGTTTCCCTATTTTATGCTGATACTGAATTAATAAATTTTTTAAAATAAATTTTTTTAATAAATAATTTTTTGCTATAATCGCTTTCACTTCATTTTTACTTAAAGATACTTGTACTGTTTATCAATTTGTGAGAGATTCAGAGCTTGCTTGGCCAGAAGGTCTGCCTCCTCATTTCCTTTTACACCTGTATGTGATGGAACCCATAAGAAGTAAACTGTAAGCCCATAATGACTTGTTCTAAAAATGCTCTGCAGTACTTTGTCAACCAAGTCTTATCTTGCTGAAGATGTTCCATTTGATAAACTTTTTGGTTTAAAACCAAAAGTGAACCTGTACAAATCACTGACGTAATTGGGTGTACGTCTTCTACACAAGAGTGTCTGAAATATTGATGCTATCTAAAAAAAAAATACCAGAAATATGATCTGAAATTCTTTTTGACATTTTGATGAAAACTGATGCTGCAGTTTGTCCAGAGTCTTGATCCTTAGAACCATCTGTATATATTTGCACTGCGCTGTAATATGTATGATCAATATACTGTTGCACTTTTAACTGTTTATAATGTTTTGTTCCTTGTTCTGTTTTTTATTGTGGAACTGAGTGTCAACTAAAGGCATAAGGAAGGCCAGGGATGTATTGCTGCAAAGCCACTGAAGGTACACAGGGGTCAGCATCGGTACCCTGACTGGTTTGGGGCTATGAAGCCCCATATGCAACAAACTGTGATGCGCTGTGTATTCTCACACTTCCATAATAACCAGCATTAACTTTTTTAGCAATTTGAGCAACAGTAGCTTGTCTGTTAGATCGGACCACATGGGCTAGTCTTTGCCCCCACATGCATCAGTGAGCCTTGGCCACCCGTGAGCCTTGGCCACCCATGACCCTGTCACCGGTTCAGCACTGTTCCTTCCTTGGAACACTTTTGATAGATACTGACCAATTCAGACCAAGAACACCCCACAAGAGCTGCAGTTTTGGAGATGCTCTGATCCATTCGTCTAGCCATCACAATTTGGCCCTTTGTCAAACTTGCTCAAATCCTTACACTTGCCCATTTTCCTACTTCTAACACATCAACTTTGAGGACAAAATATTTACTTGCTGCTGAATATAATTCACCCACTAACAGGTGCCATGATGAGAAGATAATCAGTGTTATTCACTTCACCTCTCAGTGGTCATAATGTTATGGCATATGTATGTGTTGAATCTCGCACAGGTCAGTTCACACAGTTGTGTGTGTGTGTGTGTATGAAAGAGAGAGAGTTGTTGAGGAGCCTGATTGCTTGAGGGAAGAAACTGTTACACAGTCTGGTTGTGAGGGTTTGGCTTTGCCGATGCAGCGTGTGGTTTAAATGTCCATGATAGAGGGGAGAGAGACTCCGCTGATCTCAGCTGTCCTCACTATCCGCTGCAGGGTCTTGCGATCCGAGACAGTGCAATTCCCAAACCAGGTAGTAATGCAGCTGCTCAGGATGCTCTCAATGGTCCCTTTGTAGAACACGTTCAGGATGGGGGGAGGGAGATGGATTTTCCTCAGCCTCCGCAGGAAGTTGAAACACTGCTGGGCTTTCTTGGTAATGGAACTGGTGTCGAGTGACCAGGTGAAGTTCTCCGCAAGATGAACACCAAGGAATTTGGTGCCCTTGATGATCTCCACAGAGCATCCGTTGGTGTACAGTGGAAAATGGCCACTATGTGCTCTCCTAAAGTCAACAACCATCTCTTTAGTTTTGTTGAAATTCAGAGACAGGTTGTTGGCTTTACACCAGGCTGTTAGCTGTTGCACCTCCTCTCTGTATGCTGATTCATCATTTTTTTTCTGATGAGACCCACCACAGTCGTGTCATCGGCGAACTTGATATGGTTCGAGCTGTGAGTCAGCAGAGCTGCACAGTTGTGAGTCAGCAGAGTGAACAGTAATGGGCTGAGCACACAGCCCTGAGGGACCCCAGTGCTGTGTGGTGGTGTTGAAGACGGTGTTCCCAATCTGGACTGACTGAGGTCTCCCAGTCACGATGTCCAAGATTAAGTTGATCAGGAGTTGTTCAGGCCCAGAAGGCTCAGCTTCCTAATCAGGTGCTGAGGGATGATCATATTGAATGCTTAACTGAAGTCTATGAACAGCATTTGAACTTATGAGTCCTTATTGTCCACGTGGGTGAGGGCCAGATGGAGAGGGCATCGTGCGTGGAGCGGTACGGACTGAAAGGGGTCCAGTGAGGGTGGTTGCTGGGTCTTCAGACTTCTGTGGGTTAACTCAGCATAGAGTTCTCTTCATGTCAGCCATGGATAGACAGAGCACCTGTTCCATTGGGAGGAGTGATGGTCTTCCTCGGCGCTACTTTGTTCTGTACCTCGAACCGAGCGTAGAAGTCGTTCAGCACATCTGGGAGGGAGGCATCACTATCACAGGCAGGTGATGTGGTCTTGTAGTTTGTGATTGCTTGTTTGAACTGCCACATGCACCAGGAGTCTCTGCTGTTCTGAAAGTGGCCATGGATTCTCTGAGCATTAGTGCTCGGGGGAATGTACACTTCAAAAATGAAAGCAGTGGTAAATAAAATGGTCTGCATCTAACAGTCACAAACTCCACTAGCGTTGAACAGTAGCTAGAAACAAGCACAGAGTTCTTGCACCATTCCTTGATGTAAAAACACACACCACCACTGTGAGTCTTACCACACAGAGCTGCATTTCTGTCAACAAAAACGTTGGACAGAATAATGGACAGGAGAGCCAGAGGGCTAGGGTTTGTTTTTAGCCTAGCACAGACACCCACCCATTTTCCATGCTTCCGCTTCCTTGAGCACCACCTCGAGCAACAACCTCTCTTCCGGTCACTGGCATCAATCGATGCCGAGGACTGAAGGCCTGGTCTTTGCAGCAAGCTGAGGTCGCGAAGTTTTCCGAATAAATCATCATGCAGGTTGGTAATTGCATGATTTCTGTACTGTAGTAGCATCTGGTGGTCATATACATGAACACCACTGTCTCTGGTGTCCATGCACTTTGAGATTCGGGGTAAAACACACAAATAGCACCATTTTGGATCTGGAGTGGCCACTGTGTGCTACTGCCATGCTGCCATCTTGGACCTAGTTTAATTAAAGAGACTAAGAATGATTTATAGATTTTCCTGAGGTGTTTAACCATCTCATAGCAAATATCATCTTTACCTGGGGAGGTTTGTTTAACTCCTGCAAGAGTTTTTTTCAGTTCAAATAAACACTAAATGTAATGTACATCCAGATGGTCCTCTTTCTTCTAATATTTAAGGGTTCTTGCTCAGTTTCTGATTTCTATACCTCTTCATTTCTTCTGATATGTTTTCATTACTTTGCACTTTAGCAAATGTTTCTGCTAGCACCTCTGCTTTTCTGCTGTCAGATTTTACAACTCTGTCATTACATACTAAAACATGAATGTTACTATTTATTTGTTTCCCTCCCATCTTTCTTATAATACTCCAATACCACATTAATTTTAATGCCCTCACCAATATTATTACAAAACTCTACTTTCTCTTAGCTGTACAAAAAACTCTCCTTTCTATGGTCTGTGGTATTTTGTATGTAATAAGATCATTACAATAGAGTAAGCTTCTTACACTCTTAAATGCTTCATTTCTTTTTGTAATTGCCTCTTTTTCATTCCACCATTGGAAAGCCTTATTCCTTTTACCTGCCCTCTTCTTACCAATAACTTCATCAGCCGTGTTCATAAGTGCTTCAATTATCTTATAATTAAGAATTTCTACCTTATCCATATTATCATTAATTTCTGCCATTTTGATTTCATATGTTTCCTTATATTTAACTCATTTGGCTGATTTGAACTTCTATCTAGGCATTCTAGAAGCAATATTTTTGGCATTTGTAATATCTAAGTGGCAGATGTCCTCACCACAGTTATGCTCACCTGGTCAGAGGTCTTGGGTCAGCGGAATGAGCTGGCAGTGACCCTTTCGATGTCATGCATTCATGGTGACATCCTCCAAGTCCCTGTCAAACAGGCCCAGATCCAAAGCTGGGAGGCTGAATGGCCCCTCCTAGTTGCCCCATTTCTCTGCTGCTTGGGGTTCACTGCAGATGCTGCCATGGTCTGGGAACATCCCAACTGCCACTGGAAGGCCAAGACTGCTCTGTGTTTGCCCCGGGTCTGTATGATTGGGTGCCTGTGGGAGTTTGAGAACTCCGACAAAGGTGAGACAACCAAACCCAATAGCCTAGTTTCTGCTGCGTTTCACCAGACATTGTGGGAAGGGGCATTTGTGAAAGAACAAAAGATGGATGATGGGCTTAATCACTGTTGGGGCCTGTTGTAGTGAAAATCAACAATGTGAGCACCAAGACAGACCTGCAGCTCCTGACTGTGCATTTCCTGTTCAAGAACAAGAAGGTCTCCTCTTCTTCCACACCAGTTGTCAGGGTCAGCCCTGTGAACTGTTAGTGGTGCCACACACCCCGTGTGGCCCATTCAGACCCACTGGGGGGCCATCTGGGGGCCTGGAACACAGCAGAGAAGCTGAGGGACCAGTTCCTGTGGCCAGGTATGGATGCAGAAACCTGTGAGTTCTGCCAACATGCAGCCCCTCAAAATCCCTCGCCGGTGCCCCCATCCAGCTGGAAGTGATCGAGGTCCCATTTGAGCGGGTGTGTATGGATCTCTTTGCGCCGCTGCTAATGTCAGCCCGGGGTCATGAGTACATCCTCTGTGTCATATGTTGCAGGTCAAACACCTGAGGACATCGGTTTACAACCCCTAGATCAGTGGTCAATGGAGTAGTTTAACCAGACGCTGAAGAGGTTGCTGCATCATGAAGACCGCCCTCACCCCATGCTCAGGAACCCAGACTTAAACCTCCTCTTCATACTGCAGACCGATGCTTTGTAGGTGGGACTGGGAGCAGTCCTCTTGCAGTCCCTTGAGTCCTTTAGCCATAAGCTGAGCCCCGTAGAAAAGAACTAATGAGAGCCCTGGCCATCAAGTGGGCCCTTGACAAGCTGGGGTAATACCTGATCGGCAGGAACTTCACCCTGGTCACAGAACACACCACCCTCTAGTAAATGGCCCAACAACACAGCAGGCACTCCCCCCACATCTCCCGGAAGGTGCTGAAGAGAAAGCGCTACATCAGCACCATTGACAGTGCCAATCAGCGGCAAAAAAGGGTGTTGGGAGCAGTGTTGGCAGGCCAATAAGAGGTGCTAATTGCTTCACCCTCCAGGAGAAGAGCAGCCAGCAAAACAAGGCAGAGGCCACACAGAGGTAATGGTGGCTCATACAACTAGACCTAGTGCTATTTTCTGTGCCTTCTTCTTTTGAAATAGCCCATAAGCAAGGACGACACTGCACAAACCCAGAGGACGTTGTCTGGCTGAACGGCTGAAACACACTGGCTGTCCAAATTCTTTGCCACGCCACTGTTTCCTATTCTGGAGCCTGCCTCATCTAATTGGGACTGCTGACACTCCTCCAGCTTACCTCCTGAGCAACACCTCCAATTCTTCTACACAAATTACATTGCCTCCTTCACCCTCCTTTTTCCCTTTTTTCCCTCTCTCTCTCTCTCTCTCTCTCTCTCTCTCTCTCTCTGGCCCTTCCACTGCCTCTCTCACCTCTTCCTCTCCTCCCTTCCCCCGTGCACTCTTTTCTCTTAAAACTTCTAAAAGTAATAAATTTGCTCACACTGTATTCACCCAAGCTTGTCTGTGTGTGTCTGTATTCTCTTTTGCAGCCAAATGCACTACACCAGGTTCAAAGGGAATAACACATCAAAAATGGGCAACAGGGTGGCCTCAGACAATCAGTTGGTCTCCAGTTCAAAGCTGATGGAAGTCTTAGAGAAAGTTAAAAATATGTGAATGGAATTTCTGAATTGCATGCAATCCCTTGAGGCAACAATGTAAGACAATACATCTTCACTAAACAGTGTGACTGAGGTGCTTGAGTTTATGAGCAATCAAATAGAAGGTATCAAGCAAGTTGAGCTCATTACAGAACAGGGTGAAATCACCAAATTTCCTGTTTAACTAAACCTGTTTACTTTATTCAATATTGCTGTAGACAATATATTGAAACTATCCAAATCAATGAAAACTAATTATCCTATGTGTCCTCTTAAGATGTAAAATTATTATATTGTTGTTTTTGTTCTTTGTTCTTGGTTACCCTGGCAACACGTGTATGTATGTTTTTGTTTAATATGGATTAAATGTCATTTCTACAAGTGCTAACACTACTGGAGAAAAAATTTTTTTGAATCTCCTTCGAAAGAACATTCAATTTTAAAGAACTTCCTTGTTTTTTACTGTCTAAGTGTTCACAAAATCTTCTATAACTAACTTATCTTGACTTACATCTTATTATCCAACAGTTAACCTACCAGCGGTGAACAATAAACACCTAAGTCACCTGTAGACCTGTGCAAAGTATCAGAATAACCCACATCAGCATAGAGGCGAATCCAGGATAGCATAGATTGCGTGAGTAAACAGCAGGAGTGTATCATTGCACATGCGCTCCAAAGGAGTTGTCAAAAACTGATATAACACAATAGCCACTATAGATGTAAGTCAAACATCCTCAGCTAAGCTATGATGTTGACACTTTAGTGAGTGAGGAGCAGGTAAGCGTGTCTCAGACGCGGCAGCAGTGCTGGGGTTTGTTTAACTGGCCACTAACAACAAACTCTATATAGCAACAGATGGGCTACAGTTAGTAACTGTATACCTGTAAAGTAGGATTACATATACAGTAAATGTACAGTATGTGTGGTAGTAAGCTGCCACATATGTGCATATCCATGTATCTGGAGTACCAAAGATTAAATAAATGTTCTCTCTGAAAATCTCTATGAAAATATCCATGTATTGTTCATGCATTTAGATGGACAATGGCAAAAGAATTTGGAATTAGAAAGGAAATTGAAAAGGAGAAGAGGAAGCATATCGAGAAGAGGAAACAAAGTTTCAAGAGATGAAAAAGAAAGGAAGCAATAGAGAGGGCAAAAACCCTCCGGTTCTTCTAGACCGACAGAGTGAAAGGATTTCATGTTAGATTAGTAATAATTTGGCTTGCTGACGTATGTGGAGTGGGAGGTAAGTGATAAGCTGCAATGCAAAGTGTTCGTGCTGGGAATTTCTCTAATGGTTCACAGCCCCTTTTACACCAACATACATGCAATATTATAGCCATTAGTTTCTGATGTAACAAACAAGTTGACAGGCCTCAACATTTTATGATTCAAATGAGTCCGCATTTTACCATAATGAGTAACAAATTCTTCCCCTGCTGCGTGTTCCATCTATGAAAAACTTGACAGATAGTTAACAAGATTCAGAAAAGGGTCAAACACAGGGGTAAATGGTTTTTACTGTCCTGTTCTTTTCCTAGTCTTTCTTTTTATTCTTTGTAAACAAAAAAAAAACAAAACAAAAAAACAACAACAAACAAAGAAAGGCTCTCCAAAGCACAACATGTGAAGAAAACTGGCAGAGGAGCAATTTCTGGCTAACTGCATGAAGAGAACGTAGAACACTGCAGTCATTACTGGTTAACCTCCAGCCTAAAAGTCACATGACCTGAACCAACCATTAAGAAAACAGTTCACAATTATCGTTTTTTCGGGTTTTTTTTTTTTTTTTTTACCTTACATCAAACTGCCACGAGGTGGTGCTATATAAATAAGTGACGGAATGTGTTCCATTACATATTACCTCTTTTTGCTCATTGAGGAGAACTTGTGCTATAACAGTGTCCTTGTTAATTAGAATTAAGGAGCATGAGCAGGCAAGAGAGTAGTGAATGATGGAAAAGAAGAAAGAGGCAGATCTCAAGCTTTTGCAAGAGTTCTATTAAATGGAACAAACCATATGCAAGTGGAAGAAGCAAGAGAAAAAAAGAAACATCATGAAGGCTTATAATTATTTCTCAAACTGGAGGGCAGAAAGCAGAAAATGCGCAGAAGCTTTATTTCAGTTTTCAGGGGAAAAAAATGCTAATTTTATGAACTGTGTTTTGATCAAATCTAAATAAATAACCTACAGGGTTGGGGGTTCAATTCCTTCTTCTGCCTTGTGTGCAGGCCATTTGCATGTTTCATGTTATGAACTAAAATAGGACTAATCTCCTGTATGTTTTTTTATCTTTAACCAGGAACACTTTGCCAATAGAAAATTTTCCAAGTGTCAGAGGCTGAGAAACAAGAGTTGGAATAAAGGAAACGTAAGCTTGTTGTTAAGGCAGAATGATGAAACTCAGGAAAGAAAAAGAGGCAATGATGTTCAGGTGCTCAAAATCATAATGTTTTTTTTGTATGTTCTAAAAATCATAAATTCTTCTCTTAGCACTGGCTATGTGCCTAAATCTTTTAAGCTAGCAGTTATCAAACCCTTGATTGAAAAACCTCGACCCCTGTCAGCTGTCTAACTATAGACCAATATCAAACCTGCCCTTTATCTCCAAGATCCTAGAAAAGGCTGTAGCACAGCAGTTATGTTTATACCTGCATAGAAATAACATTTATGAAATGTATCAGTCAGGATTTAGACCGCATCACACCACAGAGACAGCACTGGTTAAAGTGGTAAATGACCTGTTACTGGCTTGTGATCAGGGTTGTGTCTCCTTACTGGTGCTACTGGATCTTAGTGCAGCTTTCGACACCATTGACCACACTGTTCTACTTGATAGGCTAGAACATGTTGTTGGTGTTAAAGGAACAGCCCTCTCTTGGCTCCTGACTGACCGTTATCTGTTTGTCGATCTAGATGGTGACTTCTCTATGCATACCAAGGTTATGTTCGGTGTTCCACAAGGTTCTGTTTTAGGCCCACTGCTTTTCTCACTATATATGCTACCCCATGGTGTAATTATTCGTAAACATGGTATTAGCTTCCACTGTTATGCCGACGACACACAGCTATATGTTTCAGCGAAGTCAAGTGAGAGACACCAGCTTATTAATATAGAAGAATGTGTAAAGGACATTACACATTGGATGGCCACTAACTTCCTCCTGCTTAACTCAGAGGTGCTAGTACTAGGACCACATGCAGCTAGAAGTAAGCTTTCTGATTACAAAGTAACGGTGGATGGTCTTTTGGTTTCATCTTGTCCAGCAGTAAAAGATCTTGGTGTGATTATTGACTCTGGTCTTTCGTTTGAAGCTCATGTAGATAATATCACTAGGGTAGCCTTCTTTCATCTCAGAAATATTGCCAAGATAAGAAATGTGATGTCACTTCATGATGCAGAGAAACTTGTTCATGCTTTTGTTACCTCTAGGTTGGATTATTTTAATGCCTTATTGTCTGGATGTTCCAGTAGGAGCATAAACAAGCTCCAGTTAGTCCAGAATGCAGCAGCTAGAGTCCTAACTAGAACCAGAAGATATGAGCACATCACTCCTATTTTAGCCACACTACATTGGCTCCCGGTCAAATTTCACATTGATTATAAAATACTGTTACTGACCTATAAAGCACTAAATGGTTTTGCCCCGTAGTACCTTAGTGATCTTTTAATCTTTTATGATCTGCCACGCCTACTCCGATCAAAGGGTGCAGGTTATTTGGTAGTACTTCAAGTAGCAAAGGCTACAGCAGGGGGCAGAGCTTTTTCTTTCAAAGCCCCACAGTTATGGAACAGGCTTCCAAATAGTGTTCAGGATTCAGACACAGTCTCAATGTTTAAGTCTAGGCTAAAGACACATTTGTTTAGTCAAGCTTTTAATATATAGTTTTCTTAGGTAAAGGGGCAGATCTGGAAGGTCCATGGGCATAGAGTGTTTGGTGTACTGGGATATTTGGATGCTGTCACCTTACCACCCTCGCAAGTCGCTCAGGTTTGCTGACTGTGAAGTGGTTGGATGCTTTATGTCCCGGGAAGCCTTCATGTCTGTCACCTTCTGGCTCTCCCTTTTTGTTATGCTGTCATAACTAGTCTTGACGGAGTCCCTGCCTGCGCTTTACACATAATCTACATTGTCTTAAACATCACATGATCAGAATCATACTTAATATCTTTCTCGTTCTCTCTCTGTCTTTCTCTGTCGAGCTGCACACCCCACTCCTGAGCTCCCAGTGTTTGCCAGTTTCCATTGTGACCACTGCCCTACCCCTGGTCGGAGTCTCGTCACTTGTTGGTGCCCACTGATGCTGTGGCTGGATCTGTGTGGACCAGGAGACAGCCATGGACACAGCCACTTGGGGACTTTCACACCATCACAGATCTGCCATTTCATCTGTCAGCTTCTGACAGCAAAGAAATAGTGTCTTTAATAACCTCATAAATGACACTTACCTAATAGTTCCTCATGGGCCATTGATTGCTGTTGTAGAAAGGACGTTAATCAGTTGCAGTTACATTATTCACTGTTTAGTGTCACCCAAATGAGGATGGGTTCCCTTCTGAGCCTGGGTCCTCTCAAGGTTTCTTCCTCATATCATCCCAGGAAGTTTTTCCTTGCCACCATCGCCACAGGCTTGCTCATTAGGGATAAAATAAAATAGTTTAATAATTTAATTTAATAATTTATTCTTATTTCTAGGTATTTAGTTGGTTTTTTTAAAAATATTTTTTTTCATTTTTTCCCCTCCCCTTTCTCCATTTCTCTTCTTTTGTAAAGCTGCTTTGAGACAATGTTCATTGTAAAAGGTGCTATGCAAAATAAATTGAATTGAATTGAATTGAACAGAAGGATATACAAAATGAGACAGTCTTTCAGCTTTGAACAAAAGAATCCCATGAAGGGAAAGGTCTCTTTGGAGCCAAAGTTTAAAGATGCTTTGGGGTTTTTATTTTGTCTCTGACAGAAAAGTTAAGCTGTTGTTCAGCTGCAAAATTGTCCTTACAGTCTCTTTTGCTGAAGTATTGATTGAAGATTGAAGAATAATCATTTTTATGGAATGTCATTATCTCACATTTGGAAATAATCCCAGGAAGCACATGAAAACTGCGCAGTTACATTTATAACCTTGGACAACTGATTCTTATCAGTTATGTGTCATCAGCCAACTGGAAGATTTTAATTAAATCACTGAATGCTTTGATGTCTGGATAAATAACTAAAACATGAGCTTGAACCTTCTTAATAAAATTGTATTTATAAAACACAGACATGTAAATGGTTTTGTAGAAGTCTGTCAAAATTAGATATCAAATTAGGATCTGTGCAATTAACACCATTAATATTAAAAGCAGTGACAGTGATTTTGTTTGCGGTTCCATGTCTCCAATGCAAAAAAATAACTAGAATTCACCTCTTTCTTCTAGCCATTTAGCCCTCAACCTGACAAAGGCACTTTTAGCAAAATCTAAATAAGCTTGAATAATTTGTGGATGTAGCTCCTGATTGTCACAGTCAGCTGGGGAAGGAACCAGACGGGTCAGGTATGCTCTCAAAGGGTGATTTATTCTTGGCCAGAACACAAAAACGTCCTTGAAGGGAAAAGGAAATAAACTCAGGAAATCACGTCAAACTACAAAACTTAGATAAGCAGGGAAAAAGGCAGGCATCAAGCATAACGTGAAACTCGAAAACAGACGCTAATACTCGCCGCTGATTCTGGCGAGTTTGGCCTTTAAATACTAACTTTGGCTAATTGCCAGCAGGTGCGCCGGCGGCACTCAGGTGACTAGGGCGTGGTGACGTCACAGAGTCCCGCAGATCCGTGACAGTACCCCCCTCCCCACGGGCATCTCCAGACGTCCGGATTCGATGACGGGGCTGCCCCTGGCCTCTGGGAGCGGGCCGGTCCGGTCAACATTGATGGAATTCGGAGAGGAGCGCGGGATCGAGGATGTCTTCACGATTCATCCATGACCTCTCCTCCGGACCGTATCCTTCCCAGTTGACTGGGTATTGGAGTCGGCTGCCCTGTCGTTGTGAGTTGAGGATTTCCCGGACCTGGTAGACTGTCGTCTGCGACCACCTCTGGTTGCTGCGATTCGGCCGTCTCTGTGGAAGAAGGGAGAATGGGGTCAATATAGGGTTTTAGAAGTGATGCATGAAAAGAGGATGAGATCCGATATTGCGCCGGCAGGTCCAGTTCAAACGTCACTTCATTCATGTTGGATGGTAAAAGGTCCGATGTATTGGGGGCTCAGCTTTCTACAGGGAAGTTTGAGCCGCAGATCGCACGTAGAAAGCCAGACCTTGTCTCCCGCCTGGTATAACGGTGCCTCCCGCCTGTGGGTATCGGCTTGATGTTTGTGCCGGCTTACGGCTCGGTGCAGATGAGTGTGTGCCGATTCCCAGACCCTCTCACTCTCTCTGAACCAGTAGTCTACGGCGGGGATTTGATGGAATAGAGCTTCAGCTGTCTCTAAGGCGGTAGGTAAACCTCGGAGCGGGATAAGTTTACACGCCTTAGAGAACCGGTCTACCACGACGAGAGGTGTAATTTTCGGACGAGGGCAAGTCGGTGACGAAATCAACTCCCAGATGTGACCAGGGCCGATGAGGAATCGGGAGTGGAATGAGCTTGCCCTCTGGCAGCCGGCGTGGCATGCAAATGATGGCACAGACCGAGCATCCCTTCACAAAACGTGCAACTTCTCGCGCCATGTTCGGCCACCAATACCTGTTCCTCAGGAGTGAGAGGGTTCTCTGTCTGCCCGGATGCCCAGAGCCCGGAGAGGAGTGCAACGAGTCCAGCAAGCATAAACGACAGGATGTGGGCACGTAAATTTTCCCCTCCGGGCTTCCTGGCGGAGCAGGTTCCTCCGAGGTGGCGGCATGGATCTCGTCATTAAGGGACCATAGAATGGGACTGACGAAGAGCTCAGGCGGTAATATGGGCTCTGATTCTTCTAATTTCTGCTCTGACAGAGCATCGGCTTTGACATTTTTATGCCCCGGGAGGTAGGTAACCATAAATTGAAACCTTGTGAAGAATAGAGCCCAACGCGCTTGCCGAGGATTTAATCGCTTGGCTTCTCTGAGGTATTGGAGGTTTTTATGATCAGTGATCACTTCAAATGGATGTCTAGCACCCTCGAGCCAGTGCCGCCATTCCTCTAGGGCTAATTTGATTGCCAGTAGTTCACTATTTCCAATATTGTAATTTTGCTCCGCCGGGGATAACTTCTTTGAGAAGAAAGCGCATGGACAGAGTACCGCGGGGTCGCCCCCGTGCTGAGATAACACTGCTCTGACCCCCACGGAGGAGGCGTCTACCTCTACTATGAACGGGTAAGTGGGATCGGGGTGTATTAAGGTGGGTGCGGAACAGAAAGCGGTTTTCAGATCTTGGAAGGCGTCTCCGGCTTCGGTGGTCCAGTCAAGTTTCTTGGGACTGTTTCAAAGAAGAGAAGTAAGTGGGGCAGCGTGCTGGCTGTAACCTGCCACGAAGCGACGGTAAAAGTTTGCGAACCCCAGAAAGCGTTGTAATTCCTTGACCATTTGCGGCTTTGGCCAGTCCCTCACGGCTTGTACTTTGGCTTGATCCATCTGAATGCCGTTGGCGGATATAACATATCCCAGGAAATGTATTGAGAGCTGATGAAATTCGCATTTCTCCAGTTTAAGGAAAAGGTGGTGTTGTCGAAGACGAGCGAGCACCTGCCAGACATGATGGACGTGTGTAGCGCAATTTGGGGAATAAATTAGGATGTCATCTATGTATACCACTACAAAGCGATGTAGCATGTCCTGAAGAATCTCATTTATGAAGTTCTGGAAAACAGAGGGGGCGTTGGCGAGACCGTAGGGCATGACACGATATTCATAATGTCCGGCAGGGGTGATGAAAGCTGTTTTCCATTCATCGCCACGGCGGATTCGGATCAGGTTATACGCGCTCCGGAGATCAAGCTTGGTGAAGATGCGCGATCCTCGAAGTTCTTCAAGTGCCGCAGGGACCAGAGGTAAGGGGTAGGCGAATTTCACCGTTTGGGCGTTTAGTTTCCTGTAATCGATGCAGGGCCGTAGTCCCCCATCCTTCTTAGCCACAAAGAAAAAACTGGACGCCGCCTGGGAGGTCCCCGCTTTATGTTCCGGGACAGACAGAGGGTATATGTGTCCTTTGGGCATTTTGGCATCAGGCTGGAGCTCTATCGCACAATCCCATGGCCGGTGCGGAGGTAGCTTAGTGGCAGCGGTCTTACAGAAGACATCCCTGAAGTGCCAGTATACAGTTGAGATTGGAAGGGCAGCTTTGGGGGCTCTCTATGGAGGTCGATCCCAGGGCTAGGTCCATAGGTTTAGTGACTGGAAGGCCACGTAGACAGGCCCGTAGACAGTAGCTGCTCCACTGGTCGATGCTCCCTTCGCTCCACCAGATGCTGGGTTGGTGAAGAGCCAGCCAGGGGCGTCCCAGCACGATATCCACCCGAGAATCCTCCAGCACCAGGAACGACAAGCTCTCTTCATGCAGCACCCCGATACGGAGAATGAGTTTGGGTGAGATCCACTTCACCAGTCCTTGACCCAGCGGTTTTCCTTGGATAGTGGTAATCTGATAATGCCTGGAACTCGGCTGTCGGGGTATATGGCAGGCCGCCAGAACCTGGGAAGAGATAAAGTTTCCAGAGGCCCCGGAGTCAAAAAGTACTTGCACTGGATAAGAGCGAGATTCAGAAATCAGAGTAGCCTCATGGTACCGGGGGTTAAACATTAAGGAGTTCAATTGGATAGTACTCACTGCTGGGCGTTGGGACCGGACCGAACAGGTAGGGATGGAATGCCCGACCTCCCCGCAGTAGAGGCAGAGTCCACGCTGAACAGGTAGCTGCGGGTCCGGTGGGGAAGGTGTGCCGGTGTGTGGGACTGACATTCTCCAGGTAAGTGGCCACTGCTTTCTTACAGTTGGGGCGAGTATTCTGTCAGTCAGCTGGGGAAGGAACCAGACGGGTCAGGTATGCTCTCAAAGGGTGATTTATTCTTGGCCAGAACACAAAAACGTCCTTGAAGGGAAAAGGAAATAAACTCAGGAAATCACGTCAAACTACAAAACTTAGATAAGCAGGGAAAAAGGCAGGCATCAAGCATAACGTGAAACTCGAAAACAGACGCTAATACTCGCCGCTGATTCTGGTGAGTTTGGCCTTTAAATACTAACTTTGGCTAATTGCCAGCAGGTGCGCCGGCAGCACTCAGGTGACTAGGGCGTGGTGACGTCACAGAGTCCTGCAGATCCGTGACACTGATATTCTAGGTCTTCTTGAGACAAATTACCTATCAATAAAGAATGTATACTCTTGTACAGTTATTTATTTATTTTTAAATATTTTTATATCTTTACTTCTTTTTATAGCTATTTGTCTGGCTAAAATCCCTGTTTATTTCTATGTCCATTATGATTTATATAAAATAATAATAATTAATTAATTAATTAAATTTTAATATGGTCATTGAAGATGTCATCACTTTTATTATTATTAAATTATTAAATTTCCACGTAAATTTGGACTCTCCTTATTACAAGCTAATGTTAAAATTATTTATTTATGATCAGAAAGTGAAGCAAATGAATGAGAGACTCCTATAACAAATTGAAGGGTTCATGAGGAAACTAAAATAAATCAATTTTAGATTTAAAAGACATTTTACTATTTGACCAAGTGAAGTCCTGTGTGTCAGAATGAAAAAAGTTCCAAGGATCTGTGAGGAAGAGAGAACATATTGCTAAAACGTTATTAGAATTACAATTAATATGGAAACTTCCATTGCTTCTAGGAGGAAATCTGTCCAACTTCTGCCTTTACATGCAAATTAACTTTAATGACATCACATTCTTAATCTGTAGGGTTTAATATAGAGTTGTCCCACCCTTTGCTGCCAAAATAGCTTCAACTCATCTGGGAAGGCTTTCCACAACATTTAGGAGTGTGTTTATGGGAATTTTTGACCATTCCTCTAGAAACACATTTGTGAGGTCAGACACTGATGTTGAATGAGAAGGCCTGGCTGACAGTCTAAGCTCTAATTCATCCCAAAGGTGTTCTATCAAGTTGACTTGCAGGTCAGTCAAGTTCCTCCACACCAAACTCGCTCTTTATGGACTTTGCTTTGAGCACTGGTGCGCAGTCATGTTGGAACAGAAAGGGGCCATCCCTAAACTGTTCCCACAAAATTGGGAGCATGAAATTGTCTAAAATGTCTTGGTATGCTGAAGCATTAAGAGTTCCTATCAGTGGAACTAAGGGGCCAAACCCAACCTATGGAAAACCCCACACCATATTCCCCCCTCCACTTTACACTTGGCATGATGCAGTCAGGCAAGATTTTATAGACCTGTGGCCATGGAAGTGATTCAAACACCTGAATTCAATGATTTGGAGGGGTATCCTAAAACTTTTGGCAATATAGTGTAATAATCTGCCTTTACTGTTATTACCTCCAGAATGTGTCCCTTGGATATGTGAAAGAATTGAAACTCCAGCTGAGTGATTAGAACCATGATTACAATAAATTAAATTCCCTCACTTATTCTTCCAGAATTTTACATCCAACTCAGAAGAGTATAGTTCTAGAAGAAAAATTAAATCAATTTCAAAGCTTTTACAGAATAAAAATATAGAATTTTACATTTAAAAAACTTGAAATACATAACAAGTGACTTGTTATAGCAAATGACAAAAAAGAAAGGATAAAGTGTATACATATATAAGTATAAAGGAATAATATACAACCAACAGAGGTCACAGAACCAATAAAATGATCTATATATAATGATTTTCAACCTTTGTAACCACTTTTTACATCCCAGATAGCAAAATAGGTCTGACCCAGATCTGGCTCACACAATGCACATACCACAAAGAATGACAGCCCTTTGGTGTCCCATATCTGGTTTGCCAGAGGTGGGCCACGCATGGGCCAGCACAAGGCCAGCACAGGGCCACATTAGGCATGGACAGACCTAGGCCACATCTGGCATTGCCATCATATAAACAGTGCCATCACTGCCAGACCTGGTCCGCATCTGGTTGACATACCACTTGCCATGCCAGCACTCAGCCAGCAGTGCCGGCTTAATGCCAGATCTGGCCATGACCCGTCTGCAAAGATATTAAAAATAAGTCAAAAAGAACTGGCACGTGTAAAAAGCTATTAATCAGTAAAAATCAAGAAAATCAACCATAAGTCTCAAATTCGGAGTTAAGTTTAGTAATATACAATGAGGAGTACAAAGAGTCAGGCCCTGATTTTTTTTTTGTTGACCGTTTCCATATAGTTTCAGTTATGATGTACTTTTGTTTATTTATATTTGTGTCATGCTCTCATGTCAGAGGACAGATGAGGTGAAGAGGCTTCAAGACAGGGAGTGATTCAACGCACACACAGTTCATAAAAGCTTTTTGCTGGTGGATGGCGGTTTCATGGATGTGTCTCTGACAACTGTTCTATGCAACAAGTGAGTTATTTTACATTTTCAGGTACAGCGGCTTGTTTAAAATAAAAGTTTGTTTAACAGTGGAAATTGAGTCTCACATTATTTAAATTTCATTCATATATAAAACATTAATAGTGAACATTTTTAACTTTATAAAACGATTCTCTGAAGTCTTGGCGATCAGCCTCTATCAATCAATAAAGAAAGTAAGACATCTTTTTTATATACATAGTTTAGCAGCCTACTACTCTTTTTGGCAGAATTTATTATTATAATCAATTTAACCGTAGTCCCTAAATGTATGTAAATGCAGAAAATGGGATTGAAATCAAAAACATTTTCCACCATTTTGTGCCCCCCCACTTCTTAAACCAAAGTTACACCCTTGCTACTGCCCGTAAATTTGACTTAGATTGAGAGGCTAATAACCAGTCTCGTTTATTTGTTCATTCATAGTTATTTGAGCTATGTTGGTTCCAATATCAACCAGCCAGAAAATTTCTTGACGACACGTCAGAAACACCTCCTCCATCTTGCCCCCCTGTCATGTCTTTAAGTCCCTCAGGAAGAACTGGTAACTTTGTTAATAGTTCGTTGCAGTTGCAGACATACCATTAACAGATCAGAACTGATTTACAAAAAGTTAGCCTTACAGTCAAACGACCAATTGGTGTTAAAGTATTCTTGAACACATTGGTTGTTCCCTTTCCATGCATGTGCGGCTATTTTCTTCTCACAGTTTATATTTGCTGCAAGTGCAAGCTTCAGTAACTGCTGGCATGTTTTGGCACGGATTTGCCACCATAGCTTGACTCCTGTACGCTGGATCTCTTGTAAAATAGGCGTAAAATTTTAATTGATCTGATGCATTTTTGTAAAATAGGCAAAAAAATTTATTTGATCTCATGCATTGATCCTAGCCACAAAATCCCTTTGGAATGATTTAGCCACACCCTTTCACAAATTGGCAAATTTGCATTATATGCAAAACTTTTTTGTAAACCAAGCCTTGGTTTTTCAGCCTATTTTCGCAAAGATGATGGTAAAATACATAGCTGTGCTTCAGGAAGTTTGTAATAAATAATACTGCCAATTATTATATTTCACCATAAGATGGCAACATAATTAAATAATTAAATGTCTTGATTGTACATATATACTTAATACTTAATAATACTTAAAAAAAAATACAGCTGAGAAATACCAATAAATTCCTTTCGCAATTTTATGTTATATAATGTAAATAGTACTGTATATAGCAGAGTTGTCAAACACAAGGCCTATGGGCTTAATCCAGCCTTTCATTTGGCCCATGTGTGTAAGTGTCAGGAACTGCTGGACTGTTCCCTGCCTGGCCTGAGGAGGGCACTGGCAGGTGAACCCGAGAAGCCTGCTTGTTCGTGTGTCGTTCGTGTTATACCTGTCCTATTGTTCTCTCCCCTGATTGTTTCACCTGTAACCTGTTTACCCTAATGTCTAGCCCTATAAGTAGGGATCCTTCTGTGCATGTCCTTGTCCGTGATCATTTTACTGTCATGTGTTCCATGGTACCAGTCTGTCTATGCTCCTGTTAGTCCTCAGTTTAGTCTTCGGTATTTTCTGTTTACCACTCCATGTCTCGTCTTCCGTCTGTTTCCCCATGTCATGTCTTTATGTGAATAAAAGCAGTGCTTCGCTGAATCCTGTGTCTGGGTCTACGTTCAGCCATGTGCTAGCGTGGGCACGCGCACCACGGATGGCCCGGGTTCGAGCCCCGCCTAGGGCGAGGATCCCAGCCATGACAGTATGTATGTGCACTCCAATTTAGCAAAGCTAAAATATCTTGTTAATAATCTGGGAAAATAACACTCTATATTAAGTTCAATCTGCTTTTCTTCTGCAGTAAGAAGACTTTACTTTACCATCTTCATATTTTTGTGCTTATAAAGGTAAGTAGCTTTCAAACAAAAACATAAAAAATGTATAATCCCAATTGCCTAATATGGTTTATGTTCACATGAGCTCTTATCCAGTTAAATCAATTACAGCCCTTCAGGGTCTCACAAAAATGCTGATGTGGCCTGGGTAGAATTTGAGTTTGACATCCCTGGACTATGGATTTGATCAAATTGATCATCTAGGTAACAAAAGTTTGTTTGTGATTCATTAGTGGATCATATTTTAAATACCTTGTACCATTTGAATACTGAGTATTTTTTTAGACTATTCTTTTAAGATTATTTTCAGTGTATTCTTTTTTAAACATCTCTTGGCAATGCCATGTTAATGTTTCATGCCAATTTTGATGTCTTTGGAGCAAGGGGCACTACATTAACAGATAAAATTGAATGATTAGTTGATTGAAATACTAAGATACTTAAGAAATACAGAGGGTAAATTAAATACTGAACACATCATTTTTCTCTGTAAATATATTTTTAAAGGTGCTATTGACATGAAATTTTCATCAGATGTTGGTAACAACCCATGCAATCTACACATGCAAAGAAATTATAGATGTCTATAAATTAATTTAGAGGTGCAAAAATGCATGGAAAGTCAAGACACAATCAATCAGTAATTAGAAAGCAATCCTGCCCCTTGTCAGTGCAAATTAACATCAGCTGGTTCTATCCCAACCAATGGCCTATAAAAAGGTTTCTCATTACCAATGTGTCACACATAAAAACATCTCATGATGGGTAAAAGCAAAGAGCTATCTCAAGACCTTTGTGATCTTATTGTTGCAAAACATACTGATGGCATTGGTTACAAAAGGATTTCAAAACTTCTCAGTGTTCCAGTGAGCACAGCAGGGTCTATAAACTGGAAGTAGAAAGGACATCATTTCACCATAAACCGGCCACAACCAGGTGCTCCTCACAAGGTTTCTGACAGAGGAGTGAAAAGAATTACCAGAAGAGTTGTCCAAGAGCTAAGGACCACTTGTGGAGAGCTTCAGAAACACCTGGCAGATTTATTAGCAGGTACAATTGTTTTAAAGAAATGCACTTAACCACCATGGCCTGTATGCATGCTCACCATTCAAGACTCCTTTGCTGAATAAAAAGCATGTTGAAGCTTTAATGTTTGCTGAATTGGAGAATATAGTCTTGTCAAATGAGACCAAAATTGAATTCTTTGTATGCCATAATAGAAACCATGTTTGGAGGACAAATGGCACTGCACATCACCCCCAAAACACCATACCAGCAGTGAAGTTTGGAGGTGGGAACATCATGATCTGGGGCTGTTTTTCAGCATACGGTACTGACAAACTTCGTATAATTGAAGGAAGGATAAATGGAAAAATGTACAGAGACATTCTTGATAAAAAATCTGCTGTCATCTACCAGGATGATGAACATGAAATGAGTGTGGACATTTCAGCAAGACAATGATCCCAAACATACAGCCAAGGAAACTCTTAATTGGGTTCAGAGAAAGAAAATAAAGCTGCTAGAATGGCGCATCCTATCACTTGACTTAAATCCAATTGAAAACCTATGGAAAGAATTAAAGGTCAGCGTTTATAGAAGAGGCCCACGTAATCTTCAAGATCTGAAGACTGTTTGTGTGGAAGAATGGACCAAAATCACACATGATCAATGTATGCAACTAGTATCTCCATACAGGAGGCCTCTTGAAGCTGTCATTACCATAGTCTTTTGTATGAAGTATTAAATAAATTTCCGTAAGCATGTTCAATACTTTTTCCCACTGTCATTTCAGATTATAAAACATAACTTAATTTATGGACATCTAT
Source organism: Hemibagrus wyckioides (assembly GCF_019097595.1). Classification (NCBI taxonomy): domain Eukaryota; kingdom Metazoa; phylum Chordata; class Actinopteri; order Siluriformes; family Bagridae; genus Hemibagrus; species Hemibagrus wyckioides. The sequence continues at coordinate 9,491,264 of NC_080715.1, read as the reverse complement.
AGTTTGATTTCTTTGCATGTGTGGATTGCATGGGTTCATATATCTGGTGTACCATTTTATGTCAGTAGCACTTTTAGAAATATATTTACTGAGAAAAATGGTGATGTGTTCAATACTTATTTTACCTGCTGTATTTATGTAGTATATTTTTTAATGTTTCATTTTAAATAAACAATTGTTGATCATCAACAATCAGCATTTATTCAAATGAATAAATTAATAATAATTTAATCATTTCTACATTAAAATTGTGTGTATATGTACATTATATGGACAAAACTATGTGGACACATGACCATAACACAAATATGTGATTCTTCCCCAAACATTTGTTACAAAGTTGAAATCACACAATTGTATAAAATGATTTCCCTTCACTGAAGAGTCCCAATCAGTGCTCCAGCATGACAATGCACCTTTGCACAATGTGAGATCCATGAACACATGTTTTGCCAAGGTTGGAGTGGAAGAATTCATATGTCCTTCATTGAGCCCTGACCTCAACCTCACTGAACACCTTTGCGATGAACTGGAACACCAACTACACTCTAAACCTTCTCACCCAATATCGGTGTCTAACGTGTGTGTATTTTATGAATGTATGTGTATGTATGTTTGCATATACACTCATCGTTGTTCAGTCATGTGGCAGCAGCACAATGCAATAAATCATGCAGATACAGGTAAAGAGCTTCAGTTAATGTTCACATTAAACATCACAATGGGGAAAAGTGTAATCTCTGTGTTTGAGGATTTCAGAAATTGCTGATCCCATGGGATTTTCACATGCAACAGTCTCTAGCGTTTATACGGAATGGTGCGAAAACCAAACAACATCCGAAAATTAACAGATGATCTGCAGGCTGAAACACATTGTTGATCATCAGGTAGCACTTATTCACCTTTGTAGTTCTGTGCCCTGTGGAAGCACAAGTGAGTTAATTCATATGTTTGAACCATGAATAATAAATTGAGAAGTACCAAAGCATTGCAATAATTTTATTTTGAATACAACTGGACATTGCAAAACCTAAAAAAAATTAATGCTGAGTATCTAAATGTACCTGCAATATTGTTGAGAAATCTTCAGATCTGATATTGTCCATAAACTGAGTTAAGTCTCTCAATATACTGGCTGCTCTGATTGTTGTTCATTCCTCCTCCATGTGGCTTTTAACAAACAAAAGAACATTACATGAGGTTACAGGTGTAAGCTGGTATAAGATGTGTATATTTATATAATGTGTGAGAGCGAGAGAGAGAGAGATAGTGGGTGTAAGTGTACACTGTAAAAATCCTAATTTTACAGAAAATAACTCTAATTTTTTTACAATAGTTTCCTGTTATTTAAAATTATATTTAAAAACCAGTAAAATGACCAATATTATCTTTAAATTAACAAATTGACTGCAATTTTAAGGATTATACCATTAATGAAAAATTACAGTAATTCTCATTTTTCTTTTACTGTATTATTTTAACTGTATTTTTTCTGTTATTACATAGCAATTTATGTAAAATTACAATAATAAATTGTAATTAAACAGGTAGCTTATTATATTAAATGTTTATGCCAATAATAACATTTTAACATTTCCCACCTTCATTTTACAGTAAAACTCATTTGTGTTTTATGTGTATGTGTATGTGTTGTATGTGTATTTCTACATTCAAACTCTGTAATTCTAAAAAGAAATTTAGTTAACTTTTGTCATTACACCAACGCATGTTTTTTTAAAGTTTTAAAACTTAAAGTTTTTTTTAAATATATGTAGGCCAAAATGTTTGACGTTCAATTGACATCAAATCAATGTCATGTTTTAGATGTGAAATTGATGTCATATTGACATCACATTGACATCAATAATTCAGCTGTTTAGCACTTTTTCTTATACGGCATTTGGCATCTGAAGCTGGTTTTGTAATGTCAAAAGAGTAATGTTAATATTTGGGGTCATTTTAATTTCGGTTTTTAAGGTTTGGTCTCATGGGCAGCACGGTGGCTTAGTGGTTAGCACTGTTGGGTTTGAATCCCGGGTTCGACATGTACATTAGGTTGGTTGGTAATGCTAAATTGGAATACTCACATAGAAGTAAGTGTGTGTGGTTGTCTGTCTATATGTGTGACCCTGTGATGGACTGGCAGGGTAGGATAGGCTCTAGCAGACCCCTGTGACCCTAGTTAGGAATAAAGCTGGTATAGAAAATGGATCTGTTTGGACTAAGAAAGTGTCCAAAAAGGCCTGATAAATAAATAAAATATTTCTTACTTTAATTACTTTTGTCATTATTTTGGTGTTCAAAATAAGACCTAAATATGTTGACGTCAATTTGATTTGCTTTTTGACTTGTTTTTTGACATAATTTTTTGGTGTCAATTTGATGTCATATAATAATAAAGGAAACATCTGTAAAATTAGTGTTTTTCTGTAATATATTTAATGCTGTCATTTTATTGAAAGTAGTGGTTCATAATAGTAAAGGAAAAATCCATAAAATTACAGTGTTTTTCTGTAAAATATTTAAGAAAAATGTATGTAAAATGATTGTTTTTGCACTTTATTTGAATGAACGTATTTTACTTTAATTTTACGGTTTTTGTTTGGCAGCCGCTGCTGCCAGTGATTTGACCGTTTTTTTACGAGATTTTTTTTTACAGTGTATGACTATGTATATAACTGTATACAGTTATATAATATATGTAAATGTGTAAAGAATTCATATAGAACTTACAGGGATGTCCACTGTAGCTTTCTTTTTCCATTTCCTGTATGAAAAAATACAATTTCTGTTTTGCAGTTTCCAACAGTCAGCTTTAATGTAGTGTATAAAATATATGTGCTTATAAATAAAGGTAAGATCTTCAATCAAGATTCATTCTAGTTTTAATGACAGGATTAGATGAAGAGGTGGTCATTTACCTGTGAATACACACAGTACAGAAGATAATGAGACAGATTGCAACAGCTCCCGTAACTGAGGAAAATATTGTGTATTGCAGCATTTGTCCTAGTGGCAATGAGTTTTCCTCTGTGTTACCAACAAAATCAGATAAAAAGAAAAGAGTTAATAGAATCATTAATATTAGTCACAGAATGAATTATACAACATTGTGCAAAATGATTGAAACTGAAATGAATAATTTTCTTTAATAAAATACAGCACTAACCTAAACAATGTCAATATATGACATGACAACACTTAAAATGCATCTAAAAATGCCTATAAAAAGCATCATCAGTCTTTTGTGCAGTTATATAAGACAATTATCTGGTATGTTTACTGAATAGCAGAATCTGTCACAGTTCTGAGACTTTGACTGTCACACTTGCTTCTGTTTTTGCAGATATAACCTGACATCCAGCATTCATATTTTGTCTGAACAGGATGTAACCTTGTGATCTCCATATGATCCACATCATAGATTAATAAGGATACAGTGGAACCTTGAGATACGGATTTAATTTGTTCAGGAGGCGAGCTCTAAAGGCGGAAATTTGTACAAAAAATTATAATAATTTTCCCATAAGAAAAAAAAAATTTGTAAGAATTTTCCTATAAGAAATAATATCAATGCAGATAATTTATTTCAGCCACCCAACAATATTATCAATATTACCAATATGAAGGGTATGTACACTTTATGGCTGCTTACAAAGAACTGACCCAAGCCAACCGTTCCATGTCAAGGGTCCTCAAAGGAAATAGAACAGACCCACACCACCTATCTGTCAACAAAAAACAAGCAAAAACAAGCATTTGCCTGTGAATTACCTTCTATAGTCAATATGCACTGCATGTCTAATGGAAAACATGAGTATAATCCTGCATCTGAAAGCTGTATATCCGATATCTGTAGTTTTCTTGGATTCCTGGGGTCAACCTGCATCCTGCTTGATGTGTAGTTTGTCACAGTTTCGTTTTTGTCTGGGCTGTAGATGAAAAGAAGGGTCCTGTCTTTACGCCAACCAAAATCTACAATAGTCCGTTTACTAGTCAGATTTCCATTGCAGTGTAAAATAACCATCTCTCCCTTAAAAGCAGTTCTGTTCATCTGGCATGGAATAACATTCTCATATGACTCGGTAGAATCTGTGGAAAAGAGAGATTTAGTAACTTTTTAAATTAGTTTAAATAATTAAAGTCATCTTAATACTTGAAGTCATAGACATGATACTGTTTTATATAATACAGCAATTTTAAAGTAAATCATGAAATTAGCACTAGACTAAGTGACCCTGAGTTACCATACCATACAATTTATGACAGAAAATGAAATTTAAAAAAATTTAGTACAGAAAATTGCTGAATTTGCAAAAAAACTCCCCAGTTTACAGTCTACTGCATCAAAAGTGTTTGTTTATTTAAGATTATCCATCTGTGATTAGATAACCATTATGGAATTAAATTATATCATATATATTATGTCATTCTAAGACTGACAACCACTTTTAATTTTAATTTGGTTAGATTTACTACAGCCACTCTGTTGCAGAAAAAGCATGATAGAGTCACAACACACTCACCAGTTCCTTACATAGACAAACGTCTTAAATCCATTACACTAATATGAATCCTTACCTCCACAAATTAGTAGAAACACAGTGGCACAAAGTCCTAGATGCAAATTCCTGGTCTGAAGAAATACCAGAAGGATACAGTGTTTCATGTTATTAAATGTTTAAAAACCTTTCTTGCAATCAAGCTCAGCCTTGTTGTTTAAAGGATCTGAAATGCATGTACGTGCTATAGAGAGGAGTGAGAGGAAGTGGGGTTAAGAAACGGAACATCACAAAAAGCCAACTCGTTCCCCCTCCTCTTCTCTATGAGATAAATGATATAATTGACCACAGTTGTGTGCAAAGATGTGTTTATTCCCATTTTTTGAAACTCAAGTGTTTACTCACTAACCTTTGCATGTACTGTGTAAAATTAATACAGGAGGAATTAGGTGAATGCCAAAATAGCAGCTGTTAATGTGAAGATTATATGCATTTTGTAATATCAGTTTGTTTTACATTGTGTGACAATGATATCTGAATTCGGTGCATGAATGCTAAACATATAGCTATTACAAAACTACATGGACAAAACTGATAGCCTTTACTTGGTGGTAATGTCAAAACAAAACCTACACCTACACCAAAACCAAAGGTCTCAGTTATTATCTTTAAAACCTACACCTACACACTTTCTGTATCATTACTAAACCTGAAAATGATCAAATGATGAAAATGATGTTTTATTTTATCTTTATTGTATTTACTTATATATTTATCTGTATATTGCAGATAAATGCTTGTTTTAATTAAATATGGAAATACTTGATTTATATTCTTTGCACTCTAATTAGAGTTTATATTTGATGATGAAAATAAAATATTTAAAATAGTCAAAATCTAAAAAAAGTATCGGGCCCGAAGTTAAATCTTTCTATTCAGA